>NC_083598.1:47844261-48471862 GCF_020882245.1 Rhopalosiphum padi | reverse complement strand
GACACGGTGAAGGTTTATGAAGAAGGCGGCGGTTTAGTTTGTAAATAGATTTGTTTTTGAAATTTAGTGTGGATGTGAAAGTATACCATTCTGATGATCTGTGGCGTGAGAGGATGTCTTTTACGTATGCCACCTGTATTGTAGAGTGATTTTATCTTTGGGTCGCGCGTACGTTGCCAGTTTTTCCGTAGTAGTTGTTTAGTATCAATCTCAAGTAGTATATCGTCCGGTAGCGGTTTCGGGGGCTCTGATTGGTTCACTGAGTAGGAGCAGTTCCGGCATTCCGATTGGACGGCTTTAGTTAGTTTTTCAATGCTTTCATTTATCTCCGATATTGAAGATATGTGGTTCTCCGCTTTTTTTTGCTTTTGCTTGTATGACGGCGCTAGCCTATATACTCGTTCCAGGCGTTAGCCTATGACGAGTTGAATGAGTTGTGGTGAATTATTTAGTTAGTTTGAATTGGACCATATGAGGGGGCGTGGCTTTGTGGATTTTGAGGTTGGGTCGGTAGTTACGGTGGATTGTCCAAGACTGCGGATGTGGGCGAAAGTTGACTTTGAGTTGCGGTGAAATAGGTTTTTGCTGTTGGTTATTATTGATTGTTTGATGGTGGAGGTACGTGTTGTAGAAAGGATTGTTTTATTTGTCACAAACCATGGGGAGGAGGTGATGGTACGGAGGCCGATATTTTGGACGGCTTCAAGTTTGCGCCAGTTTGCTTGGGATATTAGTGGTCCCCAAGCTGGACCGGCGTATGATAGGATAGGTTTAATGTATAGTTGCAGAATATTCAGTTTTGTTTTGATGGGGATGGGGCTGGAGTGGTTTATGATCGGGTACAGCATGCCGCGGGCGGCGGTGGCTTTCTTTACAGTTAACTTGATATGGCCCGAGAATGTGAGATTACGGTCAATGGTTACGCCGAGGTATTTTGATGAAGGAGACCAGGGGATTTGGTGACCGTTTAGATTCAGGTGGTGTGAGGCGAAGTGTTTAGGGCCGTTGAACATGACCGCAACCGTTTTTTGGGCGTTGATGTTGAGACGCCATTTTTTGCACCAGGTTAATGTTGTGTTTAATTGTTTTTGCAGTTGGATGGCTGCTATTTTCGGGTTGTTGTTTGAGGTGGTGAACATGGTATCGTCGGCGAATAGGTACAGCCGAGCATTTTGGTTGAGGGGGACGTCATTTGTGTAGGCCAAGTATAGTGTCGGCGAGAGACAGGAGCCTTGAGGTACACCTGCAAGAACCGGCCTACTACTGGATATGATGGAGTTTAATCTTACCGAGAAAGTACGGTCTGTTAGGAACGAGTTTATTATAATTAGTAGTGGGGTGGGGGTACCCAAGGCGTGGAGCTTATATAGTAGGCCTGCGTGCCAGACCCGGTCGAAGGCTTTTTCGACGTCGAGAAAGACAGCGGCTGTGCGCAGATTATTGTTTGAATTTGCTGCCAAATTGTCAATGAGGCCGACAAGCTGGTGGGTTGTTGAATGTTCTGGACGGAAACCGTATTGTTCTTTCCTGATTTTGGGACCAATCGCAGCATAAAGTTTTGCCAAAACAACTCGTTCGAAGATTTTTGAGAGGGATGATAGAAGTGCGATAGGGCGGTAGTTGGCTGGATGTCGGTGGTTCTTTCCTGGTTTGGGGATGGTAATGATGATTGCGTGCTTCCACGATTTTGGGAAGTAGCCAATTCGCAGACATCCGTTTAAGAGGTGGGTCAGAAACAAAACTGATTTCCTGGGTAGGAGTTTGACGGCTAAGTTAGTGATGGAGTCTGCGCCAGGTGCTTTGCGTTTTGCGATACGATTTATTATTTGTTGGACGGTGTTCGGTGTTGTGTAGTAGCCAGTATGTGGGGATGATTGAAGAGAGTGGATGAAGGTGGTGACATCTGGTATGACTGGGCCCGTAGTTGGCTTGAATTGGTGTTCGTATGTGTCAGCAAATAATTCAGCCTTTTCTTCGTCCTTGTACATAAGGCCATTTGGGCCAATCAACGGATGGACCGCAGGAGTTTTGTTTAGGAGTTTTTTGTTTAATTTGAAAATTGAACCGTCTTGGGCGTCTAGGGTATCGAGGAAGTGATCCCATTCGTCGGCACGGTGTGTTTTGAGGATAAGTCGTATAAATTTGATCTTACTGTTTAGGCGGCGTTTGACCAATGGGTCACGGAAACGTTGCCATTCGCGACGTAGACGATTTTTAATTTCGATTTCCTCGACGATTTCGGGAGGTAGAGTGTTTTTAAATGTCCGATTATTTTTAATAAATGTGCTCTCGTTAACAGCAGTTATAATGCTCATGTTAAAACAGTCGAGAGCCGTGTCAATGTCCTGGGGCGTTCTGATTGGCTGGTTAGTCGATGGAGAAGTGGAATCAATTATGGCCATATATTTGGTCCAGTTAACACATCTTGAGGTTTGTGGTGGCGAGGAGGTGATTGGAGAGTCTGACAGTGTGAGTAGCACTGGGTTGTGGTCGGATGAGAGCTCGTTAAGGTTTGTTATATCGTAGGAGAGTTGTGGTAGACGTATTAGTGCTATGTCTAAGACGTCGGGTCTATGACCTGTGGCAGCCGGGAAGCGTATTTACGTTCTGTACATGAATTTAGCACTCAGTGCCAAATCAACGTATAGTCCGGAGTTGTAATTTCTGTTCCGTTTTATACACGAGTTTGGCACTTCGGCGTTTATCGTAATATACATTTTATAAAATATGTGCATTATAAAATATTACGTTAATATTAATATTATTTATTATTATTGTAGATAGAACTGAAACTAATAAATAAATAATAACCCGTTCAATATTTTTATTTATACTCATTTTAATTTATATTTGTTATTTAACACTTAATTGTTATAACTTGTCACAAATTTAAAATATTAATACAATTTTTAATATTAATAATTAAAATATTATAAAATAATATATAAACATTTTTATAAATCAGCTTAAATAAATAATAATTAAATAAGTGTTAGTAATTAAGTTTTAACTTGTCACAAATTTGTTACACACCTTTTATACATTTTATAACTATTGTGACCTGTAGGTATATACCTATCTTGTATGATATAGATAATGTAATAATAATTACGTTTGATAGTGCGATAGCAAAAATCGAACAAGTGGGAATTTTATACGTTTATATATTTTATAAACTGAATTTGTACTTATCTCAAATAAGTACCTATTATACCAATTTGTACGTATATTACTATTTACTATACAAGATTCAACAGTACATTTCCGTGTTCCGTCGTTTTACGTGTGGTTAATTTAGATATTTAAATACCAATACTAAACTGAGTTAATTTTTAATTATAATTTTTAATAAGAAATGACTACTATGATTTCAAATCTTTTCGATTTTGATTCATACTGTGAAATAATTAAGAGTAACGTCGAAGATTCAGAAAAATTTGAAATTGTTTTAAGGACCAAGTTTAACAAAATTGATGAATCGTACCATAAAACATGCGATGAATGGGTTAAATTATTTTCTATGTCATCAAAAACTAATTGGATTGTAAGAAATACATTTCCAAACATGAAATTGTTTGAATATCGCAAAGATTATGTTTGCCAACATTCTTCGTGGAATAAAGTACTTGGAACTAATATTGCTAGAAATCGCAATAAAGGTTGTAATAATGCATTAATTAAAATTCATGTCAAAAAAAATACAAAAGATACGCGAAAAAAGGATGTATTGATACGCAGAGGACTGAACGCAGAAATAAAAGTAAGTAATAGAAAATTATGTCAATAAAAATAGTTTAAAAAATAGTGTGTACTTACATATAGATATAGTATCTATACTTGAATACTCTAAAAAAAGCACTTTACCTTAAATAATTAAATGGTGCATATTTTTGCATATTTAGTGATTATTTTTATATATTTGATTTATTTTTAAATGTCAGCAAATACAAGCAATTACAATTGCAGCAATATGTATGTTATACCTATTAAATTAACAAATTTAGTGATATTACGTGTTGCAGTGAAATATTACATAGATATAAAATAAATATAGGTAATATTGCACAGTGACAGTGGGAATTGATGCTTGCTTTTACACAAACAATCAAAACATTTAAATATTTTTCTAGATACATTTTCATCACACGCATAAAATAAATAATGCTGAAGCTTATAGTTACTTAAGAGTAGCAAAACATATTCAAGACGAATTTATAGAAATGTTTTCAAACGGGATGACTCCTTCAGCAGCTAAAACATATCATGAAATTAAATTAACGGCCAACATTGATGATGATATGCAAATTATTAAATTATTAGCAGATGCACAAACAAACCCTACGGATCGACAAGTGTATCAAATGTTTGATTATTGGAGGTAAGTAATTTTAATATTTTCATTAAATTTTAAATGTAAAGAAAAAAAATTACTTTTAGGACAAAACATTTTGGTGATCGTACAGAAAATAGCATTGCACAAGTAGTGAGGGAAATGCAAAATAGATTTCACGATCATATTATTGAAGTGCAGGAAAATCCATTTTGTATTTGTATTGTAACGCCCATAATGCGTAGAGCTCATGGATTGCCTCTTTCTAGAGATATTGTTTTTGTCGATTCTAGTGGTTCATGTGACCAAGGTGGCTCATGCGTTACATTTTTCTTTGGAGTTACAAAAGTTGGTGGCATACCATTAGCGGTGTTGATTCATAAATTCACTACTAAAGATGATTATGCCAGCGCATTCAAATTTTTAAGAAAATCATTGGGAAATTTTGCTTTTTATGGACAAATGGAGCCATTGGTTTTTATGACTGATGATAGTAAATCAGAACGCCAAGCCCTCAATGAAATTTTTCCAAATTCTACACTATTGTTATGTACATTTCATGTTCTACAGGCATTATGGCGTTGGCTATGCGAAAGTAAACATGGTGTTAGTAAATTTGAAAGGCAATTATACATGCAAAGATTTCGAAAAGTTATGTATTCACCTAACGAAATTGAAGCTAAAGTAATGATGGATGAACTATGTAACGATAAATCAGCTCTTTTTTCAAAACATATGATGACTTATCGAAATAGAATGTTAGAATGGTGTATATGTTATAGAACTCAATTTCCAACTCATGGCCATAATACCAATAATATTGTAGAAGCATCTATAAGAGTTTTTAAAGACATAGTTCTCGAACGTTGTAAAGCTTTTAATTCGGCAGCTTTAGTCGACTTTATTTGCAAAATTTTAGAGGATTATCATAAAAGGCGTCTGATAAAATTTTCGTCATTTCGTGTTACAAAATTTGAAATTATTTTTCAAAATTTTTGTAATAAAGCTAAATTACTCGATGTAAATAAAAAAAATGATACAACTTATGAGATTAATTCATCATCTGGAAATAATTTTTATACAGTTATAAAAAACGATAAATTAAATTTTTTTTGTGATTGTGCAGCTGGTCAAGGTGGTCGCTTTTGCAAGCATATATGTGCAGTACATTTATTTGGAGACACTGTTAATAATCTTCCTAACTTGTCAGACAATGATCGAATTGAAATAGGGACTTTGGCTGTAGGAAATAATTTTGACCATACGTTTCTACATAAAATGGATATGGACACAATGGAGTTTGAGGTGGAGACTGAATGTTCAAAGTTTAATAATAAAGAAAGTAATAACTTAGATAATTTAAATTTTCACAGTAGTATGCAAAAATTTAATATGGAAATTGGAGTAGAAAATGATACTGTTATTAATATTGACAATGAAATGGATATTGAATTGGAATTACTAACTAAAAATATAAACAATATAAAACAAATAGCTAAAAATAATAACAACCCATTTGTTTTAAACAAAATAAAACTATTAAACAAAAAAATTGGTGGAATTACTACAGTTTCAGAATTATCTGAAGTTTCTGCTAGCGTATCACGTCGAGGCAAAGTAATAGGAATCCAACCAACATCGCGGTCAAGAAGAATAAGTCAGATAGCAACAGGTGCCAAACGAATTCAAGCAGGTCGACCATCAAATAGTGAAATGCCAGCTAATAAAAAACGTAACAAAAAAAGAAATTTAGGAGAAAATATAAAAAATAATACAACAAATGCAAAATCTCATTGACATAGCCACATAGGTACTCAGTACAGTGAACAAACAATATTTATATTTATAACAGTACATTTTAGTATATTTTAGTACATATTATTATTTATGCTAAAAATATTTTTTTATTATTATTATTTATTTAAGCTGATTTATAAAAATGTTTATATATTATTTTATAATATTTTAATTATTAATATTAAAAATTGTATTAATATTTTAAATTTGTGACAAGTTATAACAATTAAGTGTTAAATAACAAATATAAATTAAAACGAGTATAAATAAAAATATTGAACGGGTTATTATTTATTTATTAGTTTCAGTTCTATCTACAATAATAATAAATAATATTAATATTAACGTAATATTTTATAATGCACATATTTTATAAAATGTATATTACAATAAACGCCGAAGTGCCAAACTCGTGTATAAAACGGAACAGAAATTACAACTCCGGACTATACGTTGATTTGGCACTGAGTGCTAAATTCATGTACAGAACGTAAATACGCAGCCGGGAAGAACGTTGGTGTGTCCGGGGCAGTAACGATGTAGTCGTCATTTAGAGCGTGGTTATATAATATAATGCCGGCGGCGTTAGAGCAACGACTGTGCCAGAATGGGTGTTTTGCGTTAAGATCGCCCGCTACAATAAACCAGTGGTTGCCGTTGGTCAGAGCGTTTATGTCGTCGGTTTTCATTGGTTGATTTGGGCTCTTATATACGGCGGAGATTTGTATTTGGTAGTTGCCCGTGGATATCTCGACGGTGGTTGAAGACATTGTAGTCGGTATAATAATGTGCCTGTGAACTATTCTGCGATGAACTATTGCGGCGGTGCCACCACAGGCGTGACCGCGTAGGCCTGAAGAGTTATCTGAACGATAGATGTGGTAGTTACGGAGTTTTAATTGGTTGATGGGTTTTAATTTAGTTTCGTTTAACAATACGATGTCAGCGTTGGTTTTTGTCATAAGTGTGTATAGTTCGTTGATTTTAGATCTGATGCCGTTTGAATTCCAGTATAGAATTCTCAGGTCATTCATAATTGTTTTTAAGGAGAGATAGAAATGAGCTTATTGTGAAGGAGATAATTGATTTTGGATCATCGGTCGTTGAGATGGCTGATAGGAGTTCTGTTAAGAGATTTATGACCTTTTCGGTTTTGATCGCGGGATTCTTTTTGGTTGCGTTGGCGTAGTTGAGATGTTTAGTGGAGTGATTTCCGGGTGGTGGTTGAGTGGTATAATTTTGAGGTAAGGTTGGAGGAACTGTAGATGTGGATGACGACGGATTGTTTGGTGTGGGAAATTTAGTTGTGAAGTTTTTGGCAATTTCAGGAATGAAGGGCAACCTCGGAAGTTGGCTGTGTGAGCTCCATTGCAGTTTGCACAAGTCGGGGTCTGGTCGCGGGGTTTGGCACATTCTTTCGTGCTGTGCGAGCCAGCACATTTGATGCATCGAGGAGAGTTACCGCAGTTTTTCGACCCATGGCCGAATTTTTGACAGGAGTGGCATTGAGAAGGGCCGGATTTTTTGTACGACTCAACAGTGATTTTTAAGTAAAATAATTCTGATAGTTCATAAATGTTTTTGGCTTGGTTGCCGGATAGTATAACGAGGCAGATGGGCATGGGTTTGTCTACCGGCCCGAAACGTTTTATAAGCTTTACATCGAAGTTGTGGGCTACCAATTCGTTTTCGAGTTCTTCAGCAGAAATATCCGTAGGGATACCTTTGATTACTACTTTTAGCTGGCGGTCTGCAGCGAGGGAGAAAGTGTGGAAGTCGATTTTATTGGTAAGAAGAGTCTTTTGAATTAGGCGGAATTGCGTGGCGCATGAGGTTTTGACAAATATTTTACCGTCGGAAGAGGATTTGGCAGTAAGGCCGATAGGGGAGATGTCTTGGTTTTAGAAAATGAGCGGTGCTGCTTGACGCCACAAGGACGCAGTAATTATAATAGGCGGTGGAAGCGGAGTTTTCGGTGTACTTGTGTCGGAGGTGGGGTCCGACGACTTGTTTATATTATTAGTAGCAGTATTAGACCTCCCTGGTGCGGGTGTGGAGAGTAGCGGAACTAGGCCGAGATGTCGCTGGCTGGATGGGAGTTGTCCGATGAGATATAAGAATCGCCTGACAACGATTCTGAGTCGGATGGATCGGGCGATGGCGGTTCTGGCCGCTGTTGGGGTGGAGGAGAGAGGGTCTGGTTGCGGAGCTTATTTGATTCGGTGAGTGGCGGGGTCCGATTCCTTTTCGAACCGGCTCTGCGGCCGCCCATGATGACTTCTACTTTGCGCTTGACTTTCGTTGTAGATGACGACTGTATCAAGCGGAGGATGAAATCGATGTGTGTGATGATGATGATAGCTTACTGTTGAACGACTGTCTGCTTGAAACGCTGAACGTTAACTGATGTGGTTCTCCGCAACGAAACACACTAGTATTTATACAAAAAACGGATGCATTGTTGTCGTTCTCATTGGTCGAAGCGTTGTTGATAATCGGTAAGTGGGAGAAATCAAATTGAGCATTTCGATTGGCCGCGCGTGCTCCGTGAAACGCATAAATACATTCACATTTGTTACCCGGTGCATTACCGGGTAAAGACCCCAAAGAGCCGTCAAATCATAGACCGATCTCTCTTCTAAATACAATGGGCAAAACACTAGAAAAACTTCTTTTAACAAGATTAAAAATATATATCATGCCTAAAATCCGTCCAGAACAACACGGCTTCAGAGCAGAACACAGCACGACCACGCAACTGATAAATATATTAGATATAGTAACCAACAAACTCAATATTAGGCAAAAAACAGTGGCTACCTTCCTGGACATACAGAAAGCCTTTGATAAAGTCTGGCATGAAGGCTTATTATTCAAGTTACTAGCCATGGACGTGCCACATCAACTTATCAACATCCTTAGATCGTTCCTCCAAGACAGAACATTCAAAGTAAAAATAGGCGACACACTTTCAGCCTCAAGAAAAATAAGTGCAGGCGTCCCTCAGGGATCATGTCTTTCTCCGCATCTATTTTCTATCTACATTAATAACATGCCACTAGATAAAGAAGCCAACATTGCTCTCTTTGCGGATGATACAGTATTCTACGCCACCGGCGCAACGATCAATGCAGCAATAAAAAGAGTACAAAGACAAATTGACCTTGCTATTCCTTGGTTCAAACAATGGAAAATAACATTAAATCCATCCAAAACAAAAGCAATCATGTTCAGTAACAAACCATTGTACCAAGCCAAAACACTACATTTTGGAAATACTCAGATAAAATGGTCAATTACAGTTAAATATCTGGGAGTAACTATCGACTCTAAACTAAATTTTGTCAACCACATTAAAACCACGCTACATAAAGCATCTGGGGTAAAATTCTCACTATTTCCTCTCATTAATAAGTTTAGTCCGCTTCCTCTCAAAACAAAACTATACATATATAATATGTATATAAGACCAATAATTTTGTATGCCTCTTCAGTGTGGTCATCAAATTTATCCAATTCAAGTTGGCACAAACTTGAAACATTCCAATCTAAAGTTTTAAGATTGATAACGGGAAGCGACTGGTACGTGTCAAATCACACGATAAGATCGTCACTGAACATGCTATCAATCAAGGACACTGTAAACAAAGAGAAAAATGCAACAGCTCATAAGATACAAAATTCAAATTACGATCATATATCATTCATATTCAATAGAAAAAGCCACAAAGAATTATTCAAAAAAAGACCACTTAGTATATAAACACAAGCACTAAAAATCAATAAACATTTCATAATCACAACGTAAATCTCTCTGGCAGAAGCAAAAGCTTGAAACAGAGTAAAAGAATACAAAGCAAAGCAAGCAAGTACCCGGTGCATCAGTTAACGTTCCGTGTTCAAAGCAGCAGCTCTTCAAGTAATCAGCTAGAAACTACATAAAATCAACATGACCGGACGCGGTAAAGGAGGAAAAGGTCTTGGTAAAGGAGGAGCCAAACGTCATCGTAAAGTACTCCGTGACAACATCCAGGGAATCACCAAGCCCGCCATTCGTCGGTTAGCTCGTCGTGGTGGAGTGAAGCGTATCTCCGGTTTGATCTACGAAGAGACTCGCGGTGTTTTAAAAGTGTTCCTGGAAAACGTAATCCGTGATGCCGTAACATACACTGAGCACGCCAAGAGGAAGACAGTCACCGCCATGGATGTCGTATACGCCCTCAAACGCCAAGGTCGTACTTTGTACGGTTTCGGAGGTTAAAATAAATACTCTCATATTGTTATCATTAAAAAGGCCCTTTTCAGGGCCACTACGTCCTACTACAAACGTTGTACAAATGATGTGCGTCCACGTGAGCTCTTCTTAAGTACTTTCGATCATTTCAATTGTGTTCGTTATGCAGCCAATTAACCATGTGGTATACTGATAATCGATATCTGAATAAACGAGTAATATGAGTTTGGGACATCAAGTACATTTCACCATGAATTAGCGATTCTACGATCGTCTATAGATAGGTATGAAAGTAATTTTTCCAAGTTCCAACTGTTATTACTTTGCGTTATTGTGAATTATTTGAATAGCAAGAAATACAATATTTTGTTCAGTTCGTTATTCATTTATTGAATTGTAGAAGTATTGTACAGAGTTGTATGGATATTAAAACTAAAACTTCAAAAGATACTGTACGATAGATAGATACCATATATTTATTGTTATTGTATTCAGTGATATGCGATATTATATATTCTAAAATTAAAAGTCTATTGTAAAACGTCCCCAGTCAGTATTTTTGATAATTGTACTTGTCTTTTATTTGTAGGTACTGATAATAAACCTAGATTTTGGTCATAAAATAAAAAATAATATTAACTGTCAACAATATTAGATCATTACCAGTTAATATGTTAACAGGTATATAAAAATATCTTAGTATAACATTCTTAGAAAGATTTTTGACATTTAAAAAGCGAAATAGTTTAAAGGAAATTGGTAGTCTTGCTTTAGTTTCGGCAGCATGATAGCCGCCGTTCTCCGTACCTGTAAAATGTTAGTCTCAGTAACGAATTATATGTTATTATTATTATATTTGTGTTGAAGTTCAATATTGCATTATTTTATAATGGAACCGTAGCTAAAGTATATGTTGTTATGCATAGCAAACAAACAATTACAAAAAATACGCATCAAAGGATGTCGGATTATGAATGAAAACTGTGTTGCTCACTCTTTACAAAGCTGGAGTAACTAGTTAATGAGCGAGTTTAGCACAGAGTCGCTCGAAAATAGAAGAAAATGTCATTTTATTTTTACTTAATTAGTAATTTATTAGTTAAAAAAAAAAGTTTATCAATTATACTTAGTCAAATACCTCTAAATGTTTCTCAAATTAATGTGGGCGGAATCGTTGTAATCACCCATTTATTGGCAAAATCATAGTAAATTTGCATCTATAAAATAAAAATTTTAATAAAATTAAATCTATTTATTTTGTTGTCAGGCAACAAAATAAATAACTGATTGTTTTGTGACAACAGCCAGGTTAAATTAATCGAAAACGATATTACGATGATTATTAACAAGGCAAGTTAATGATAATTTTTAACTCGGCTAAGTTAAATTAAAACTATTTTAAGTTCAATCAACATTTCCTATCGAATGAATTAACCAAAATTTAATATTAACTTTAAAACTAAAGTTGAGTTAGTTAAAAAAAGTGTCTTGTTTTCACATAGGCAAAATTAAAATAATCTGTACCTAAAATTGTTCATGTTTTAAACCAAAAAACTATTAATTGTTGTTTATGTTTCAAAAGGTAACGTACAAATTTGTTAGAATATTTATAAAGTTATAACTTACAAGTTACAACTATTGCACGTCGGAGAGGCATAGTATGTGTTATTATAGTTGATAATATAATTTATCGGTTGTAAATAAAAAAAAAAAAAAATAGTTTTATCATAATCTGGTATATGGTGGCCCTGAAAAGGGCCGTTTTATAATACAACTAGAAAAAGTCAGTGTAACCTTAGACTTTCTTCTCGGTCTTTTTGGGTAAAAGAACGGCTTGGATGTTGGGCAACACACCGCCTTGAGCGATTGTGACACCGGACAACAATTTGTTCAATTCTTCGTCGTTCCTGATTGCCAATTGCAAATGTCTGGGAATGATACGAGATTTTTTGTTGTCACGGGCAGCGTTACCGGCCAATTCCAATACTTCAGCTGCCAAATACTCCATGACGGCGGCCAAGTATACCGGTGCTCCGGCTCCGACACGTTCGGCGTAGTTTCCTTTTCTCAACAGACGATGGATACGACCGACTGGGAACTGGAGTCCGGCACGGGACGACCTGGTCTTGGATTTACCTCCCTTCGATTTTCCTGCTTTGCCTCTTCCGCTCATGGTTAGTTGTGAATGCTTGACTGTGTTGTATCAAATTGGAACACTGAATGATGAATAAAACTTACTTACTTACTTGGTAGCACGGCTTTCGCCTATATACTATTCCAGGCTATTGCCTTTGCTAGTAGCTGTAGTTAGAGATGGATTTGCTATTTTTTTTTTTTTTTTTTTTTTTTTTATTATAATTTTAATTTAACTGGTTGCCCAAGGTTTTGTTCTCGGACGTTGTCTATGTCTCGAGGTATATAGAGAGGGGGAACAATTACCAATAGTTCTTATATGGTTGTAACATGAAGTAGCGATACGATGAAAAGTGGCTGAGGCATTTTTCTTAATGGTTTGTTGGATAGGAATGAATCCGACTGTGTGCAGAAGCACCGAGTTCCTTACAAAGGTCGGCTGGCCTAAAATTATCCTGATGCCTGTAGTCTGAACCGCCTCAATTTTCTTCCAAGTGGATGAGCTAATAAAGGGTGCCCATGCTTCTCCTGCGTAAGTTAAAATAGGGATAATGTACATTTTGAACAGGTTTAATTTGGTTCTAGTGGGGATTGGGCTTTTTTTGTTTAGAATTGGATATAGTAAGCCTCGAATTTGAGTAGCTTTTTTGATAATGTTGGATGTGTGGGTGGAAAAACTGAGGTTGCGGTCAATTGTTACTCCAAGATATTTGACGCTCCTAGACCAAGGGATTTGAACGTTATTTATATTAATATTTTTGATTTTTGCAGTTCCTGTACGGCCAAACAGGATTGCAGAGGTTTTTGCTTCATTTATATGGAGACGCCATTTCTTAAACCAGACTGAAGCCAGGTTAATTTGTTTTTGGAGTTGGAAAGATGCAAAACGCGCATTGTGATTTGAGCAGAAAAACATTGTGTCATCCGCAAATAAGGAGACACGAGATTTAGGAAGTGTAGGTAGGTCATTCGTATAAATATTAAAGAGCGTAGGGGAAAGACAAGAGCCTTGTGGTACGCCTGCGTTTGCCTTTCTTATTGACGAATTTCGGTTTTCAATTTTTACAGAGAAGGTTCGTTCTGAAAGGAAAGATTCTGTGATTTTGATAAGTTGTAGAGGGATATTCATGGACATCATTTTGTGGAGAAGCCCGTCGTGCCACACGCTATCAAAAGCTTTCTCAACATCGAGGAAGATAGCAGCAGTTTGAATGTTTTGGTTGAGATTTTCGCTTATTTGGTCCATAAGTTTGGTTAGTTGGAGGACAGTTGAGTGGTTTTGACGGAAGGCGAATTGCTCATCTCTTATTTTTCCAGCTAAAGATTTTTGGAGAGATTGGAGGATTAAACGTTCGTATACTTTTGAGAGTGAAGAAAGAAGAGCAATGGGTCTGTAACTTTCTGGTAGTTGATGGTTTTTGCCAGGTTTCGGGATGGAAATTATGGACGAGAGTTTCCATACGCTTGGAAAGTAGCATAGGTTGAAGCACCCGTTGATTATTTTAGTTAAGTCAAGTATTTTATTTTTGGGTAGAAACTTTAGGGCAGTATTTGTGATTTGGTCTCTGCCAGGGGCTTTGTTCTTTGCTAGCTTGGATATAAGTTTTTGGATTGACCCTGGAGTGGTGAAAATATTGGGACCAGTAAGCACTGAGTCTCTGAGGGTCGCGATGCTTTCCTTTACTTCAGGTAAATCAGGGCCCTTAAAGGTAGAAAACTGATGTTCAAGGGAATCCGCGATGATCTCAGATTTCTCTTTTGCAGAGTAGGACAAACCGTTTGGACCTAGTATTGGGTGTGCGGCTGGCTTTTTCTTTAGCAGACTCCTGTTTAGCTTGTATATAGAGTTTTCGTTTTGGTTCATGGAATCAATGTACTTGTCCCATTCGTCCTTCCTATGCGTTTTTAGCATCAGTCTAATGGTTTTGATTTTGGAATTTAGCGATCTTTTAATTTGGGGGTCACGATTTAGCTGCCATTCTCGGCGGATTCGGTTTTTTTCGTTTATTTCTTGTTGAATTTCCGCGGGAATAGCTAGGCGACGGCTGTCCCTACCGCGAGTGTATGAGCAGTTGTCGAGAGCTGAGTGGATGGAATTTGTGAATGTTTGGATGCTGATGTCAATGTTTTGCTTGGAGTTGGCAAGAAGAGCCGTGTTAGGTTTTTCTGCATTGAGTGTGTGATAAAACTTATCCCAATTGATTTGAAGGTTTGGAAGTGGGGGAGAGGTTGTGATAGGTGAGTCAGTTAATTCAAGTAGAATTGGATTGTGATCGGATGATAACTCGTTTAGGTTTGTGACGTGTACTAGGAGATGAGTGCGGATTAAAGCAATGTCTAATACGTCAGGTCTGCATTTATTGGAGCTTGGAAAGTGTGTAGGGGTGTCAGGGGCGAAGATTGCGTAGTCATTTTGTAGGAGGTGGCTATAGAGTATTGATCCAGCAGCATTTGTCTTGCGGCTGTTCCAGAGAGGATGTTTGGAGTTTAGGTCACCAGCAATAATGAAATTATCTGCACTATTGATGAGAAGATCGAGGTCCGATGTAAGTAAGGGTGACGACGGGGGTTTGTAAACCGAAGAGATGAGAGTGGTTTTATTACTAATTTTTATTAATATAGATGTAGATTGAAGTTTTGTATTTGTGTCGATTTGTTGATGGACTATTTTACGATGAACTAAGATAGCTGTGCCTCCATGGGCTGGAGAACCACGGATTTGCGGAAGGTCATTCCTGTATGTGATATAATTTGGGATCTTGATGCTTAGATTTGATTTGAGATGAGTTTCATTAAGTAGTATAATATCAGGTTTGTTAGTGAAAGTGAATGCACCGAGTTCATTAATTCTATTTGTAATGCCGTTAGCGTTCCAATGTACAATTTTTAAGCTAGAAATCATTGTTGGTTTGCGAATAGGGTAATAAAGGATTTTATAGTGGATATTAACATGGATTTGGGATCATCCGATGTGGACAGAACTGAAAGGAGATCAGTTAAAAGTTCTATTACCTGCTCGCTGTTTAGAGTCTTCTTGGACTTAGTTGCAGAGGAGTAGTCCACTTTAGTGGTATCGGCACTTTGGGATTGAATAGGTTGATCTGTAGGGTGTGAGGGGTTTGGTTGTGGATTTTTGACTAGCTTTGCATTAGCGGCTTGGGCAAGATATGAACAACCGCGGTAATTTGCCGTGTGTTTACCACCACAATTGCAACATTTTGGGTCTTGTTCGATAGTTTTGGGACATTGGCTAGCTTTGTGTTCGCCTGAGCATTTAACACATCTAAGCGGGTGGGTGCAGTTGGAGGATCCGTGGCCTATGCGTTGACAAGCGAAACACTGTGAGGGCCCTGATTTCTTATAGGTCTCGACAGAAACTTTGACATAAAATAGATCAGTAATTTCATAGATATGCTTGGATGTAAGGCTACTACCAATGATAACTAAGCAAATTGGCATTGGTTTGTTCACTGGGCCAAAGCGTTTAACAAGTTTAACGTCGAAATTTAACGACTCTAATTCACATTGAATTTCGTCTGTAGAGATGTCAGTGGGAATACCTTTTAGTACAACTTTTAATGTACGTTCATCCGGAAGTTTTGAAGTCACGAATTGGATGTTCTGTTCTAATAAAATTTTCTGGATTAGTCTGTAGTGGCTAATTTCTCGGGTTTTAATAATAATTGAGCCGTCGGAAGTTGCTTGAGCGGAGACAACTTCAGGTGAGAGTTCGCCGAGTATGATTGGAGCAGCTCTGCGCCAATCAGACGATTTATTCACAATTATGGGGGGGATACGGAAAGCAGGTTTTACAGGAGCGTTATCGGCATTTTCTTCGGACGGACTGGGTGGATGGGTTGAGTTTGTGGTTCGATTAGAAAGCGATGATGCGGATGTACTGTCTGAAAAATAAGACTCACCTGATAAGGACTCTTCATCCGGAGCAGGAGAGGCAGTTGCTGAACGCTGGCGTCCTTTTTTTACGGTAGGTTCAACAGATGGCGGAGAATTGCAGAGCCTTTTGGATTGCTTATTACGATCAACCCTAGCAGGGGATGTGCTTGCTCTTTTGGTTTTGGAGCGACCACCTCTGTGGCCTCCCATGGCTGGTGAATCTAGATTCTATATAGCGAAAATTTCCGACTGTGACTGGTTGCGTAACGGACGTGAGTACAAAACAACAGTTGCAAACGGAATGTATGATGAATTTTTAAATGATGAATAAAAACTTACTTACTTACTTACTTGGTAGCACGGCTTTCGCCTATATACTATTCCAGGCTATTGCCTTTGCTAGTAGCTGTAGTTAGAGATGGATTTGCTATTTTTTTTTTTTTTTTTTTTTTTTATTATAATTTTAATTTAACTGGTTGCCCAAGGTTTTGTTCTCGGACGTTGTCTATGTCTCGAGGTATATAGAGAGGGGGAACAATTACCAATAGTTCTTATATGGTTGTAACATGAAGTAGCGATACGATGAAAAGTGGCTGAGGCATTTTTCTTAATGGTTTGTTGGATAGGAATGAATCCGACTGTGTGCAGAAGCACCGAGTTCCTTACAAAGGTCGGCTGGCCTAAAATTATCCTGATGCCTGTAGTCTGAACCGCCTCAATTTTCTTCCAAGTGGATGAGCTAATAAAGGGTGCCCATGCTTCTCCTGCGTAAGTTAAAATAGGGATAATGTACATTTTGAACAGGTTTAATTTGGTTCTAGTGGGGATTGGGCTTTTTTTGTTTAGAATTGGATATAGTAAGCCTCGAATTTGAGTAGCTTTTTTGATAATGTTGGATGTGTGGGTGGAAAAACTGAGGTTGCGGTCAATTGTTACTCCAAGATATTTGACGCTCCTAGACCAAGGGATTTGAACGTTATTTATATTAATATTTTTGATTTTTGCAGTTCCTGTACGGCCAAACAGGATTGCAGAGGTTTTTGCTTCATTTATATGGAGACGCCATTTCTTAAACCAGACTGAAGCCAGGTTAATTTGTTTTTGGAGTTGGAAAGATGCAAAACGCGCATTGTGATTTGAGCAGAAAAACATTGTGTCATCCGCAAATAAGGAGACACGAGATTTAGGAAGTGTAGGTAGGTCATTCGTATAAATATTAAAGAGCGTAGGGGAAAGACAAGAGCCTTGTGGTACGCCTGCGTTTGCCTTTCTTATTGACGAATTTCGGTTTTCAATTTTTACAGAGAAGGTTCGTTCTGAAAGGAAAGATTCTGTGATTTTGATAAGTTGTAGAGGGATATTCATGGACATCATTTTGTGGAGAAGCCCGTCGTGCCACACGCTATCAAAAGCTTTCTCAACATCGAGGAAGATAGCAGCAGTTTGAATGTTTTGGTTGAGATTTTCGCTTATTTGGTCCATAAGTTTGGTTAGTTGGAGGACAGTTGAGTGGTTTTGACGGAAGGCGAATTGCTCATCTCTTATTTTTCCAGCTAAAGATTTTTGGAGAGATTGGAGGATTAAACGTTCGTATACTTTTGAGAGTGAAGAAAGAAGAGCAATGGGTCTGTAACTTTCTGGTAGTTGATGGTTTTTGCCAGGTTTCGGGATGGAAATTATGGACGAGAGTTTCCATACGCTTGGAAAGTAGCATAGGTTGAAGCACCCGTTGATTATTTTAGTTAAGTCAAGTATTTTATTTTTGGGTAGAAACTTTAGGGCAGTATTTGTGATTTGGTCTCTGCCAGGGGCTTTGTTCTTTGCTAGCTTGGATATAAGTTTTTGGATTGACCCTGGAGTGGTGAAAATATTGGGACCAGTAAGCACTGAGTCTCTGAGGGTCGCGATGCTTTCCTTTACTTCAGGTAAATCAGGGCCCTTAAAGGTAGAAAACTGATGTTCAAGGGAATCCGCGATGATCTCAGATTTCTCTTTTGCAGAGTAGGACAAACCGTTTGGACCTAGTATTGGGTGTGCGGCTGGCTTTTTCTTTAGCAGACTCCTGTTTAGCTTGTATATAGAGTTTTCGTTTTGGTTCATGGAATCAATGTACTTGTCCCATTCGTCCTTCCTATGCGTTTTTAGCATCAGTCTAATGGTTTTGATTTTGGAATTTAGCGATCTTTTAATTTGGGGGTCACGATTTAGCTGCCATTCTCGGCGGATTCGGTTTTTTTCGTTTATTTCTTGTTGAATTTCCGCGGGAATAGCTAGGCGGACGGCTGTCCCTACCGCGAGTGTATGAGCAGTTGTCGAGAGCTGAGTGGATGGAATTTGTGAATGTTTGGATGCTGATGTCAATGTTTTGCTTGGAGTTGGCAAGAAGAGCCGTGTTAGGTTTTTCTGCATTGAGTGTGTGATAAAACTTATCCCAATTGATTTGAAGGTTTGGAAGTGGGGGAGAGGTTGTGATAGGTGAGTCAGTTAATTCAAGTAGAATTGGATTGTGATCGGATGATAACTCGTTTAGGTTTGTGACGTGTACTAGGAGATGAGTGCGGATTAAAGCAATGTCTAATACGTCAGGTCTGCATTTATTGGAGCTTGGAAAGTGTGTAGGGGTGTCAGGGGCGAAGATTGCGTAGTCATTTTGTAGGAGGTGGCTATAGAGTATTGATCCAGCAGCATTTGTCTTGCGGCTGTTCCAGAGAGGATGTTTGGAGTTTAGGTCACCAGCAATAATGAAATTATCTGCACTATTGATGAGAAGATCGAGGTCCGATGTAAGTAAGGGTGACGACGGGGGTTTGTAAACCGAAGAGATGAGAGTGGTTTTATTACTAATTTTTATTAATATAGATGTAGATTGAAGTTTTGTATTTGTGTCGATTTGTTGATGGACTATTTTACGATGAACTAAGATAGCTGTGCCTCCGTGGGCTGGAGAACCACGGATTTGCGGAAGGTCATTCCTGTATGTGATATAATTTGGGATCTTGATGCTTAGATTTGATTTGAGATGAGTTTCATTAAGTAGTATAATATCAGGTTTGTTAGTGAAAGTGAATGCACCGAGTTCATTAATTCTATTTGTAATGCCGTTAGCGTTCCAATGTACAATTTTTAAGCTAGAAATCATTGTTGGTTTGCGAATAGGGTAATAAAGGATTTTATAGTGGATATTAACATGGATTTGGGATCATCCGATGTGGACAGAACTGAAAGGAGATCAGTTAAAAGTTCTATTACCTGCTCGCTGTTTAGAGTCTTCTTGGACTTAGTTGCAGAGGAGTAGTCCACTTTAGTGGTATCGGCACTTTGGGATTGAATAGGTTGATCTGTAGGGTGTGAGGGGTTTGGTTGTGGATTTTTGACTAGCTTTGCATTAGCGGCTTGGGCAAGATATGAACAACCGCGGTAATTTGCCGTGTGTTTACCACCACAATTGCAACATTTTGGGTCTTGTTCGATAGTTTTGGGACATTGGCTAGCTTTGTGTTCGCCTGAGCATTTAACACATCTAAGCGGGTGGGTGCAGTTGGAGGATCCGTGGCCTATGCGTTGACAAGCGAAACACTGTGAGGGCCCTGATTTCTTATAGGTCTCGACAGAAACTTTGACATAAAATAGATCAGTAATTTCATAGATATGCTTGGATGTAAGGCTACTACCAATGATAACTAAGCAAATTGGCATTGGTTTGTTCACTGGGCCAAAGCGTTTAACAAGTTTAACGTCGAAATTTAACGACTCTAATTCACATTGAATTTCGTCTGTAGAGATGTCAGTGGGAATACCTTTTAGTACAACTTTTAATGTACGTTCATCCGGAAGTTTTGAAGTCACGAATTGGATGTTCTGTTCTAATAAAATTTTCTGGATTAGTCTGTAGTGGCTAATTTCTCGGGTTTTAATAATAATTGAGCCGTCGGAAGTTGCTTGAGCGGAGACAACTTCAGGTGAGAGTTCGCCGAGTATGATTGGAGCAGCTCTGCGCCAATCAGACGATTTATTCACAATTATGGGGGGGATACGGAAAGCAGGTTTTACAGGAGCGTTATCGGCATTTTCTTCGGACGGACTGGGTGGATGGGTTGAGTTTGTGGTTCGATTAGAAAGCGATGATGCGGATGTACTGTCTGAAAAATAAGACTCACCTGATAAGGACTCTTCATCCGGAGCAGGAGAGGCAGTTGCTGAACGCTGGCGTCCTTTTTTTACGGTAGGTTCAACAGATGGCGGAGAATTGCAGAGCCTTTTGGATTGCTTATTACGATCAACCCTAGCAGGGGATGTGCTTGCTCTTTTGGTTTTGGAGCGACCACCTCTGTGGCCTCCCATGGCTGGTGAATCTAGATTCTATATAGCGAAAATTTCCGACTGTGACTGGTTGCGTAACGGACGTGAGTACAAAACAACAGTTGCAAACGGAATGGTGATGATGAACTGATGAATAAAAACTATCGGTAGGGACCCTTATATAGCAAAAATGTAGAAAACAGTGCTGCGATTGGACAGTTTGAACTGTTATGACGATATTACTAGACTCCGTTTGATATGCAACTACAAATAAACGATGTTGTTTTTCATCATCATTCTAATAATGTTTTTTCGCGGAGAAGCTTCTATTTTTATTGAACACTTAACCACTGTGGATCCTATTTGTTCTGTTATACCTATTAGAATTTGGCCAATGGCTGTTTGACGTATCTCCTTGGGTTGTTCATATATACAGTCGCTTTGTGTATTTCAACAACATTCGTATCTGAAGTGTTTCATCGTCAAAAAACCACAGTTTACAAAAAATTATCAGCTATGGCTCCAGGAGGTAAATCCGCAGGAAAGGCAATGAAAAAGTCGTCCGGCAAGGCCCAAAAAAACATCGCCAAGTCCGACAAGAAACGC
Source organism: Rhopalosiphum padi (assembly GCF_020882245.1). Lineage (NCBI taxonomy): Eukaryota > Metazoa > Arthropoda > Insecta > Hemiptera > Aphididae > Rhopalosiphum > Rhopalosiphum padi. The sequence continues at coordinate 48,450,569 of NC_083598.1, read as the reverse complement.
AAGCCAAAGAGGAAAGAATCCTATGCCATCTACATCTACAAAGTGCTGAAGCAAGTACATCCCGACACCGGTGTCTCCTCTAAGGCAATGAGCATCATGAACAGTTTCGTAAATGATTTGTTCGAGCGTATCGCCGCCGAGTCCAGTCGTCTGGCACACTACAACAAGCGGTCGACCATCACCAGTCGGGAGATCCAAACCGCCGTCCGACTTTTGTTGCCCGGTGAATTGGCCAAGCACGCTGTCAGTGAAGGAACAAAAGCTGTGACCAAGTACACCAGTTCCAAATAATTTGATTCATTGATGTACACCCTTTAAAAAGGCCCTTTTCAGGGCCACCAATTTATCTCAAACTGCATACAATATAAAATTGTAAACCATAAGAATTTTTTTTTATTTTCATTACGTCATTGTATTTTATATACTACTGCCATTAAATATTAGTATTTATGATTATAAATAACCTATCGTGGTACTACGTACAATTATTTTAATCATACATTGCAGTCCCTATTTAGAATTCGTTTTTTTTTTTTATGGGTAACTCCGAAATCAAAGGATGTACAACTAGTTATTAATTTTTAGTATAATGATTATATTTGATAACCTTACAACAATTTTACCGTTTGCTCATAATATTCCATTTAATCTACGTAACATTTTCAAAGATCATTGCTCATTGAATATTTGACGATCAATTGAAAAACAAACACAAAACTTAGCACAACTTATTTTTTTAACTTTCAGCATAACATTTTACTTACACATTATTACAATGTGGAAACCATACAAATGAGGCAGCGATATTTAGTATCGTTTTTTTATTACCCAAAATTAATCCATTAACTATGATGTTGTAGCTGTTCGTTATGGAATTGTATTAAATTTGTAATCGGTAAGCGCACTGGTATCTGAATTTAAAATTATGTTATATTCGTTTATCGTAGATTTTGACTTTCCTTTTTCTTATTTTCTTATACGTTTATATTGATAATAATTTAAAGTATCTTGCCCGTGGAATTCATTATTATATTCTTTAATTAATTATCTATGCATGTTTATTAGTCTGGTAATTATATTGTTTACGTCTTTATCTCACTTCTAATTTTGTACTGAACTCAAACAATATATATAACCCCCAAAACAAGCTTTATGCGTATAATTCGGTAACGGTGTTATGAGATTTTGTTTATTATTCTATAATTATTTATTTATTTTTTGTATTTCTTTCGTAAACAATATTGTTATATTTTTTATTATTAACTATATTATATTATTTGTTTTTTTTGCGATAAACTTGGCCATGGACTACACACACACAAACACAAGATTACTTTTTATTTAACATGATAATAAAAGTTTTGAGTAAATAATAACAATAATTATAGAAAAGATAAGTATTAAAAATAATTGGTATACATATTATTTAGATCACGCAACATCTGTTGGCACATCGTAAGACTAAAAAGGATGAAGTTTTTTATACTATTCACAACGGTCAACGGTATTATGCTGTTCATCAGTATTGACATGTAAGTTAATAACAATGCATATTAATGTATGATGGTCAACAAATCAACGAGTGTATATCTGAAAAGCATAGATACTCATCGCAATGTCACGTAAACGTGATCTTAAATATAAAAGTAATACTATAAAAAATGTTTAGCATGTCGCTGGTGACATTTTGACGTCATTTTTCTTGAGGAGATTAGATACCGACCAATTTTAACGGGTTCAATGTAAACAGACAATTTCTATGTCTGTGCATACGGGTCCGGGTCATGTAAATGTAATTTTTTTCATTATCCTATTAAATTATAATATTTAATATTTTTAAAAAATTGTTCTTTTTCGGGTTTTCTCAATTGATAAGTCAAGTCATGAATCTAAATCTTAATGAATCAATCAAATCTGTTCAATTATAAAATAATGACATGTTTTTCAGTGGATGAGTTATCAATATTACCATAAATAACAGTGTTGGTAATTGGTAGTAATGTCATATTGAATTTTAAGGGAATGATCACAATTTCATTAATAATATATAATTTATTTTTGAATTAACGAGAAATAAACAATATTTTTAAAAATTAAAACTTCAGGCACTTATAAAAATATTTATGTATTTACCCTCAATTGTATTATTTTAGAAATAATAACATATAAGGATCCAAGAAGAATTAAATTTTCAAATGTTAGGTACCTATGAATGTTTTTTTTTTTTAATTTCAATTATAAAATAATTATAAATGATCGTGAATTTGAAGAATTGTATCACAATTTTAACTTGATCTATTTTATAAAAAAAATGTATGTATTTATAAATCTTTTAAATTTTATACGTACAGTGAGGAACTCTATATATTACTTGCTGATATAAAAACAACACAAATTTATTTTAAATTAACATAGATGATAAAAAAAGTTGATTTAAAAACAAAAAAAGAGAAGACAATTGGTATACTTATTAGTTAGATCATAGGGATTACTTGTTACATAGTGTAAAAGTAATATTGTATATCTAGTATTTACTTTTAAAAAAACATTAGTGTTCACCACTAATGTGTAGAAATTAATCAACAGTTTAGGGCGGCGTATAGAAATTGGTGGTCCTGAAAAGGACCGTTTTAAAGGGTTGTTGAGAAGCGAGTGGATCGACTGATCACAATTTACTTCTTCTTGGGTGCTGCTGTTTTTTTGGTTGGGGTCTTCTTCGCTTTGGGTTTGACAGCGACGGCAGGTTTTTTCGCCTTGGCCGGAGATTTCTTCGGTTTGACAGCCTTAGGTTTAGCGGCGACAGCCTTTTTGACCTTTTTAGCTGCCGGTTCACCGGACGCGGGCTTCACTTTCTTGGCAGACGTCGACTTCCTCTTTACGGCACTAGGGGCTTTGACTTTTTTGACGACTGGTTTCTTCTTCTTGACCGCAGTTGCCTTTTTCGGTTTAACTTCGGCAACCGGTAGTTTGAAGTGACCAGAAGCGCCAGTGCCCTTGGTCTGTACGACGGTTCCGTTGGCGACGGCGGCTTTCAAAAATTTCCTGATGAACGGCGCTAGCTTGGCGGGATCGACTTTGTAGTTGGCAGCCAAGTATTTTTTGATAGCCGGCAAAGACGAACCCTTCTTCTCCTTGAGTTCTTTGATGGCTGATGTGACCATCACGGAAGTGGTCGGGTGAGACGCAGCTGGCTTCTTTGCCTTAGCAGCAGTACCAGACTTCTTCTTGGCCGGAGACTTCTTCGCAGCAGGCGACGCGACGACTGGTGCCGGAGCGGAGAGAACAACGGTTTCTGTCATGGTTAGTGTTGATTTGATGTCGAAACTTGTAGACTAACTCGAATTATATCTGTTGAATGTAACACTCAGCAAGGAAACGGTTGGTAAATATATACACCATACCGTACCGACTAGTAAACCGTCGTGATTCGCGTCATCGACACGGCTGCGGTTGTGCAAACATTTTCCGCGATTTCTCGACAATAAATAGTCTTAGGAGCCTGGTTTTAAATTTAACAGAAAGCCAACTAAATTTCGAACGATCCCCTATAGCTACTTTGACGCTATCCGGTATAAAAAAACCACCACGGCTCGTTATTCCCACACTTCCAACCGGGTTTTCGTAGACCACGTTTAATGGTCTACCGTATGACCGAAAACAATTTTAAATTTACAAAAACTTCTTAAACACATTCTATACGAGTTTACCAAGACATGAGCGTTTGCAGATTGCCAATCGAACGATTTGCCGATGAACGGTGGCTTTTCAAAATCGAGGATTTTAGGTTACTGTTTAGGGCACGGCGTCATTACGTTTCTACCATTGAAATGTTTACGTAGCAGAATTTACCTATAAATCTAATATTAATCGTATTTACCTTGAATATTTTGAAAAAATAATCATAGCAATGCATTATTAAAGGATTTAAGTCGAAATTTGATTTTAAATAAACAAACTATAACTTATTTTTACATCATCGATCGTTTCGATGCCGATACATTGTACGTGTAATAAACCGACGCCGCCGCTTTACTATACACTATTTTATTTTTCTGTTAATTAGCATTTAACGTGTTTTAGACGAACTTTGATGATGCCATACATACTGTTTTTATATAAATACAGTATTTTATTATTTATTATTACCTAAGACAAGAGATAATAGCACAGGACGTTGCCGTGACCGTCAAGAATCCTAAGCCATCATCTGAAGTGGTCGAATATCAAATGACGCAACATTTGAATAGCTGTACTACTTACCTATTAATAATATAAGAACTGAAAGATTTCCTACAGCGACGCATATTCGTCTTCTTTTGATCCACTACCTAAAATCTCTACCGTACATCAGTCCACCCGAGACTCGGTGTATTATATATTATACAGCTCTCGGTATACTGTACGAGCAGACCGGATTTCCGGACTTAGTCGAATCGTTGGGCCGCGCTCTTACGTCGCTACTTGTTATTTAAGTCCTGAATATTTTTAAATATTATTTGTTGGCAATCTAATTATTGAATTATTCATTCCTTGGTAATAAAGATTTCTTTTATATACCTTTAGGCCGTAGCAGTTTTGTAAAAAATGCACCTCTAACAAGAATGATGTCCATCATAATAGGTATGGTGTATATTATTATGTACTCGTATAAATTCTATTATTACTATTTTTACGTATATTTGTTATAACCTTAATATTTTGTTTTGTAAATATTTTTATCTATATTTAATGCTGTTATAAAAGCCGTTTGAAGTTAATTAATAGGTATATATATAAATAAATAAAAATGATTGGCCTAATTTAATTATTTAAAACACATTTTGTAAATGTTCATATTTCCTTGTTTTGGGATTGAACACGAGTAATAATTATTAGGTATATAATCTAGGGTTAAGGGTCTGTTGCGCTTTGATTTCTGAACTGTTTCAATGACTTGCTGGTGGAAGCGTAGGCACAGGTTAGGTATTTTTGTTAAATCAACGTTGATAGTGTTTAATAACAAACGAAAACATTACGTATACATTCTAAAGATAATTTAACATATTATTCAATTGTATTATAATACTTCCGATATTATAGTATCATAATGAAATGGGTAAATATACAAATCGCTTTTGATACAATGCAATGTCACAGAGCGCGGTCTTTTATTCAAACTGGATATTTTTGCGGGATATAACTTATACCGAACAATGTAAACGGAATAAAAATCTGTAGGGAAAAAATCACCGAAATATAATATTACGTCTCCCTGATATTTTGACGATATCAATATAATATGTTATTGACGTTTACGGTTTTAAAGTAACGTAGGTATCGACCAATCGAAATATATTTTTACATAATATTTGCATATTTTTTCTATCAAAAAAAATTTTAATTTAATTAAACCAAAATACCCAGTGATTTGAACTTAAAATAGAAAAATATTGATGTTAATAAATAACTCTTGTGTATAAATAATAGCCCAATATCCATTCCAATGGACAATTTTAAATGATGGAGTAATATAATAGCTAGGTATGTTAAAAAAATTTTTTGGACCCTAACATTGAAAAATAGGGTTAAGATATAAAAGTATTTAAATATAATTGAATGTTTTAGTTTAATGTAAATTTATTATTTCAACATTTATAAGTGTCCCATAAAATTATGCTTTTAATTAATGACGTGTAAACCGACACTCAAAACAGTAAACTAGTTTATAATTTTTTTACATTATATGAAACATATTGTATATTAATATGATTTGTGTAATTCGATTATAATGTTGTGTTTGAAAGTTTAGGTTTACACAAAAATTATTAAAAAAAATAATAATTTCAACATGAAGTAGGGTAAAACTTTTAAAAATGCCTTCTAATAGTTATACCTGTTTATAATAGTCGAGTACCACCTACACTCATAATATATATTTTGTAGTTAAAAAAAACGATACTGTAAACATTTAAAACTTTTTTTACTCAAACCCATTTTTATGTGGTTCTGTGAAAGTGTAATATTGTACCTACCTAGGTATTTCGTGCATTTTATTATTTTTTTTATAATATAATCGTCAGCTAGGTATATAGAAAACTTATAAAAAAAGAATATGTAAATTAGTTTAAAACCAATTATTACTTTTATCATAATTCATTATTTAAATCAATTTTGACGATTATTTTAAATAGTAAATAATAATTTATGAATGAAATTTCTATAAATTTTTTTTATATAATATGTAGACGGATTGTGCAATAAATATTATGAGATGTAACATTAAAAATCAAATCATTTCAGCTAGTTTCATAAAAAAATAATCTATGGATGTACTTGCCAGAAAAATGTAAAATCAAAAATATAAAATAAAATTTTATCCAAATCCATGTATCTTTACTGTTAAACACAACTTACATAAAAAGAAGAAGAATGGGAGAGTCAAAAATAATGTATACGTGATGGCCCTGAAAAGGGCCGTTTTAATATAAGTGGTGTGTGTATACGACGCAAATATGATTAAGCACGTTCACCGCGGATACGACGAGCTAGTTGGATGTCTTTAGGCATGATCGTGACGCGTTTGGCGTGAATGGCGCACAAATTGGTGTCTTCGAACAGACCGACCAAATACGCTTCGCTGGCTTCCTGCAACGCCATGACGGCGGAGCTCTGGAAACGCAAGTCGGTCTTGAAGTCCTGTGCGATTTCACGCACCAGACGTTGGAACGGCAATTTGCGGATCAACAGCTCGGTGCTCTTTTGGTAACGACGGATTTCACGGAGAGCGACGGTTCCCGGACGGTAACGATGGGGTTTCTTCACTCCTCCGGTGGCTGGTGCGCTCTTTCGGGCTGCTTTGGTTGCCAACTGCTTCCTGGGGGCTTTTCCTCCGGTAGACTTGCGGGCTGTTTGCTTGGTACGAGCCATTTTGGATTAAGTTGTGTATGATTAGACAAACTGTAAAATACTGATGGTTCTCCGCAACGAAACACACTAGTATTTATACAAATAACGGATGCATTGTTGTCGTTCTCATTGGTCGAAGCGTTGTCGATAATCGGAGAGTGGGAGAAATGCGAACGTGCATTTCGATTGGCCGTGCGCGCTCCGTGAAACGTATAAATACATTGACATTTGTTAACCAGGTATCAGTGAAACGTTCAGCGTTTCAAGCAGCCAGTCGTTCAACAGTAAGCTAGAAACTACATAAAATCAACATGACCGGACGCGGTAAAGGAGGAAAAGGTCTTGGTAAAGGAGGAGCCAAACGTCATCGTAAAGTACTCCGTGACAACATCCAGGGAATCACCAAGCCCGCCATTCGTCGGTTAGCTCGTCGTGGTGGAGTGAAGCGTATCTCCGGTTTGATCTACGAAGAGACCCGCGGTGTTTTAAAAGTGTTCCTGGAAAACGTAATCCGTGATGCCGTAACATACACTGAGCACGCCAAGAGGAAGACAGTCACCGCCATGGATGTCGTATACGCCCTCAAACGCCAAGGTCGTACCTTGTACGGTTTCGGAGGTTAATACTCATGCACACACATACATACATCTGATAAAAAGGCCCTTTTCAGGGCCACCAATTTCAACTGCTAATCTTATTTTCGATCTATATGACATCCGATTGTTACCAACCTATATGAAATGTTTTTGCTACAACTCTCGAACAGAAAATCATTTATGGTAAGTAAACACACTGATATAGACTACCGTGTAGGCACTCTTTTTCAACTCTGAAAATAGTGTAATTTAACGATTGTATTTTTGTAGTGTATCACGAATATACTCGTTAGGGTTGCTAACAAGTTTTATTTTTTTCTAACTAATATAAATAAAAAGTTAAGATAACTATACAAATAGTTTTAATAGTGTTACATAATATTTGTGATTATGATTTCAGTAATTTTGTTAATTTTTATAAAAGATTTACATTACGTTTTAGTCATCGTTTTATCCATCTCTACAAATAGGACTAAAACAATTTGTAACCGTCAATTACCAAAAGCATTTTATTCTTCTCACTCGTCATTTGCTCCACACTGAACGGATAAAGTATGACTGACCAGCAAATAATCATATTATTATATTGTACTTATTGTTGTTATTTAATCCAAATGTATAATATCGGATCTTAACCCGTCGTTGGTGTAGTTAAATTTTTACATCGTTAGTGTCGTGTTAGCGTTTCGCTCACCTAATAAAATACACGTGTGAGCATACAATTATACCAGGGTACTGACAAATGTCAATACTAGACTGCTATAGTAAACAATAAAATAACAAGATAATAAACTGAAAATAAAAACAGTATAATTATAAAATAAGGCGATCAGTGACGGGCGAGTACAACTCGATATACCGATATAAAAATTTAACTATTCCGTACCAAATTAAGAAAATTGTATTTATTAGTTATAACTCAAACCATCCGTGTGCGGTTAAAAAATAGAACCGTTATGAACCGATGATTGTACGATATGCTTTTAAATGTATTATGAAGGGTGGTGAGTAAATTACCGTTTAGGTGGTGTGCTATTTAACCGAATAATTACTGAATTGCACAACCTAAATCCGTCCCACCATTAATGTGGGGAAAAAAATGTTAGGAATAGAATTGCATCAACTAATTTTAGTAATTTAGAGCTTAACTGCTTATATTCAAAACCGATGCCAATAAGCCATGAAAAGAAAAAGGATTTGCTTAAACAATGTAACAAAAATGTGAAACATTTTTTTCCCAACATTAATGGTGGGACGGATTTAGGTTGTTGATTATCTGGCATTGTGTATGGCGACGGTTATTTTGCCGTTAGATACTGTTAAGCCTGATAAGGCTGATCGTGCGGGACTGCGGCCGCCCGTACTATTTTGATATAACCGCGACGATAATTAGGTTGTAATAATTAAGTTTGTTACCGAATATGGACCGGAGGCGCTCCTTTTCGATGGCTTGAAGTTTGGTTTGGCAAGTCAGAAGAATGGCACTTTGTTGAACTCGTGGATGTCTTTTCTTTTTAAAAAACGGACTATAACTTTGTAATTTATTACGAAAAGAAGGATAAACACCGAGACACGATGTTTCATTATTCATTATTCACTAAAATAATCATACTTTCAACCAGTTCATAATATTACCTTCTGTGTCTTTTTTTTTATTTTTTATCAATAAAGAAGAGAGTTGTTGTAAGTTTATAAAATTCTTGAATTGCATTTCTTTTACTTCATATGGGGGCTTAGATTTATTTTTATTTCGTTTTGATCTTGCAACTTGGAAAATAGTTAGCCAATCTTGAACTGTGTAAATTGGAACATTTCTTTTAGCATTTTCTATTGCGCTGTGCATAGAATGAACCTCCATCATAGAGTGGCCACTCTCCATAAATTTATGCTCTATTTGATCTATGTTTGTTGTTTGAATAATATAAATCATTAAAGCCATAATATTATGATTCCTATTCTGGCCACCACATGAATCTGAATATAGTGTTACATTTTTTACTTCTGGGGATAATGTTTGAATCCACTTCAAAAGACCGGAACCGATTTCTGAATCACCACGTTTTCCATTAATTTCAGTCCATGTGTAGCAATATGCATTTTGAGGAGGAGCTATAATATAATAGGAGAAAATATTTTTGACACTTAAACTTACATTTAGAACAGTCGACTTGTTTAGGTAAATTAGCATTCATTTTTTTATCAATTTTTTTTATTCTTGAAGTATATTATTGACATGAACTCCTCATCTTTTTTGTTAAGTTTTTTTTCCATAAATTTGGTTGGTCATGGTTCCATCGAGTCCTTTTCATTCCAGACATTGTATCTAAATTATAAATATTGTTATTGTTTATATCTCGGTATACTAGCTTCGGGTCTGCCTCGCTCTGAAGAGCTTGAAAGTGGAAAGTTTTCAAAAAAGGAAGACCTACCGCCGTTACTGAGTTTTGACAAGAAGCCGACAATATTATCTATAGTTTATTATAAAAATATTAATTTTAATAATTCAATAATAAATTAATAATTTCTATGTAGTATGTATATTAATTATTTTAAAAATAATATTTACTAATAAATCGCTATTCTATGTTTATGATCAGTAGTAAATAGTGTTATAGAAAAAATTAGTGGCCCTCGAAAGGGCCTTTTTAAAGAGGTATTGTCATTTGAAAATTAAAAGTTGATAACGTTTTATTTAATAAGAGGGGCAGTTGAAATTATCAAAATCATAACACAGTGTAAAACAGTAAAACCTTGAAAGTTAAAAAAAAAGTTATTTGAAAATTACTTATACTTACCGAGATATTGACTGGTTCATGATAAAGAAAATCGAGAAGTGGGTCTTGTATTGCCACTTTTAAAATATGTAAGTTACCACCGATAGAGTTAAGGGTTAAGCATAGAGTATAGGGTTTAAATATCTGATGAATATGTATATGTATATAAGGAAAATTATTTATTATTACTCATATAAGGTTTGTATGCGAGACACAGAAAGTATTATTTCGATTTTTGAATTATAAAAAAATAATCATTGATGATTAGTATTTAGTAGCAATATTATAGAAAAAATTGGTGGCCCTAAAAAGGGCCTTTTAAAAGAGTGTTATGTAATAAGTTGAATTATTTGGAACTGGTGTACTTGGTCACAGCTTTTGTTCCTTCACTGACGGCGTGCTTGGCCAATTCACCGGGCAACAAAAGTCGAACAGCGGTTTGGATCTCCCGACTGGTGATGGTCGACCGCTTGTTGTAGTGTGCCAGACGACTGGACTCGGCGGCGATACGCTCGAATAAATCGTTGACGAAACTGTTCATGATGCTCATGGCCTTCGAGGATACACCGGTGTCGGGATGTACTTGCTTCAACACTTTGTAGATGTAGATGGCGTACGATTCTTTCCTCTTTGGCTTGCGTTTCTTGTCAGATTTGGCGATGTTCTTTTGAGCCTTGCCAGACGATTTCTTCATCGCCTTTCCTGCGGATTTACCTCCTGGAGCCATGGTTGATAATTATTAAAAGGGGTGCTGTTAAAGACGTACACATCAAACACAAATGATGTCAACCGTGTGAAAACGACCGTATATATTAGTAACTCAAGGATGACACGTCATACGGTCATTGGCTAAATTCTGTTAGGTATGACGGAACAAAAAGGATTCAATAGCGGTAATGTGTTTTATAAAAATAGTAGCTTCTCCATAAACATAGATTATAATTGTGACGATTAAAAACAACATCGTTTAGTAGCAGCTCCACAGCAAACGGTGTAATGTAATATCGTCATAAAGTTTCAATCTTTCCAATCACAGAATTGTCTTTCATTTTTTTGACTATATAATGTACATATTTCACAAAAATTGTACCATTCAACATTCGAATATACATTGTAATCGTTGTAGCAGTCGTCTCACGAATACACAACCATGAGCGGAAGAGGCAAAGCAGGCAAATCGAAGGGAGGTAAATCCAAGACCAGGTCGTCCCGTGCTGGACTCCAGTTCCCAGTCGGTCGTATCCATCGTCTGTTGAGAAAAGGAAACTACGCCGAACGTGTCGGAGCCGGAGCACCGGTATACTTGGCCGCCGTCATGGAGTATTTGGCAGCTGAAGTATTGGAATTGGCCGGTAACGCTGCCCGTGACAACAAAAAATCTCGTATTATTCCCAGACATTTGCAATTGGCAATCAGGAACGACGAAGAATTGAACAAATTATTGTCCGGTGTCACAATCGCTCAAGGCGGTGTGTTGCCCAACATCCAAGCCGTTCTTTTACCGAAAAAGACCGAGAAGAAAGTCTAATTTGTTTGTTTACCACTCAATAACCATCCCTTAATAAAAAGGCCCTTTTCAGGGCCACCAATTCAGTAATTATTCGGTTAAATAGCACACCACCTAAACGGTAATTTACTCACCACCCTTCATAATACATTTAAAAGCATATCGTACAATCATCGGTTCATAACGGTTCTATTTTTTAACCGCACACGGATGGTTTGAGTTATAACTAATAAATACAATTTTCTTAATTTGGTACGGAATAGTTAAATTTTTATATCGGTATATCGAGTTGTACTCGCCCGTCACTGATCGCCTTATTTTATAATTATACTGTTTTTATTTTCAGTTTATTATCTTGTTATTTTATTGTTTACTATAGCAGTCTAGTATTGACATTTGTCAGTACCCTGGTATAATTGTATGCTCACACGTGTATTTTATTAGGTGAGCGAAACGCTAACACGACACTAACGATGTAAAAATTTAACTACACCAACGACGGGTTAAGATCCGATATTATACATTTGGATTAAATAACAACAATAAGTACAATATAATAATATGATTATTTGCTGGTCAGTCATACTTTATCCGTTCAGTGTGGAGCAAATGACGAGTGAGAAGAATAAAATGCTTTTGGTAATTGACGGTTACAAATTGTTTTAGTCCTATTTGTAGAGATGGATAAAACGATGACTAAAACGTAATGTAAATCTTTTATAAAAATTAACAAAATTACTGAAATCATAATCACAAATATTATGTAACACTATTAAAACTATTTGTATAGTTATCTTAACTTTTTATTTATATTAGTTAGAAAAAAATAAAACTTGTTAGCAACCCTAACGAGTATATTCGTGATACACTACAAAAATACAATCGTTAAATTACACTATTTTCAGAGTTGAAAAAGAGTGCCTACACGGTAGTCTATATCAGTGTGTTTACTTACCATAAATGATTTTCTGTTCGAGAGTTGTAGCAAAAACATTTCATATAGGTTGGTAACAATCGGATGTCATATAGATCGAAAATAAGATTAGCAGTTGAAATTGGTGGCCCTGAAAAGGGCCTTTTTATCAGATGTATGTATGTGTGTGCATGAGTATTAACCTCCGAAACCGTACAAGGTACGACCTTGGCGTTTGAGGGCGTATACGACATCCATGGCGGTGACTGTCTTCCTCTTGGCGTGCTCAGTGTATGTTACGGCATCACGGATTACGTTTTCCAGGAACACTTTTAAAACACCGCGGGTCTCTTCGTAGATCAAACCGGAGATACGCTTCACTCCACCACGACGAGCTAACCGACGAATGGCGGGCTTGGTGATTCCCTGGATGTTGTCACGGAGTACTTTACGATGACGTTTGGCTCCTCCTTTACCAAGACCTTTTCCTCCTTTACCGCGTCCGGTCATGTTGATTTTATGTAGTTTCTAGCTTACTGTTGAACGACTGGCTGCTTGAAACGCTGAACGTTTCACTGATACCTGGTTAACAAATGTCAATGTATTTATACGTTTCACGGAGCGCGCACGGCCAATCGAAATGCACGTTCGCATTTCTCCCACTCTCCGATTATCGACAACGCTTCGACCAATGAGAACGACAACAATGCATCCGTTATTTGTATAAATACTAGTGTGTTTCGTTGCGGAGAACCATCAGTATTTTACAGTTTGTCTAATCATACACAACTTAATCCAAAATGGCTCGTACCAAGCAAACAGCCCGCAAGTCTACCGGAGGAAAAGCCCCCAGGAAGCAGTTGGCAACCAAAGCAGCCCGAAAGAGCGCACCAGCCACCGGAGGAGTGAAGAAACCCCATCGTTACCGTCCGGGAACCGTCGCTCTCCGTGAAATCCGTCGTTACCAAAAGAGCACCGAGCTGTTGATCCGCAAATTGCCGTTCCAACGTCTGGTGCGTGAAATCGCACAGGACTTCAAGACCGACTTGCGTTTCCAGAGCTCCGCCGTCATGGCGTTGCAGGAAGCCAGCGAAGCGTATTTGGTCGGTCTGTTCGAAGACACCAATTTGTGCGCCATTCACGCCAAACGCGTCACGATCATGCCTAAAGACATCCAACTAGCTCGTCGTATCCGCGGTGAACGTGCTTAATCATATTTGCGTCGTATACACACACCACTTATATTAAAACGGCCCTTTTCAGGGCCATCACGTATACATTATTTTTGACTCTCCCATTCTTCTTCTTTTTATGTAAGTTGTGTTTAACAGTAAAGATACATGGATTTGGATAAAATTTTATTTTATATTTTTGATTTTACATTTTTCTGGCAAGTACATCCATAGATTATTTTTTTATGAAACTAGCTGAAATGATTTGATTTTTAATGTTACATCTCATAATATTTATTGCACAATCCGTCTACATATTATATAAAAAAAATTTATAGAAATTTCATTCATAAATTATTATTTACTATTTAAAATAATCGTCAAAATTGATTTAAATAATGAATTATGATAAAAGTAATAATTGGTTTTAAACTAATTTACATATTCTTTTTTTATAAGTTTTCTATATACCTAGCTGACGATTATATTATAAAAAAAATAATAAAATGCACGAAATACCTAGGTAGGTACAATATTACACTTTCACAGAACCACATAAAAATGGGTTTGAGTAAAAAAAGTTTTAAATGTTTACAGTATCGTTTTTTTTAACTACAAAATATATATTATGAGTGTAGGTGGTACTCGACTATTATAAACAGGTATAACTATTAGAAGGCATTTTTAAAAGTTTTACCCTACTTCATGTTGAAATTATTATTTTTTTTAATAATTTTTGTGTAAACCTAAACTTTCAAACACAACATTATAATCGAATTACACAAATCATATTAATATACAATATGTTTCATATAATGTAAAAAAATTATAAACTAGTTTACTGTTTTGAGTGTCGGTTTACACGTCATTAATTAAAAGCATAATTTTATGGGACACTTATAAATGTTGAAATAATAAATTTACATTAAACTAAAACATTCAATTATATTTAAATACTTTTATATCTTAACCCTATTTTTCAATGTTAGGGTCCAAAAAATTTTTTTAACATACCTAGCTATTATATTACTCCATCATTTAAAATTGTCCATTGGAATGGATATTGGGCTATTATTTATACACAAGAGTTATTTATTAACATCAATATTTTTCTATTTTAAGTTCAAATCACTGGGTATTTTGGTTTAATTAAATTAAAATTTTTTTTGATAGAAAAAATATGCAAATATTATGTAAAAATATATTTCGATTGGTCGATACCTACGTTACTTTAAAACCGTAAACGTCAATAACATATTATATTGATATCGTCAAAATATCAGGGAGACGTAATATTATATTTCGGTGATTTTTTCCCTACAGATTTTTATTCCGTTTACATTGTTCGGTATAAGTTATATCCCGCAAAAATATCCAGTTTGAATAAAAGACCGCGCTCTGTGACATTGCATTGTATCAAAAGCGATTTGTATATTTACCCATTTCATTATGATACTATAATATCGGAAGTATTATAATACAATTGAATAATATGTTAAATTATCTTTAGAATGTATACGTAATGTTTTCGTTTGTTATTAAACACTATCAACGTTGATTTAACAAAAATACCTAACCTGTGCCTACGCTTCCACCAGCAAGTCATTGAAACAGTTCAGAAATCAAAGCGCAACAGACCCTTAACCCTAGATTATATACCTAATAATTATTACTCGTGTTCAATCCCAAAACAAGGAAATATGAACATTTACAAAATGTGTTTTAAATAATTAAATTAGGCCAATCATTTTTATTTATTTATATATATACCTATTAATTAACTTCAAACGGCTTTTATAACAGCATTAAATATAGATAAAAATATTTACAAAACAAAATATTAAGGTTATAACAAATATACGTAAAAATAGTAATAATAGAATTTATACGAGTACATAATAATATACACCATACCTATTATGATGGACATCATTCTTGTTAGAGGTGCATTTTTTACAAAACTGCTACGGCCTAAAGGTATATAAAAGAAATCTTTATTACCAAGGAATGAATAATTCAATAATTAGATTGCCAACAAATAATATTTAAAAATATTCAGGACTTAAATAACAAGTAGCGACGTAAGAGCGCGGCCCAACGATTCGACTAAGTCCGGAAATCCGGTCTGCTCGTACAGTATACCGAGAGCTGTATAATATATAATACACCGAGTCTCGGGTGGACTGATGTACGGTAGAGATTTTAGGTAGTGGATCAAAAGAAGACGAATATGCGTCGCTGTAGGAAATCTTTCAGTTCTTATATTATTAATAGGTAAGTAGTACAGCTATTCAAATGTTGCGTCATTTGATATTCGACCACTTCAGATGATGGCTTAGGATTCTTGACGGTCACGGCAACGTCCTGTGCTATTATCTCTTGTCTTAGGTAATAATAAATAATAAAATACTGTATTTATATAAAAACAGTATGTATGGCATCATCAAAGTTCGTCTAAAACACGTTAAATGCTAATTAACAGAAAAATAAAATAGTGTATAGTAAAGCGGCGGCGTCGGTTTATTACACGTACAATGTATCGGCATCGAAACGATCGATGATGTAAAAATAAGTTATAGTTTGTTTATTTAAAATCAAATTTCGACTTAAATCCTTTAATAATGCATTGCTATGATTATTTTTTCAAAATATTCAAGGTAAATACGATTAATATTAGATTTATAGGTAAATTCTGCTACGTAAACATTTCAATGGTAGAAACGTAATGACGCCGTGCCCTAACAGTAACCTAAAATCCTCGATTTTGAAAAGCCACCGTTCATCGGCAAATCGTTCGATTGGCAATCTGCAAACGCTCATGTCTTGGTAAACTCGTATAGAATGTGTTTAAGAAGTTTTTGTAAATTTAAAATTGTTTTCGGTCATACGGTAGACCATTAAACGTGGTCTACGAAAACCCGGTTGGAAGTGTGGGAATAACGAGCCGTGGTGGTTTTTTTATACCGGATAGCGTCAAAGTAGCTATAGGGGATCGTTCGAAATTTAGTTGGCTTTCTGTTAAATTTAAAACCAGGCTCCTAAGACTATTTATTGTCGAGAAATCGCGGAAAATGTTTGCACAACCGCAGCCGTGTCGATGACGCGAATCACGACGGTTTACTAGTCGGTACGGTATGGTGTATATATTTACCAACCGTTTCCTTGCTGAGTGTTACATTCAACAGATATAATTCGAGTTAGTCTACAAGTTTCGACATCAAATCAACACTAACCATGACAGAAACCGTTGTTCTCTCCGCTCCGGCACCAGTCGTCGCGTCGCCTGCTGCGAAGAAGTCTCCGGCCAAGAAGAAGTCTGGTACTGCTGCTAAGGCAAAGAAGCCAGCTGCGTCTCACCCGACCACTTCCGTGATGGTCACATCAGCCATCAAAGAACTCAAGGAGAAGAAGGGTTCGTCTTTGCCGGCTATCAAAAAATACTTGGCTGCCAACTACAAAGTCGATCCCGCCAAGCTAGCGCCGTTCATCAGGAAATTTTTGAAAGCCGCCGTCGCCAACGGAACCGTCGTACAGACCAAGGGCACTGGCGCTTCTGGTCACTTCAAACTACCGGTTGCCGAAGTTAAACCGAAAAAGGCAACTGCGGTCAAGAAGAAGAAACCAGTCGTCAAAAAAGTCAAAGCCCCTAGTGCCGTAAAGAGGAAGTCGACGTCTGCCAAGAAAGTGAAGCCCGCGTCCGGTGAACCGGCAGCTAAAAAGGTCAAAAAGGCTGTCGCCGCTAAACCTAAGGCTGTCAAACCGAAGAAATCTCCGGCCAAGGCGAAAAAACCTGCCGTCGCTGTCAAACCCAAAGCGAAGAAGACCCCAACCAAAAAAACAGCAGCACCCAAGAAGAAGTAAATTGTGATCAGTCGATCCACTCGCTTCTCAACAACCCTTTAAAACGGTCCTTTTCAGGACCACCAATTTCTATACGCCGCCCTAAACTGTTGATTAATTTCTACACATTAGTGGTGAACACTAATGTTTTTTTAAAAGTAAATACTAGATATACAATATTACTTTTACACTATGTAACAAGTAATCCCTATGATCTAACTAATAAGTATACCAATTGTCTTCTCTTTTTTTGTTTTTAAATCAACTTTTTTTATCATCTATGTTAATTTAAAATAAATTTGTGTTGTTTTTATATCAGCAAGTAATATATAGAGTTCCTCACTGTACGTATAAAATTTAAAAGATTTATAAATACATACATTTTTTTTATAAAATAGATCAAGTTAAAATTGTGATACAATTCTTCAAATTCACGATCATTTATAATTATTTTATAATTGAAATTAAAAAAAAAAAACATTCATAGGTACCTAACATTTGAAAATTTAATTCTTCTTGGATCCTTATATGTTATTATTTCTAAAATAATACAATTGAGGGTAAATACATAAATATTTTTATAAGTGCCTGAAGTTTTAATTTTTAAAAATATTGTTTATTTCTCGTTAATTCAAAAATAAATTATATATTATTAATGAAATTGTGATCATTCCCTTAAAATTCAATATGACATTACTACCAATTACCAACACTGTTATTTATGGTAATATTGATAACTCATCCACTGAAAAACATGTCATTATTTTATAATTGAACAGATTTGATTGATTCATTAAGATTTAGATTCATGACTTGACTTATCAATTGAGAAAACCCGAAAAAGAACAATTTTTTAAAAATATTAAATATTATAATTTAATAGGATAATGAAAAAAATTACATTTACATGACCCGGACCCGTATGCACAGACATAGAAATTGTCTGTTTACATTGAACCCGTTAAAATTGGTCGGTATCTAATCTCCTCAAGAAAAATGACGTCAAAATGTCACCAGCGACATGCTAAACATTTTTTATAGTATTACTTTTATATTTAAGATCACGTTTACGTGACATTGCGATGAGTATCTATGCTTTTCAGATATACACTCGTTGATTTGTTGACCATCATACATTAATATGCATTGTTATTAACTTACATGTCAATACTGATGAACAGCATAATACCGTTGACCGTTGTGAATAGTATAAAAAACTTCATCCTTTTTAGTCTTACGATGTGCCAACAGATGTTGCGTGATCTAAATAATATGTATACCAATTATTTTTAATACTTATCTTTTCTATAATTATTGTTATTATTTACTCAAAACTTTTATTATCATGTTAAATAAAAAGTAATCTTGTGTTTGTGTGTGTGTAGTCCATGGCCAAGTTTATCGCAAAAAAAACAAATAATATAATATAGTTAATAATAAAAAATATAACAATATTGTTTACGAAAGAAATACAAAAAATAAATAAATAATTATAGAATAATAAACAAAATCTCATAACACCGTTACCGAATTATACGCATAAAGCTTGTTTTGGGGGTTATATATATTGTTTGAGTTCAGTACAAAATTAGAAGTGAGATAAAGACGTAAACAATATAATTACCAGACTAATAAACATGCATAGATAATTAATTAAAGAATATAATAATGAATTCCACGGGCAAGATACTTTAAATTATTATCAATATAAACGTATAAGAAAATAAGAAAAAGGAAAGTCAAAATCTACGATAAACGAATATAACATAATTTTAAATTCAGATACCAGTGCGCTTACCGATTACAAATTTAATACAATTCCATAACGAACAGCTACAACATCATAGTTAATGGATTAATTTTGGGTAATAAAAAAACGATACTAAATATCGCTGCCTCATTTGTATGGTTTCCACATTGTAATAATGTGTAAGTAAAATGTTATGCTGAAAGTTAAAAAAATAAGTTGTGCTAAGTTTTGTGTTTGTTTTTCAATTGATCGTCAAATATTCAATGAGCAATGATCTTTGAAAATGTTACGTAGATTAAATGGAATATTATGAGCAAACGGTAAAATTGTTGTAAGGTTATCAAATATAATCATTATACTAAAAATTAATAACTAGTTGTACATCCTTTGATTTCGGAGTTACCCATAAAAAAAAAAAACGAATTCTAAATAGGGACTGCAATGTATGATTAAAATAATTGTACGTAGTACCACGATAGGTTATTTATAATCATAAATACTAATATTTAATGGCAGTAGTATATAAAATACAATGACGTAATGAAAATAAAAAAAAATTCTTATGGTTTACAATTTTATATTGTATGCAGTTTGAGATAAATTGGTGGCCCTGAAAAGGGCCTTTTTAAAGGGTGTACATCAATGAATCAAATTATTTGGAACTGGTGTACTTGGTCACAGCTTTTGTTCCTTCACTGACAGCGTGCTTGGCCAATTCACCGGGCAACAAAAGTCGGACGGCGGTTTGGATCTCCCGACTGGTGATGGTCGACCGCTTGTTGTAGTGTGCCAGACGACTGGACTCGGCGGCGATACGCTCGAACAAATCATTTACGAAACTGTTCATGATGCTCATTGCCTTAGAGGAGACACCGGTGTCGGGATGTACTTGCTTCAGCACTTTGTAGATGTAGATGGCATAGGATTCTTTCCTCTTTGGCTTGCGTTTCTTGTCGGACTTGGCGATGTTTTTTTGGGCCTTGCCGGACGACTTTTTCATTGCCTTTCCTGCGGATTTACCTCCTGGAGCCATAGCTGATAATTTTTTGTAAACTGTGGTTTTTGACGATGAAACACTTCAGATACGAATGTTGTTGAAATACACAAAGCGACTGTATATATGAACAACCCAAGGAGATACGTCAAACAGCCATTGGCCAAATTCTAATAGGTATAACAGAACAAATAGGATCCACAGTGGTTAAGTGTTTAATAAAAATAGAAGCTTCTCCGCGAAAAAACATTATTAGAATGATGATGAAAAACAACATCGTTTATTTGTAGTTGCATATCAAACGGAGTCTAGTAATATCGTCATAACAGTTCAAACTGTCCAATCGCAGCACTGTTTTCTACATTTTTGCTATATAAGGGTCCCTACCGATAGTTTTTATTCATCATTCAGTGTTCCAATTTGATACAACACAGTCAAGCATTCACAACTAACCATGAGCGGAAGAGGCAAAGCAGGAAAATCGAAGGGAGGTAAATCCAAGACCAGGTCGTCCCGTGCTGGACTCCAGTTCCCAGTCGGTCGTATCCATCGTCTGTTGAGAAAAGGAAACTACGCCGAACGTGTCGGAGCCGGAGCACCGGTATACTTGGCCGCCGTCATGGAGTATTTGGCAGCTGAAGTATTGGAATTGGCCGGTAACGCTGCCCGTGACAACAAAAAATCTCGTATCATTCCCAGACATTTGCAATTGGCAATCAGGAACGACGAAGAATTGAACAAATTGTTGTCCGGTGTCACAATCGCTCAAGGCGGTGTGTTGCCCAACATCCAAGCCGTTCTTTTACCCAAAAAGACCGAGAAGAAAGTCTAAGGTTACACTGACTTTTTCTAGTTGTATTATAAAACGGCCCTTTTCAGGGCCACCATATACCAGATTATGATAAAACTATTTTTTTTTTTTTATTTACAACCGATAAATTATATTATCATCTATAATAACATATACTATGCCTCTCCGACATGCAATAATTGTAACTTGTAAGTTATAACTTTATAAATATTCTAACAAATTTGTACGTTACCTTTTGAAACATAAACAACAATTAATAGTTTTTTGGTTTAAAACATGAACAATTTTAGGTACAGATTATTTTAATTTTGCCTATGTGAAAACAAGACACTTTTTTTAACTAACTCAACTTTAGTTTTAAAGTTAATATTAAATTTTGGTTAATTCATTCGATAGGAAATGTTGATTGAACTTAAAATAGTTTTAATTTAACTTAGCCGAGTTAAAAATTATCATTAACTTGCCTTGTTAATAATCATCGTAATATCGTTTTCGATTAATTTAACCTGGCTGTTGTCACAAAACAATCAGTTATTTATTTTGTTGCCTGACAACAAAATAAATAGATTTAATTTTATTAAAATTTTTATTTTATAAATGCAAATTTACTATGATTTTGCCAATAAATGGGTGATTACAACGATTCCGCCCACATTAATTTGAGAAACATTTAGAGGTATTTGACTAAGTATAATTGATAAACTTTTTTTTTTAACTAATAAATTACTAATTAAGTAAAAATAAAATGACATTTTCTTCTATTTTCGAGCGACTCTGTGCTAAACTCGCTCATTAACTAGTTACTCCAGCTTTGTAAAGAGTGAGCAACACAGTTTTCATTCATAACCCGACATCCTTTGATGCGTATTTTTTGTAATTGTTTGTTTGCTATGCATAACAACATATACTTTAGCTACGGTTCCATTATAAAATAATGCAATATTGAACTTCAACACAAATATAATAATAATAACATATAATTCGTTACTGAGACTAACATTTTACAGGTACGGAGAACGGCGGCTATCATGCTGCCGAAACTAAAGCAAGACTACCAATTTCCTTTAAACTATTTCGCTTTTTAAATGTCAAAAATCTTTCTAAGAATGTTATACTAAGATATTTTTATATACCTGTTAACATATTAACTGGTAATGATCTAATATTGTTGACAGTTAATATTATTTTTTATTTTATGACCAAAATCTAGGTTTATTATCAGTACCTACAAATAAAAGACAAGTACAATTATCAAAAATACTGACTGGGGACGTTTTACAATAGACTTTTAATTTTAGAATATATAATATCGCATATCACTGAATACAATAACAATAAATATATGGTATCTATCTATCGTACAGTATCTTTTGAAGTTTTAGTTTTAATATCCATACAACTCTGTACAATACTTCTACAATTCAATAAATGAATAACGAACTGAACAAAATATTGTATTTCTTGCTATTCAAATAATTCACAATAACGCAAAGTAATAACAGTTGGAACTTGGAAAAATTACTTTCATACCTATCTATAGACGATCGTAGAATCGCTAATTCATGGTGAAATGTACTTGATGTCCCAAACTCATATTACTCGTTTATTCAGATATCGATTATCAGTATACCACATGGTTAATTGGCTGCATAACGAACACAATTGAAATGATCGAAATTACTTAAGAGCTCACGTGGACGCACATCATTTGTACAACGTTTGTAGTAGGACGTAGTGGCCCTGAAAAGGGCCTTTTTAATGATAACAATATGAGAGTATTTATTTTAACCTCCGAAACCGTACAAAGTACGACCTTGGCGTTTGAGGGCGTATACGACATCCATGGCGGTGACTGTCTTCCTCTTGGCGTGCTCAGTGTACGTTACGGCATCACGGATTACGTTTTCCAGGAACACTTTTAAAACACCGCGAGTCTCTTCGTAGATCAAACCGGAGATACGCTTCACTCCACCACGACGAGCTAACCGACGAATGGCGGGCTTGGTGATTCCCTGGATGTTGTCACGGAGTACTTTACGATGACGTTTGGCTCCTCCTTTACCAAGACCTTTTCCTCCTTTACCGCGTCCGGTCATGTTGATTTTATGTAGTTTCTAGCTTACTGTTGAACGACTGATTGCTTGAAACGCTGAACGTTAACTGATACCTGGTTAACAAATGTCAATGTATTTATACGTTTCACGGAGCGCGCACGGCCAATCGAAATGCACGTTCGCATTTCTCCCACTCTCCGATTATCGATAACGCTTCGACCAATGAGAACGACAGATACGAATCCTTTATGAATATAAATACTGGTGAGTCGCCATGATTACGTTATTCCCGATGAT
This sequence comes from Rhopalosiphum padi, assembly GCF_020882245.1. NCBI lineage: Eukaryota > Metazoa > Arthropoda > Insecta > Hemiptera > Aphididae > Rhopalosiphum > Rhopalosiphum padi. Next base: position 48,426,976 of record NC_083598.1, on the reverse strand, counting down.
AATCATGTCCTGGAACTGCAATGATATTTCAAAAGATACAAGAACTAAAAACATTTATTAACTAATAACTTCACAACATAAACATAATCCTGCTCGGTGAAACCCGCCTAAACCTAAAAACACAATTTAAAATCTCAAACTTTCACATTTATCGTTACGACCGTCAACCGCCAAATGGTGGTACCGCAGTACTAGTTCGCCGTGGAGAATAGTTCACCAACACATAAATATTTCAACAGAGGTCGACTCAACCACAATCAATGTGAAACTCTGTAACGAAATCACACAAATAACTGCAGTATACAAAAGCCCCCCCTGTACCGGACTCAAATCGTCAGATTTAGATGCGCTAACCAATCACAGTGGCCCGTTCATCATAGGCGTTGATCTGAACGCAAAACACACGGACTGGCACAGTTTACACTGCAACAAGTCTGGCAAAACAATTGTGCAACACGCTGAATTGACAAACCGTTACTTGATCGCAGCCTCCGACTCTCCCACACATTACCCTTATGTCCCAAACCTTCGTCCAGACGTCCTCGATATCTTTTTACTTAGTACGTCAAACACGAACTATACTCTCACTAACCACTGTGACCTCTCATCGGACCGCCACCCGCAAATATTAATCCTATCCTCCCAACTCACACAATGTAGGCCACCTAATGCAAGGAATCGGATAAATTGGAGGAAGTTCCAAATTGAACAAGCACCTCACATTAAAAATAACCGCATCTCGATATATATCGGACATAAATGAAAGCATAGAACAATTAACCAAAGCCATCCAATCAGCTTGCCGAAACTGCTCCTACAAAGTGAGCCAACCAGAGCCCTCGAAACCGCCACCGGACGATATTCTACTTGAGATTGACACCAAACGATTACTACGGAAAAACTGGCAACGTACGCGCAACCCAAAGGCAAAAAACACTTTACAACGCACAGGTGGCATACGTAAAAGATATCCTCGCACGCCACAGATCATCAGAATGGCATACTTTCACCTCCACTTTAAATTTCAAAAATAAATTTATATACAAACTAAATCGCCGTCTTCTTCATAAACCTTCACCATGTCAACCACTCTCTCCGTGAGATCCGTCGTTACCAAAAGAGCACCGAGCTGTTGATCCGCAAATTGCCGTTCCAACGTCTGGTGCGTGAAATCGCACAGGACTTCAAGACCGACTTGCGTTTCCAGAGCTCCGCCGTCATGGCGTTGCAGGAAGCCAGCGAAGCGTATTTGGTCGGTCTGTTCGAAGACACCAATTTGTGCGCCATTCACGCCAAACGTGTCACGGTCATGCCAAAAGATATCCAATTGGCTCGTCGTATCCGTGGAGAACGTGCTTAAATAACTTTAAAATAACAATAACTATTCAAATTGGCCCTTTTTAAGGCCCAAAATTATTACACTACATATTTTTCTTGTTATACAAATACTGCAGTTTGCAGTAATAATTCTTTGCTGTTTACGTTTGTTGGACTAAATGATATACGAGATTGAACTTCAGAATCAGGTATTTAATTATAAATTATAACACACATACTCTGCCCTTTTTTGAACACGATAATGTTTGTGATCTAAAATATTGTTCAGAGTATTATACCACTTCAAAAATTAACCACATTAAGAATGATAAATAACAAACTTAATATTACTTCAACAAAATATTTTTGTTATTTGATGATTTAGCCTGACAGACCGTATCTGTTTAAAAATAATCGTGTTTATCATCCATTGAATTCAATTTTAAGAAAACCCCATGCACTCAGACTCAATGCCGAATTACACTGGTACACCAGACACCAGACACCATAACAACTGTACAGCAGAACATTCACCTATACTTTATATTTAAAAATTAAAATGTATATATTTTTTATTTTGAACCATACCTATTTGTACGTATTTGTATTTACGCTTACGTTTGGTAAAATTCCACGTTTGAAAACTGCATATTAGTGATACATATTGCTTACACAAAAATATAGTGGCTCTGAGAAGAGCCTTTTTATACGATATAATACATAGATAGTTTGTGAGAAAATTAGGAGTTACTTTTTTAAATATTTTACATTAATACATTCATGATTTGGAGCTGGTATACTTTGTGACGGCTTTAGTCCCTTCACTGACAGCGTGCTTGGCCAATTCACCAGGCAACAAAAGTCTGACGGCCGTCTGGATCTCCCGACTGGTGATCGTCGGACGCTTGTTGTAATGGGCCAGACGGCCAGCCTCGCCGGCGATACGCTCGAAAAGGTCGTTGACGAAACTGTTCATGATGCTCATGGACTTTGACGAGATGCCGGTGTCGGGGTGCACTTGTTTCAGCACTTTGTATATGTAGATGCCGTACGTTTGCGTTCTCTTGGTCTTTCGCTTTTTGTTGCCAACAGACTTGGCCACGTTTTTTTGCACTTTAGCCGGTGACTTTTTCATCGCCTTAGCAGGTGCCATTTTTGATTAATCGCGTATTATCAGATAGTAGATAATAATATTATAATATGATGAGCACAATGAAATTTTTCTAACTGTAGTACATCTACATAATGTGATGAATTATTGGTGGCAATAATTCGCTCGATATTTATACGAAATATCGTGATTGCTGTTCGTTCCGTTCGCCAGTGTACGTTAAAGTGATTATGTTTAATCTCGCTGTGCATACGTCGATGATTTAACAACCATGTCGTTCTACGTTCATACAATTAAATATTGGTCTGGGAGATAATAATATTACCATTGTCTAAATTGAACGGTGATAGCTAATTATTAATAAAATATAATATTTCGTAAAATTATGCACTTATTAAAAAAATACGTAATAATACTACAAACGGTAATCGTTCAAAAAATTCGGAATCAGTTTTTATACTTAATAGTCGAGCACTTTTTAGTGCCCGACAATAAGTCAAAATATTCTATAAAATTAATATTTATATTACTTTTTTTCTATTTTCTTATTTTCATTTATAATTATATAATTTGTCATATAATTATAAATGAAAATTTATTAATATTAACATGTATTTACAAGTATTAACACACGATTTCTTAGGAATAACATTATCAAAATTTATTTTTTACTAAATTTATAATAATAATTTAATTTTAATTATCAAGTATTGTTCTTTATTCTTTATACAATATATTGTATAATATATATAGGCACCGCCTAATTATAGTGGATTTCTGTTATATTTTTGTTAGTTATATGAAAATATAACAATAATATAATATGTGTACAAACGTTTTAAATTTTTTAAATAAATATTAATTAGTAGGGTTTGGATTTGAAGGCAATAACGCCTTTCTTTTATTAATCATAATAGAAAAATAATTTTTATAAAAAAATGTGTTTCATTTAATTTCTTAGACGATGGATCCTTTTTTTTGCCTTTTTACCTTTTGTACTTATAAATACCTATTTTATGTTTAATTTTTCAGTTGATTTTATAATTGTATACACAGCTTGCGTATTATCGCTACAAATGGGTTTTATTATTCGCAATATTTATCGATATCGTCTTATCGAGTATTTGGTATGGCCATAAAATTAACCCGTACTATGACGATCTATCAAGTATAGCAATCATAATTTAGATAATTATTTAAGTATGAAATACGCCCCGATAACTTCGATGGACGTAGAATGATCCTTTTCGATGTACAAAAATATTTTGAGCCCTAACCGTAGCCGTTTTTCTGAAGACAGCTTATCAAAATACATGGTAGTCAATTTTTTTTTTAATACCAACTAGTTTATTTTGCATTAAATTAACTGGTATAACTCAAGTAAGTTAATATTTAAAATGTTTGTAATTTGTATTTTTCTCAAAATGGGTTCATTTAAAAGTGTTCTCTATTTTATTTTGTAGTATATTTATGAATTGCCTTTTTATATAAATCAAATGCCTTTTTTTATATTTTAAATGCTTTTTTTATTGATTATATTGCCTTCAAATCCGAACCCTATTAATTAGTATATAAAATATTTTATATTTTCTGACTTTTTTTTCGACTATAAAAACTGAATACTGAATTTTTTTTAACTGACTTCGTCCTACTCCCTACTACAAAATTACTATACAGTCTTTCACTGTTAGGTCGATTATAGATATTCATTCACAATGATTAATACATATGTAATACAATTTCTACAAACTATATATAGATAGTTATTGTTTTGGAATACCATTGATTCAAAAAACATAACATTATTCAAGAATTCGAAATGTGAAAAAGTTCAAGAGCTCTACGATTATAAAAGATGATATTTATGACGTCATGTATAATAAATGTATTCCTGGTGAGGTACTTATAATTAATATAATATATAATTGTATATGAACGAACATTAATTATCTCTATGATATAGGTGGTTATTAATATTAACTTCAATGGTCGTAATCCACCGATACCTAGTAGTAGACACAAACCCATGTCGATCCATTTCAAATTACAAATATATGACTTATTATAATACTGATGATGATGGTGGTAGTTATATTTCCGATTTGCAATTAAAAAAATGACTACCCGTGCGAAAAATTGCCGAAAATATTGTGGCCCTGAGAAGGACCTTTTAATTTTTCGTAGTCAATAAATAAATATAGTAGAAAATAAATGGTACACGTAGTGGGTAGGAAAGAAGGATAGTTAATGCCCCATTCATCACCAAATCTCAATGGAAAAAGATTGAAGCCGTACAGACTATTGGTTTGAGAACGATACTGGGCACTCCAAAGTACGTAACAAATAAAGTCACTCTCTCCACCACAAACCTAAAACAAATCAAATCACAAATCCACTCCCAAGCCACCTCATTCTTTCACAAAAACTCTCTATCAAGATTTAGGCACATACGATAACTCGGACTAGAAGTACAGCCAACACCCACTCAAACCTACAAAAATCCAAAAACTCGTCCAATAAATTGGGTTTCAGTAAACCCACCCTCTTAATCTCCTAAATCACAAAAGCCATTACCGTAATCTCCACTACTAGCAAAGGCACAATGCCTGGTATAGAAAAGACACATGGTCGTCCACTAAGCAAAAGCAAAAGCAAAAGGATAGTTAATTTCGAAAATTAGACTTTCTTCTCGGTCTTTTTCGGTAAAAGAACGGCTTGGATGTTGGGCAACACACCGCCTTGAGCGATTGTGACACCGGACAACAATTTGTTCAATTCTTCGTCGTTTCTGATTGCCAATTGCAAATGTCTGGGAATGATACGAGATTTCTTGTTATCACGGGCAGCGTTACCGGCCAATTCCAAAACTTCAGCTGCTAAGTATTCCATGACGGCGGCCAAGTACACAGGTGCTCCGGCTCCGACACGCTCGGCGTAGTTGCCCTTTCTCAACAGACGATGAATACGGCGGACCGGGAACTAACTTCGATTTTCCAGCTTTGCCGCGTCCACTCATGATGATTACTTGTACATTTGTATCCTAAATGTTTGTACAACGGAGTTCCAAGAGCGAATGAGTCAATCGTTAGAGGAGTTATAGTTAAATTCGTATATATAGATAAAATGAACAAAACCGAGCACTGTCATTAGTCCATTGTTACTAGTAAAACAAGTGTAAATGATATCGTTTGGCAGACTGCCTCTTCTAGTCGGTGTCATTTTCCACTGACATACATAATCTTGGTAAACTTTTATATTATTATTGCTGTACCCACTAAACCAAATAAGGAACAACTCGTTATCAAATAAAACTTTTTTCCCATTATACTTGATTGGCAAATACACACGGTCATTTAGATATTATGTTAATACCGAGTAGATATAATATCTAAAAAGTTTAAATATTTTTATATCAATGTTCGTTTCTCAAACCCTAGACACGCCTACGATTTTCAATTAATATATTATACTCGTTTTATTCAATTTCCGATCTACTGCATTACCTATACATAAATCTGATTTGTATTAGTGATCGGTGGTACATGGCCGTTTTAAGAACAACTAATTGTTACGGTTTCGTTAGCTTCGGATTTTCCAAGTTTTTATTTTATTTATCTTTTAACTGTAATTCATTATTATTACTCGATAATATTATCCAGATAGCAATACAGATACCCTGATACCCATAGCATAATAATTTATCATAGTATTCTGAGAATAAAAATACCTGTAACATCAACGACCAATTAATAATGGAAAATGAAATACATTAATAAAAGTGGTCTATCGCTTTGCATTATGGATTACTAAACGGCCAAAATTACAAAATATTTCATAGTATGGTATAGACTATAGGGTATAGCCGTATATGTAGGTATATTAAAATAATTTTCCATTATTATTTTATAATTGTTCATATTATATGTTATGTAATCGAATTGATGATAACATAATCATATTATATTATATATAATATACATTATAATGTCAATGTTCTAAATCTGTGACGGGAATACCGTTTCGATATTTCTTCGAACTTTATAGTATTGTCCGATAATTGTGATAAACCGTATAACAAAATTTAGGCGTTTCCACGAATATCTTGGTAATCTAATGTTATCTAATATTTTATAGACTGAATAGTATAATATTATTATGTACTATGTTGGTACCTTATTATTGATAAAATTAACAATGATTGCTATCTTGCTTTAACGGTATGTTAATATTTATACGTATATTTATTACTAATAATAAAGGGTGATTTTATAAATTATAGTCGCCTGGTAATGGAAAGTAGTAAAGCCGATCAATGTACTCAACCTTGATTTTCAGGGGGTACCTGCCCATAATTTGTATTCGTAAAGCATACAATATAAAATTTGATTGCAAATAATTTCTTATTTTATATGAAAAATATAAATTCAAAATATGTTTAACTATTTATGCAGTTAAAATGTTCTAGTTTTTTTGTAATTTTTAATCAAATAATTTTTATTTATTCAAAAACTTTAAAAAAGGTAATACAGTGTTCCTCTTAAAATGTTTTTAAGTTATTAGAAAACATTTGTGCATAAATCTACAATTTTTCGTATAACTGTTTGAAGTTAAATTCATGACTAATTTCGTCGAAATTTCTAAAAAAAATTGGCTAATATTATTCAATTGCAATTCATTACATTTTTAATATTCATACTTAAAATTTGACATTTAAAATACAAAAATCTTTATAGGTATTCATCCTATATTAAAACATAATTTTTTATGAGCTTATGAAATTCTAACTTTTATAACTGATTATTCACCCAACAATAAGTATATCTCCCGTATAATAACTGGGCATGGACGAATGCGCCTAAAACAATAAAGCTTTTGTTAAAGGTCAGAGTACCTACCAATTACATTTGTATTCAAACTTGCCTATTTTCAGATTTGAAAATGTTGTTTGATCCAATTCCATCAACATCAAGATCAATACTAAAATACTTGAAAATTAAAAACTTATTTATTGATCAATATTGATTACTGGTTAAATTGACTGATTATAATAATATATTTTATAATAGTAACGAGTAACGGGAATTTTATGAAACGTTATTATTACGCACATTTGATCACGCAAGTATTGCATTTGAGTGATAGACGAGAACAAGTTCTCATTATCGTTATTAGCCTAATTGTTTTGTTTTGCACACAATAAACTTATACCTACACAGGAAAAATCGGAGTGTGTTATTATTGTAATAGAGTTTAAATGTGAATTATAATATAACTGATGTAACTTTAATTCTAAATGACTGACAATCAAAAAGTAACTTATTAAATGTGAAGAAAAAAATTATTTATTTATTTATATTACCTATAATATTATATTATTGTGTATTATTGTATTAATGCTCACAACTAATTCGGTTAGTGTATTAATTTATTATATAATTATAACTAACTAATAAATTTTCCTTAGGTATTGTAAAATGTTTCGAGAGCAATTTTGGTAAACTGTCTAATAACTACATATTTATCCTCAAACGATTTTTGTTATATTCTTGTTACTCAAAAACGAATAACTGTATAAACTTGAAATGTTCACGAATTAATCAATGACGTAAAAAAAACTCCATCATTAGTAGTGATATAGGTTTGACAGACCATCTCCGCTCAGTCGTTTTTCATTTACAATGATATTTATATTGAATTCAAATTTAACATAACCATTACAATAACCCACCTTATTTACAGTAGAGAGGTACTTACTTGACCGCCTTTTAATAAATATTTTTCCATAAATGTCAATAAAAAAATGTTTTGGTTTATCAATCCTATATAAATCGTTCTCATATATACAAAAATATTTAAAATAGGTACATATATAACAATTTATTTTTATAATCATTTAAAGATTAAATTTTGTCAAAATTATGAAAATTTGCAAGTGGTGTTACTGTAGAAAATTTATAAAATCAGCAATTTTTTTTAACTAAAACTCGAAAATACAAAATTAATCGTAAGCAAAAAAATCTAAAAATTAATAATAATATAATCTTATACACCATATTTTCAAATGCAATGTTTTTGTTAAAAATTAATTCAATCCACTATATTACTATATTTTCTAATAATAGTAAATAATAAGTAATACTAGTATATTTAATCTATGCCAATACGTACTATGTAACTAATAAAAAATTAATTAATTGGATTTATTGATGTAAAAAAATAACCTATCGTGGAGCACTTGCAAAGGGCTGTTGAGAAAATAGGTAAAGAATTAGAGATTTTGCGGTCCTGATAAGGACCTTTTTAAAAATTGTTACCGTTCAATTACTTATACATTATGCTATTATAACAAAGCTTAGTCTACTTTTTTTTGGTTGCTACTGCTTTTTTTGCTGGGGCCGTCTTAGCGACAACTTTAGCTGTCTTCGATTTGATAGCCGCAGATTCCACCTTTTTTGTTTTAGCCGTAGAATCTTTGGCAACTGCCTTGACCGTTTTGAGTTTCGGTTTGACAGCGGTAGTAATTACTTTTTTAGATTTCTTTACATTCGATAATGTCGTCGTCCCATCGATAGATTTTCGTTTGGCAGACGTTACTGCCTTGACAGCAGTAGGTTTTTTCGCATCCGGTTTCTTCTTGGCCAATACTGCTTTTTTCTTCTTCACGGCAGGTTTTTTCACCTCGATCGGTAGTTTGAATTTACCCTTAGCGCCGGTACCGTTCGTTTGAATTAAATCACCCTTGGTGACGGCTGCTTTCAAATACCTGCGGATGTATGGTGCAGACTTGGTCGAATCCATTTGATAATGTACGGCCAAATATTTCTTAATCGCCTGCAGAGTGGTGCCTTTTTTATCATTCAACGTTTTAATAGCCGCGGTCACCATAACTGCAGTAGATGGATGACCCAGAGTAGGCCTCTGGGCAGTGACGCCAGTAAGGGCCACATCTTTCTGTAAAGGTGATTTTGGCAAAACGGTTGGAGAGGATGCTACCGAGGAAGCAGGTGACACAGTGGACACCGACTCTTCAGATTCCGACATGTAGATTAGTAATTAGTATAAATTAAATAATAACAAAAAAATAATTAATAAATAATAATAATAGTAAGTAGGTGAAAACGAATTAGTAAATTCTGACTAGAACAAATGTGACGTGGATGGGTTGATAATGCCGAATATAAAGCATTCACCGTACCGATTAGTAAACGAACACCGGTCGAATTCAGATAACTGTGAGTAAGTATGCCCGTATTTGATTCGTTTACTCGTCAACAATTATATAATATTATAGTCCAACCAAATAGTGAATTTTTGATTCAAGGTGTTTTTCTCGTTCCTAACGATCGCGGTTATCGATGATCCCGGAGACTGATTTTTCTGTTGACATATTCGATTTATTTACTCAAAACGATTCTAATTGATTTCATTATGAGAATTTATCTATCTCACTTTATTTCATCTATTAATCATACAAATTAAAAAATTATAAATTATATTGAATTCAAACATATTTTATTTTAATTTGATATATGCCACATCTAACGTGGTACAATAATACTGGTGACATAATATTGTGATAAATTATAGGTTACAACAATGTTGATAATTTTGTTTCCTTATCAAGTCTGAAAATATTTTTTTTTGATCCAAACACTTGATTTTTATAATGCTGTAAAATAATAAATAATTCAAAATAAAAACAATGTTTTTTTATTAAATATATTCATGCACAGAATATTGATGTGATTGTGTAAACACTGTAAGAAAAAACCTGTAAACAAAACAAATTAAAAAAAATTATAATACAAATCATACTAGACACACGTACATACATGATAAAACAAAAGGGTACACTATGGCGAACATGATCGTTATACATTTATACGATTTAAGTATACCGTATAATAGGAATAAGAAGTAAGATAATAATAATGAATAGGTATTCACGTACTGATCGAAAAGTCAATGAACCAATCATTTATACAATTATACAGTACGTACTTACTACGTACAATCAATTTTAGATAAATAAATAATACATAATATTATATTAATATGTAATTAAATATTAATAATTATATTTCAGGGTTTATTATTTTTAACTCTACTTATTAGTTTAAAATTTAAACTAAATGCTTTATATTATACAGTACGATACCTATAATATTGAGATTCATAGATTAGCACCTGTAGCCATATTATAATATAGTGAAAATGGTGGTATATGTAGTATTTTTATTTTTTAATAATAGCAGCTGAAAACATACTGCTCATCTCATTGAGTCGCATTCCGATGGTGTACAGAACCAATTACTGAACATAATGATGAATTTCATATTTTAATTTTTTAAATATTATACCAATATGTGCATATTTTGTATCATTATATAAATATAATATTCACTTACCTAGAGATATTGACAATAATCATTGTCCATTATTATCAAATATTTTGTTCAGTCTCTCTCTTTAATTGTATTAGATAACCTAGTCATAAAATAAGATAATATTATATTAGATAAGTATAAGTATAACGATTTTGACATCGAAATACGGTCTGGTATTCTATTAAAATATTAAATATTATTCAATATAGCTTGCTGTCCTTCTCATTCAGTTTTCCGTTAATTTAATTTTTTCGTTACTCATTATCTTTCATTTTTTATAAAGTTAATGTTAAACAAAACCAGAGTAGGGCGTCATTCGAATAAAATTTTGTTTAGATGATTATTTAGATACTATTTTATTCGAATGATTATTTCACAATTATTCAAATAATTCGAAAACAATATTATTCGACTAATTTTCAAACATAGTTATCCAAATAATTCTCAGTAATTGTATCTTAGTTAACATAATATGGTTGGTATTTTGGTAATTAAAACATTTACGTATTAAAAAAAACAATAAAGGGTGTTTCATAAAGAACGCAGTTTTTAAAACGCTAGGTAATTTTTTGTTGTTAGGTTGGTGGCACTATTTTTTTTATTTCGGTCATCTATGAACATTGAGGTTTTTTGGGTCGAATTTTAGGAAATGAGAACCCAAGGGCAAGCATGGAAAAACAAATGCATCCACAGTGAGTAACCGTTTGGTGTGGCTTTTGGGCAAGTGGAGTGATCGGCCCATACTTTTTTGAAGATGAACGTGGAAATGCTGAAACAGTTAATGGAGATCGTTATCGAAATATGATTTCAAATTTTCTTTGGCCTATTCTGGATGACATGGACACAGAAGAAATGTGGTTCCAGCAAGACGGTGCTACCTGCCACACTTCTGGGACCACAATTGCATTGATTCGTGAAAAATTTGACGGCCAAATCATTTCCATTCGTGGCGATCAGCAGTGGCCACCAAGATCATGTGATTTAACTCCATGTGACTTCTTCCTTTGGGGCTACATTAAATCACTTGTTTATGCAAACAAACCGCGAACTTTATTCGATCTTAAGCAAGAAATTAAACGAGTTATCAGTGAACTCGATGGGCAAGTCTGTGAAAACGTAATTTGTAATTTCATGGACAGAGTCACTGCGTGTCAAGCGCGTGTCGAGCGAGTAGAGGGGGTCATATGCACGATATTGTATTTCACACTTAAATCTCAAGTCATAGTGAAATAATATATACCATTAATAATGTATTTCTTATAAAATAAAATTGATTTATAGCAAAATTAAAAACTGCGTTCTTTATGAAACAAATATAAAAAAATAAAAATATAGAATATAGAATATAAAATATAGAATTAAAGAAGAAACTAGAAAGTAAAGAATTCGAAAATACCTAATTGTATTTTATATTAGCATTATGCTTGAAAATTATTCAAAATTCAAATACATTTTTATTCGAATAATAATACTTTCAAATCATTCGAATTTCGAATAATTATCTCGATAATATTTTGCCCAACTCTGAATAAAACAGTGTTTTGTCAAATATTTTGACTTATTTACATAAAAATCTACGCCCTCTATTCAGGGGTTTTACTATGCCCACATATTTACACCTCAAAAACTAATCGTTGAATATATTGCCTATACTTAACTCCTTAGAAACGGTCATTATCAATTAAACATTGATAGGTATTATAATAATTTAATTACCTATTTATAGTTCCTCAATTAATTTGAATTCGTGTATAAGTTATTGAATTGCAAAATGAAAAAAAAAAATATATATATAAATATATATTAAAAAATATATATATAAATATATATTAAAAAATATATATATAAATATATATTATATCACTTATAAACTTGAAAAATAATTATTGTTTTTCTCACCTTAACTGATTCAAATATTTATGTTTAAAATATTAAATATTTACCCAAAAAAATAAATGGACATTTATGGACATTTTTCATTTCAATTTTAAAAAAAGTTCCTACGATTCATTCATACGAGTAAAATTATTACATCATAAAACCCTCTATTTTCATAATGAGTAATAAGCCATAATTTTGAAAAAATTGATTTTATACAATAGTCGTAAGCCTCACTCAAGTTTGATATAAACATAGACCAAGTTGGTACAATAATAAAAATATATCAAAAAGTGTTCACGCCTAATAGATATTTATTTAGACTTTACGTAATATTATATATGCGCGTTCCGGTTGCAATAGCCACCGCCGGCCGACACACACACACACACACTCACGCGCAACCATCCACTATTTTTATATTGTTTGTTTTGTTAATTATAATTATTATTTGTCCCGTGAGTTTTATAACATTAAATTATTTAAATGAGGGCGGCGTGTTATCTGCTCGCAGTGTAACACGGCCGCCGTAATTACGATCAGTCTCGATCTTACCTTCGTATTGTTACGCGGACCAAATATACTGTTTTCGTGGGCGCGAATCGCCACTTTTTAAATAATTATTATTGTGAGCGCGAATCGCCACTTATTTATATAATATTATATTGGCGCTAATCGCCGTCAGTTGTTTTATGTTTTATAGGCGCGAATCGCCGCATTTTATAATATTATATTGGCGCTAATCGCCGTCAGTTGTTTTATGTTTTATAGGCGCGAATCGCCGCATTTTATAATATTATATTGGCGCTAATCGCCGTCAGTTGTTTTATGTTTTATAGGCGCGAATCGCCGCATTTTATAATATTATATTGGCGCTAATCGCCGTCAGTTGTTTTATGTTTTATAGGCGCGAATCGCCGCATTTTATAATATTATATTGGCGCTAATCGCCGTCTTTTTTACTTATGCGTAGACGCGAATCGTCTAACTTATTATATTATTTATTTTATTGTTTGTGTGTGTGTGAAATTATTCATATAGGATAGATTTGGTAGCAGCTGGCCAGCCGAGCACCGACAATTTGTGAGTTTTTCCTAAATTATTATCTTATTTATATTTTTTAAAGTTGTGCCAATTACAATTTTATTATACATTATTATTAATACTTAGCTGTATAATATTATTATTTATTATTTGGTTGTGCCGAACCGGCAACTATTATATTATTATTTTTACCTGTTGGGCCAAAAGGGCCGTAATTTTTATTATATCATATATTTTTACCATACCTACAATTTGCGTTACCATTTTTACTAGAGTTACCTATATCCGTTTAGCATTTAAGTACACACACACAATAATACACATCTACACACACCACCGCACACTAGCACTCTTTGGTATTGCTCGGCGACCCCGTCCACTTCCTTTGAGTCGCTATACAGTATACACACATACACACATCTACACAGGTCGGTCGGTGTGTTAGTGCAGCGCACGAAGTAATTAGGTAACCGGGCGCGCGTATTATTATCTTATGCTCCCGGCCCGTACATTTGGTGACCTCGACGTGATTTTTAATATTAATTTACGGCGCATCATTGCCGTTACATAATTTGCATTGCACGAATTGCAATCAGTTTTTTTTGTTACCTACATTGTTATATTTATAAAGTCCTGCTTTCTGTTATTATCATATTTTATTCGACAGCGCGTGCCATCACAAGGTCAGGCTTATTTTATTATTAATCTTGTATATTTTAACATACGCCTTTGTGTAAGCTGCAGAATATTGTTGCACTGTCGCTATCTCATTTGTAGTCAAAACGAATTATTTGTTGAATATAATATAAAATGCCCTTAGACGAAACGCAGAGAAAGACGTTAAGTGATTTGATTAGGAAGAGAGGGGTAATAAAGGCGTCATTAACGCGTATTCGTACATTTGTTACCAAATTTAATCCTAGGGAAGATGCTATTACACTATTAGAGTTCAGACAAGAAGAGCTGCCGCATATCAACAAAAAGTTTGATGAAATTCAAAGTGAAATTGAATTTATAAATTGTGATGATGACGAAAAGTCTAACCTTGAAAGAGAAGCTTTTGAGAGTGACTACTTTTCCATCAGGTCAGAAATGCAAGAAATAATTAATTTTGAAAAAGGCCATACTTCGTTGCCGCATAATGTCTCAGCGAGCTCATCTGTGCATACTCAAAGAGCCAGACTTGCACCAATATCTCTACCAAGCTTCGAAGGCGATATATTAGAATGGGAGTCCTTTTTTGACTGCTATAAGGCAATGGTGCACAACGATGATTCATACCCCTCGGCTCAGAAGTTCTCATATCTAAGATCAACACTCAAGGGACAAGCATTGGACATAATTAAAGGCATACCAATTACAGATGCTAATTATAATGTTGCAATAAAAAGGCTGCAGCAGCGATTTGATAACAAAAGTCTGGTAATCCAATCGCATATCCGTGCAATTCTGGACACCCCACGGGCGGAGGCATGCCAAGCAAGAGAGCTGCAAGACCTGTATTCAAATATATCCGCTCACGTCGCAGCGCTCGAAGCACTAGGTCAACCTGTCAACCAGTGGGATGCCTGGCTTGTTACAGTTGTTCTGAGAAAACTGGATTATGCAACCAGTCATGAATGGCAAGTTAGAAGAACCAACACAGAGCTACCGAAGTATAGTGAGTTGCAGTTGTTTTTGTCTAGTCGTTGCGTTGCATTGGAGAGTGCGGAAACGCTCCAGAACACCGTCGATGAAGATAAGCGGAAAATAACAGCCAAGGCTTCCAACTTGAAATACAATGCTCATAATTATCCTAGAAAAGCTCTCTATACAGCTAATCATAATGTTGTGAAGTGTGAATGTTGTGCAGGCGATCACCGAGTGTACGCATGTAGCAAATTTAAAGAAATGCCAGTGGGAAGCCGGGTACAGATAGTACGAGAAGCAAGGTTATGTTTTAATTGTTTTTCGAACATACATATGGCAAATACATGTAAATCAAAATACAACTGTCGCGTGTGCAATGGTAGACACAATACATTACTGCACTATGAAAAGCATGAACATCAAGTCGCAGGGAATGAAGGAGATACCATTGAAAAGGAAGACAATCCAGGAGCGACGTCGCTTTGGGCAGCACAAAAAGTTAATCATGTCTTCCTAGCCACCGCTATAGTATCAGTGTTGGACCGACATGGTGAAAAAAGACCATGCCGAGTAGTTTTAGATAGCGGATCTCAGATAAACTTTGTCTCGAGGAAGATGGCCAAGCTGTTAAATCTTTCTCGCGAACAAGTCGAACTACCGATAACTGGGATAGGAGCCAACCGGGTGCATTCGACAGCATGTGTTACCATAGATGTATTATCCAGAATAAAAGAATTTCAAGTTGCTCTAGTATGTCATGTTCTACCGACCATTGTAGATGACCTTTCACCACACCCGAGTGGCATAGTCGACTGGAAAATACCCAAGGAATTCGATTCACAATTGGCTGATCCATTGTTCCATTCGTCAGGAGCTATAGACATGTTGATAGGAGGTGGAGTCTTTTTCGACATACTAGAATCTAGACGTGTTCGGTTAAGCGTTGGGTCGCTATGTTTGCAGGACACTAAGTTTGGCTGGGTCATCACCGGAGAGGTTGGAGCAGTATGCCTGCTAAACGTCAACTCTGTTGGTCAGTCGTTAGAAGATGGATGGATTGCAGTGGAAAATAGTAAAGACGCAAATGCCAATGACTTGTCTAAAACGAGCAGAAAGGCTTTAGACGTAAAGGCAGCAGCAAGACATTTTCAAGAGACTGCGAAACGCAATCAGAATGGAAGATTTGTGTTACGATTACCATTAAAATCTGAGGTTAAAAACATAGGAGATACTTTAAGTATGGCTAAATCAAGGTTTTTAAGCGTGGAACGTAGACTGCAGCAAGACGAATCATTAAAGGAAGCTTACGTCAGCTTTATGAAGGAGTATGAAAATGCAGGTCATATGCATGAGGTGCATAGCAATGATCCAGTTGCCGAAAACATTTTCTATTTACCTCACCATCCAGTCGTAAAATTGTCGAGTTTAACAACGAAGCTACGAGTCGTCTTTGATGCGTCGGCCAAAAGCTCCACTGGAGTCTCACTTAACGATGTTCTTATGTGTGGGCCTACAGTACAAGAGGAGCTGTTTAGTATATTGATACGATTTCGAGCGCATCAGTATGTTATAACTGCGGATGTAGAGAAGATGTTCCGTCAGGTAGAGGTTTCCAAAGAAGACCAGGATTTGCAACGTATAGTATGGCGAGAGAATCCAAGTGAGAAGCTGCGCATCTACAGGTTAACAACAGTCACTTATGGTACCACATCCGCATCGTTTATGGCAACTCAATGTCTAGCGTCGCTTGCTGAAGCAGAAAAACTAAGATTTCCAAGGGCAGCGAAGGCAATACGTAGGGACTTTTATATGGACGACCTAATGACTGGAGCTGAGACTATAGATGAATGCAAGATGTTGCAATTGCAAATCAGCAACATTTTAGATTCAGCCAAATTACCGCTTAGAAAATGGTGCTCAAACTCGGCGGAGATATTCAAAGGCGTACACTCAGTCGATAAGGAGCCATTATTTGTAATCAAGATAGAAGCAGATGAGATAGTAAAATCGCTCGGTTTATGTTGGAAACCAACACAGGATGTGCTTGGATATCAGGCTGTGCCCGCGGCTAAGAGTCCAAAATGTACAAAAAGAATATTGTTATCAGACCTTAACAGGATTTTTGATCCGCTGGGGTTTTTGACACCGGTACTAATAAAAGGTAAAATATTCCTACAGCAGCTGTGGCAAATAAAGATAGATTGGGACCAACCAATACCGGAACACATAAAGGAGAAGTGGCTCCGATTCTACAAACAGTTCGAGGAACTCAGGTCATTATCGATTCCTAGGAAGTGCAAGCCGTTCAAGAGTGACTATAATGTTGAGGTGCATGGTTTTTGTGATGCCTCAGAAGAAGCTTATGGCGCATGCATCTATGTGCGAAGTAAAGGTCAGAATGAACAGTGGTGTTCGCGTTTATTATGTTCAAAATCAAGAGTAGCGCCAGTCAAAGGGGCCACAATACCACGTCTAGAGCTTGGTGGCGCCCTGGTGTTAGCGCAGTTGGCAGAAAAGGTGGCACTAGCATGGGAATTGGATATCAAGGATTTCTACCTTTGGACAGATTCCATGGTGGCACTGGGTTGGATCCGTAGTGAGGACACCAGATTTAAGACATATGTGGCGAACCGCGTAGACCAAATACTTGAGCTGACGAATGCACAGCAGTGGAGACATGTAGGAACTGCAGATAATCCGGCGGATATGCTGTCCAGAGGTGTACTGGCAAGAGAACTAAAAGACTCTGAACTATGGTGGAACGGACCACAGTGGCTGAGCAACGGCGATGATGGTTGGAAACACTCAACTACAATACTACCAGATGACGATACATTACCAGAAATACGAACGGTTAAGCTCACACTCGCCGTGACTAACCAGTCTAGCGGATTGATCGAACACTATTCGAGTTGGCGCCAGCTTGTGAGAGCCGCCGCCTGGTTTCTGAAGTTTATAGATTTCCAAAGAACAAAAAAAGCTAACACAGTAACACAATATCTAAGTGTATTGTATTTAAAGAGAGCTGAAACTGGTTTAATAAGGCAAGCACAGTTGCATGAATTTCAAGCAGAATATACGGCACTAAGCAGTAGCAAGGAAGTGTCGGGACGCAGCAAATTAAAGGGATTACATCCGCTGCTTCAAAGCGACAACTTAATACGGGTTGGAGGACGGTTGGAGAACGCACAGATTACAGAGAATCAAAAGCACCCTATTGTGTTGCCCGCAGCCCACAAAATTACCAGGTTAATTTTCGAAGACATACATCAGGCCCTTCTCCACTGTGGGCCTCAAGCACTGCTAGCAGAGGTTAGACAACGGTACTGGCCGATCAGAGGAAGAAGCATGGCCCGCTCTGTTATAAAACGCTGTGTGATCTGCGTCCGAGCAAGGCCAAAATTTGAGTACCCTTTAATGGCACCGTTACCGAAACAACGCGTAGCCCCAACAAGACCATTTGCCGTCAGCGGTGTAGATTTCGCTGGACCTCTGACAATAAGAAGTGGTATACGGCGCCAAACAGGGATAAAGGCATGGATTGCAGTCTTCGTATGTTTCTCTACGAGGGCCATTCACTTAGAACCGGTTGTTGGGCTAACGAGTGGAGCGTTTTTAGCATCCTTACGTCGCTTCATGTCGAGGCGAGGAAAATGCACAACAATCCACAGCGACAATGGTACTAACTTTATAGGAGCGCAGAAAGAGTTAGCTTCATATTTGAGTGATTGCGATTCAAGCATGGCTCGTGAAGGAATAGAGTGGAAATTCAACCCTCCTTCTGCACCTCACTTCGGTGGGCTGTGGGAGAGCGCAGTAAAATCTACAAGGCATCACCTATCACGGATTTTAAAGGATGGGCGTCTGAATCTAGAGGAGCTCAACACGTTACTTTGCCAAATAGAAGCTTGTGTTAATTCAAGGCCTATGACTCCATTAGGCAGTGACCCCTCAGAACCGGGTGCTCTTACTCCGGCCCACTTCTTAATCGGTGGTTCATTGTTATTAGCTCCTGAACCCAGCTTGGCAGACGAGTCAATAGAACATCTGCGTCGATGGAAGTATGTGCAAGCATTAATGCAAGGGTTCTGGGCGAGATGGTATAAGGAATACCTGCCACAGCTCCAAGTACGAGGCAAATGGACCAGCAGTAAGCCTCCAGTGAACATTGACGATATAGTCATCATCAAGGACGAATGTACACCACCAGCTAAATGGAGATTAGGAAGGGTAATGCAAGTGCACCCTGGGAAGGATGGCATAGTGAGAGTTGCCACATTGCGACTCGGATCCGGTGCAGAGATAAAGCGACCAACAGTAAAATTATGCGCGCTTCCTACCGAGCGTCAACCGGAATAAGTTGAAAAACTTAAAAATTTCATTTTTCAACGGGGGGGAGGATGTTCACGCCTAATAGATATTTATTTAGACTTTACGTAATATTATATATGCGCGTTCCGGTTGCAATAGCCACCGCCGGCCGACACACACACACACACACTCACGCGCAACCATCCACTATTTTTATATTGTTTGTTTTGTTAATTATAATTATTATTTGTCCCGTGAGTTTTATAACATTAAATTATTTAAATGAGGGCGGCGTGTTATCTGCTCGCAGTGTAACACGGCCGCCGTAATTACGATCAGTCTCGATCTTACCTTCGTATTGTTACGCGGACCAAATATACTGTTTTCGTGGGCGCGAATCGCCACTTTTTAAATAATTATTATTGTGAGCGCGAATCGCCACTTATTTATATAATATTATATTGGCGCTAATCGCCGTCAGTTGTTTTATGTTTTATAGGCGCGAATCGCCGCATTTTATAATATTATATTGGCGCTAATCGCCGTCAGTTGTTTTATGTTTTATAGGCGCGAATCGCCGCATTTTATAATATTATATTGGCGCTAATCGCCGTCAGTTGTTTTATGTTTTATAGGCGCGAATCGCCGCATTTTATAATATTATATTGGCGCTAATCGCCGTCAGTTGTTTTATGTTTTATAGGCGCGAATCGCCGCATTTTATAATATTATATTGGCGCTAATCGCCGTCTTTTTTACTTATGCGTAGACGCGAATCGTCTAACTTATTATATTATTTATTTTATTGTTTGTGTGTGTGTGAAATTATTCATATAGGATAGATTTGGTAGCAGCTGGCCAGCCGAGCACCGACAATTTGTGAGTTTTTCCTAAATTATTATCTTATTTATATTTTTTAAAGTTGTGCCAATTACAATTTTATTATACATTATTATTAATACTTAGCTGTATAATATTATTATTTATTATTTGGTTGTGCCGAACCGGCAACTATTATATTATTATTTTTACCTGTTGGGCCAAAAGGGCCGTAATTTTTATTATATCATATATTTTTACCATACCTACAATTTGCGTTACCATTTTTACTAGAGTTACCTATATCCGTTTAGCATTTAAGTACACACACACAATAATACACATCTACACACACCACCGCACACTAGCACTCTTTGGTATTGCTCGGCGACCCCGTCCACTTCCTTTGAGTCGCTATACAGTATACACACATACACACATCTACACAGGTCGGTCGGTGTGTTAGTGCAGCGCACGAAGTAATTAGGTAACCGGGCGCGCGTATTATTATCTTATGCTCCCGGCCCGTACATTTGGTGACCTCGACGTGATTTTTAATATTAATTTACGGCGCATCATTGCCGTTACATAATTTGCATTGCACGAATTGCAATCAGTTTTTTTTGTTACCTACATTGTTATATTTATAAAGTCCTGCTTTCTGTTATTATCATATTTTATTCGACAGCGCGTGCCATCACAAGGTCAGGCTTATTTTATTATTAATCTTGTATATTTTAACATACGCCTTTGTGTAAGCTGCAGAATATTGTTGCACTGTCGCTATCTCATTTGTAGTCAAAACGAATTATTTGTTGAATATAATATAAAATGCCCTTAGACGAAACGCAGAGAAAGACGTTAAGTGATTTGATTAGGAAGAGAGGGGTAATAAAGGCGTCATTAACGCGTATTCGTACATTTGTTACCAAATTTAATCCTAGGGAAGATGCTATTACACTATTAGAGTTCAGACAAGAAGAGCTGCCGCATATCAACAAAAAGTTTGATGAAATTCAAAGTGAAATTGAATTTATAAATTGTGATGATGACGAAAAGTCTAACCTTGAAAGAGAAGCTTTTGAGAGTGACTACTTTTCCATCAGGTCAGAAATGCAAGAAATAATTAATTTTGAAAAAGGCCATACTTCGTTGCCGCATAATGTCTCAGCGAGCTCATCTGTGCATACTCAAAGAGCCAGACTTGCACCAATATCTCTACCAAGCTTCGAAGGCGATATATTAGAATGGGAGTCCTTTTTTGACTGCTATAAGGCAATGGTGCACAACGATGATTCATACCCCTCGGCTCAGAAGTTCTCATATCTAAGATCAACACTCAAGGGACAAGCATTGGACATAATTAAAGGCATACCAATTACAGATGCTAATTATAATGTTGCAATAAAAAGGCTGCAGCAGCGATTTGATAACAAAAGTCTGGTAATCCAATCGCATATCCGTGCAATTCTGGACACCCCACGGGCGGAGGCATGCCAAGCAAGAGAGCTGCAAGACCTGTATTCAAATATATCCGCTCACGTCGCAGCGCTCGAAGCACTAGGTCAACCTGTCAACCAGTGGGATGCCTGGCTTGTTACAGTTGTTCTGAGAAAACTGGATTATGCAACCAGTCATGAATGGCAAGTTAGAAGAACCAACACAGAGCTACCGAAGTATAGTGAGTTGCAGTTGTTTTTGTCTAGTCGTTGCGTTGCATTGGAGAGTGCGGAAACGCTCCAGAACACCGTCGATGAAGATAAGCGGAAAATAACAGCCAAGGCTTCCAACTTGAAATACAATGCTCATAATTATCCTAGAAAAGCTCTCTATACAGCTAATCATAATGTTGTGAAGTGTGAATGTTGTGCAGGCGATCACCGAGTGTACGCATGTAGCAAATTTAAAGAAATGCCAGTGGGAAGCCGGGTACAGATAGTACGAGAAGCAAGGTTATGTTTTAATTGTTTTTCGAACATACATATGGCAAATACATGTAAATCAAAATACAACTGTCGCGTGTGCAATGGTAGACACAATACATTACTGCACTATGAAAAGCATGAACATCAAGTCGCAGGGAATGAAGGAGATACCATTGAAAAGGAAGACAATCCAGGAGCGACGTCGCTTTGGGCAGCACAAAAAGTTAATCATGTCTTCCTAGCCACCGCTATAGTATCAGTGTTGGACCGACATGGTGAAAAAAGACCATGCCGAGTAGTTTTAGATAGCGGATCTCAGATAAACTTTGTCTCGAGGAAGATGGCCAAGCTGTTAAATCTTTCTCGCGAACAAGTCGAACTACCGATAACTGGGATAGGAGCCAACCGGGTGCATTCGACAGCATGTGTTACCATAGATGTATTATCCAGAATAAAAGAATTTCAAGTTGCTCTAGTATGTCATGTTCTACCGACCATTGTAGATGACCTTTCACCACACCCGAGTGGCATAGTCGACTGGAAAATACCCAAGGAATTCGATTCACAATTGGCTGATCCATTGTTCCATTCGTCAGGAGCTATAGACATGTTGATAGGAGGTGGAGTCTTTTTCGACATACTAGAATCTAGACGTGTTCGGTTAAGCGTTGGGTCGCTATGTTTGCAGGACACTAAGTTTGGCTGGGTCATCACCGGAGAGGTTGGAGCAGTATGCCTGCTAAACGTCAACTCTGTTGGTCAGTCGTTAGAAGATGGATGGATTGCAGTGGAAAATAGTAAAGACGCAAATGCCAATGACTTGTCTAAAACGAGCAGAAAGGCTTTAGACGTAAAGGCAGCAGCAAGACATTTTCAAGAGACTGCGAAACGCAATCAGAATGGAAGATTTGTGTTACGATTACCATTAAAATCTGAGGTTAAAAACATAGGAGATACTTTAAGTATGGCTAAATCAAGGTTTTTAAGCGTGGAACGTAGACTGCAGCAAGACGAATCATTAAAGGAAGCTTACGTCAGCTTTATGAAGGAGTATGAAAATGCAGGTCATATGCATGAGGTGCATAGCAATGATCCAGTTGCCGAAAACATTTTCTATTTACCTCACCATCCAGTCGTAAAATTGTCGAGTTTAACAACGAAGCTACGAGTCGTCTTTGATGCGTCGGCCAAAAGCTCCACTGGAGTCTCACTTAACGATGTTCTTATGTGTGGGCCTACAGTACAAGAGGAGCTGTTTAGTATATTGATACGATTTCGAGCGCATCAGTATGTTATAACTGCGGATGTAGAGAAGATGTTCCGTCAGGTAGAGGTTTCCAAAGAAGACCAGGATTTGCAACGTATAGTATGGCGAGAGAATCCAAGTGAGAAGCTGCGCATCTACAGGTTAACAACAGTCACTTATGGTACCACATCCGCATCGTTTATGGCAACTCAATGTCTAGCGTCGCTTGCTGAAGCAGAAAAACTAAGATTTCCAAGGGCAGCGAAGGCAATACGTAGGGACTTTTATATGGACGACCTAATGACTGGAGCTGAGACTATAGATGAATGCAAGATGTTGCAATTGCAAATCAGCAACATTTTAGATTCAGCCAAATTACCGCTTAGAAAATGGTGCTCAAACTCGGCGGAGATATTCAAAGGCGTACACTCAGTCGATAAGGAGCCATTATTTGTAATCAAGATAGAAGCAGATGAGATAGTAAAATCGCTCGGTTTATGTTGGAAACCAACACAGGATGTGCTTGGATATCAGGCTGTGCCCGCGGCTAAGAGTCCAAAATGTACAAAAAGAATATTGTTATCAGACCTTAACAGGATTTTTGATCCGCTGGGGTTTTTGACACCGGTACTAATAAAAGGTAAAATATTCCTACAGCAGCTGTGGCAAATAAAGATAGATTGGGACCAACCAATACCGGAACACATAAAGGAGAAGTGGCTCCGATTCTACAAACAGTTCGAGGAACTCAGGTCATTATCGATTCCTAGGAAGTGCAAGCCGTTCAAGAGTGACTATAATGTTGAGGTGCATGGTTTTTGTGATGCCTCAGAAGAAGCTTATGGCGCATGCATCTATGTGCGAAGTAAAGGTCAGAATGAACAGTGGTGTTCGCGTTTATTATGTTCAAAATCAAGAGTAGCGCCAGTCAAAGGGGCCACAATACCACGTCTAGAGCTTGGTGGCGCCCTGGTGTTAGCGCAGTTGGCAGAAAAGGTGGCACTAGCATGGGAATTGGATATCAAGGATTTCTACCTTTGGACAGATTCCATGGTGGCACTGGGTTGGATCCGTAGTGAGGACACCAGATTTAAGACATATGTGGCGAACCGCGTAGACCAAATACTTGAGCTGACGAATGCACAGCAGTGGAGACATGTAGGAACTGCAGATAATCCGGCGGATATGCTGTCCAGAGGTGTACTGGCAAGAGAACTAAAAGACTCTGAACTATGGTGGAACGGACCACAGTGGCTGAGCAACGGCGATGATGGTTGGAAACACTCAACTACAATACTACCAGATGACGATACATTACCAGAAATACGAACGGTTAAGCTCACACTCGCCGTGACTAACCAGTCTAGCGGATTGATCGAACACTATTCGAGTTGGCGCCAGCTTGTGAGAGCCGCCGCCTGGTTTCTGAAGTTTATAGATTTCCAAAGAACAAAAAAAGCTAACACAGTAACACAATATCTAAGTGTATTGTATTTAAAGAGAGCTGAAACTGGTTTAATAAGGCAAGCACAGTTGCATGAATTTCAAGCAGAATATACGGCACTAAGCAGTAGCAAGGAAGTGTCGGGACGCAGCAAATTAAAGGGATTACATCCGCTGCTTCAAAGCGACAACTTAATACGGGTTGGAGGACGGTTGGAGAACGCACAGATTACAGAGAATCAAAAGCACCCTATTGTGTTGCCCGCAGCCCACAAAATTACCAGGTTAATTTTCGAAGACATACATCAGGCCCTTCTCCACTGTGGGCCTCAAGCACTGCTAGCAGAGGTTAGACAACGGTACTGGCCGATCAGAGGAAGAAGCATGGCCCGCTCTGTTATAAAACGCTGTGTGATCTGCGTCCGAGCAAGGCCAAAATTTGAGTACCCTTTAATGGCACCGTTACCGAAACAACGCGTAGCCCCAACAAGACCATTTGCCGTCAGCGGTGTAGATTTCGCTGGACCTCTGACAATAAGAAGTGGTATACGGCGCCAAACAGGGATAAAGGCATGGATTGCAGTCTTCGTATGTTTCTCTACGAGGGCCATTCACTTAGAACCGGTTGTTGGGCTAACGAGTGGAGCGTTTTTAGCATCCTTACGTCGCTTCATGTCGAGGCGAGGAAAATGCACAACAATCCACAGCGACAATGGTACTAACTTTATAGGAGCGCAGAAAGAGTTAGCTTCATATTTGAGTGATTGCGATTCAAGCATGGCTCGTGAAGGAATAGAGTGGAAATTCAACCCTCCTTCTGCACCTCACTTCGGTGGGCTGTGGGAGAGCGCAGTAAAATCTACAAGGCATCACCTATCACGGATTTTAAAGGATGGGCGTCTGAATCTAGAGGAGCTCAACACGTTACTTTGCCAAATAGAAGCTTGTGTTAATTCAAGGCCTATGACTCCATTAGGCAGTGACCCCTCAGAACCGGGTGCTCTTACTCCGGCCCACTTCTTAATCGGTGGTTCATTGTTATTAGCTCCTGAACCCAGCTTGGCAGACGAGTCAATAGAACATCTGCGTCGATGGAAGTATGTGCAAGCATTAATGCAAGGGTTCTGGGCGAGATGGTATAAGGAATACCTGCCACAGCTCCAAGTACGAGGCAAATGGACCAGCAGTAAGCCTCCAGTGAACATTGACGATATAGTCATCATCAAGGACGAATGTACACCACCAGCTAAATGGAGATTAGGAAGGGTAATGCAAGTGCACCCTGGGAAGGATGGCATAGTGAGAGTTGCCACATTGCGACTCGGATCCGGTGCAGAGATAAAGCGACCAACAGTAAAATTATGCGCGCTTCCTACCGAGCGTCAACCGGAATAAGTTGAAAAACTTAAAAATTTCATTTTTCAACGGGGGGGAGGATGTTCACGCCTAATAGATATTTATTTAGACTTTACGTAATATTATATATGCGCGTTCCGGTTGCAATAGCCACCGCCGGCCGACACACACACACACACACTCACGCGCAACCATCCACTATTTTTATATTGTTTGTTTTGTTAATTATAATTATTATTTGTCCCGTGAGTTTTATAACATTAAATTATTTAAATGAGGGCGGCGTGTTATCTGCTCGCAGTGTAACACGGCCGCCGTAATTACGATCAGTCTCGATCTTACCTTCGTATTGTTACGCGGACCAAATATACTGTTTTCGTGGGCGCGAATCGCCACTTTTTAAATAATTATTATTGTGAGCGCGAATCGCCACTTATTTATATAATATTATATTGGCGCTAATCGCCGTCAGTTGTTTTATGTTTTATAGGCGCGAATCGCCGCATTTTATAATATTATATTGGCGCTAATCGCCGTCAGTTGTTTTATGTTTTATAGGCGCGAATCGCCGCATTTTATAATATTATATTGGCGCTAATCGCCGTCAGTTGTTTTATGTTTTATAGGCGCGAATCGCCGCATTTTATAATATTATATTGGCGCTAATCGCCGTCAGTTGTTTTATGTTTTATAGGCGCGAATCGCCGCATTTTATAATATTATATTGGCGCTAATCGCCGTCT
Source organism: Rhopalosiphum padi (assembly GCF_020882245.1). Lineage (NCBI taxonomy): Eukaryota > Metazoa > Arthropoda > Insecta > Hemiptera > Aphididae > Rhopalosiphum > Rhopalosiphum padi. Next base: position 48,399,767 of record NC_083598.1, on the reverse strand, counting down.
TTTTTACTTATGCGTAGACGCGAATCGTCTAACTTATTATATTATTTATTTTATTGTTTGTGTGTGTGTGAAATTATTCATATAGGATAGATTTGGTAGCAGCTGGCCAGCCGAGCACCGACAATTTGTGAGTTTTTCCTAAATTATTATCTTATTTATATTTTTTAAAGTTGTGCCAATTACAATTTTATTATACATTATTATTAATACTTAGCTGTATAATATTATTATTTATTATTTGGTTGTGCCGAACCGGCAACTATTATATTATTATTTTTACCTGTTGGGCCAAAAGGGCCGTAATTTTTATTATATCATATATTTTTACCATACCTACAATTTGCGTTACCATTTTTACTAGAGTTACCTATATCCGTTTAGCATTTAAGTACACACACACAATAATACACATCTACACACACCACCGCACACTAGCACTCTTTGGTATTGCTCGGCGACCCCGTCCACTTCCTTTGAGTCGCTATACAGTATACACACATACACACATCTACACAGGTCGGTCGGTGTGTTAGTGCAGCGCACGAAGTAATTAGGTAACCGGGCGCGCGTATTATTATCTTATGCTCCCGGCCCGTACAAAAAGTATGTAAGTACCTTTTTATTTTAACTTATTAATTCTCATTAGCCATTGCTAACTTTTTGTAAAACTTGAACTATGACATAACAAATTTATGTTTAGTGGTTTAAATTTTGTATAATAAGCTTTTATAATTGAGCGAATGGAACTATTATAAAATTTAAAGTCATGAACATAATTACCTGAAAATGTTTTTAAATATAAAATATTTAAATTTTTAAACAAGTTATGAGTATGTAAAACATTACAGTTTAAGTATTCATATAACTTACTTAAAAATCAAAACACTGTAAGTAACATTTAAAAACCTGTGACAAACATGGGTAATGTTAATTTTTTTTTTTATTGATAATAAGTCAATTCACTCTAATATGTATAAACTAATAAACAAAGGTGAGCATTAAATAGTTAAAAAGTTATTTTTTTTTTTTAACTAATAATTAATAAAAATAAAAAATATTATCATAGTAAAATTATATTACTATACCATGTCAATTTATTCCTGTGCCATGAATATAAAATAATACTAAGTCTTAGAATTGTTCAACTTTTTGTGGTTGGCATCTACTACCTGTAGTCTACCTATCTAGAATAATAGTACACATTATACCTAGATATTACAGATTTATTAAGTATAAAATTTGTTGTGGATAATAGTCATAATTTCCACACATACCTAGATACAAGGTCACGTCTGGTATTATACAAATTAAATAACATATACTATTGCAGATGTTATAATATTATACCCATGTTATATCAATAAATACAGAGTTTGATTAATGCGTTAAATGATAATGACGGATGAGCAATTGATTTTTTTTTATGAGCTCATTCAATTATTAAATGTAACCAGGATATAGGATATATAGGTCCTAATAACAACAATAACTATTTGAAATTTGATAATAAAAAATAATATTTTAAATACAATTAATAAAAATTAAAGACTTTTAATTTGTTTAATTATTGTTTCATTTTAATTTTGAAATATCTATGTATATTTTATTAGATTGATTAACCAAATAAAACTATTATACCAAGTAGAGTTCTCAGATCAGAGCTTCAGCTTATAGTATAGAATATAGATACTTGATAAGCAGAACTTGTATAATTTGTAATCAAATGAATGAACACTGTACATATAAATAACACTGTAATTAATCACTTTTTTTAGATATAATATATTGAAAATTAAAAATTAAACATTAAAAAAAATTAAAATTTATGATAAACAAATAAATAGTTAATTATATAAGTAGTAATGTTATTATATTATTACAATATCAAGGAAAAATTAACATACAAGATTGTATAAAAATATTTTATCACAATACATGCCAATTCACCAAATATGGTTATGTCCATTTTTTCGTTTGATAATTAATTTAATTAAATTTTGATTTTTTAAAATTTATAAATACCTATACTCAAGTTTATATTTTCGAATTTTTTAATATTTTTTTTGTACTAACTTAAGATTGTTCTATTATTCTATAGCAATTTAATGTTCTATTTTTAAACGAGAACCCCCTTTTTTGTCTGTACATTATTTAGTGGATAACTTTTTTGAAAAAGTTTATATGTCTTTATTCAAAATTCAAACGATTATAGTATCTCTATCATTAAAATGTTTATAATTTATACTAAGGATAAAAGAATAAATAGTCCTTTAAATTGGATGTAATATTGAATCTAGTATTTATTATATTTGATCCATTTTTATAAATTATAAATGTTGAGACTAATATAAATTTAAAAATATTTTAATTTTTAATTACCATATTGTTTCCATAGACCACATATTATATTATCTTCAAACCTATTATCATGAAACTGTTATCCTTGGTAGTTAAGTACATAAAGTTAAAATAATAACTAAAAAATTATTCGTTCAAATTTTAATTTTGATATCTTCGTCATTTTCAAAAAAATTATCCGCGAAAAAATTTAGTGTAGAAAAGGGTACTACTCTCATTTGAAGAATAAAGTTAGTATCTCCACAAAAAAACTCTTTAGTAGTACAAAAAATCTGAAGAATTTTATAGCCTTAAGTATATATTATTTAAGAATTCCAAAAATTAGATTTTAAATAACTGCATTATTGGAGAAAATGTTGGTGCCCATGCTGGGGGAATCACGCTATATATTAATATATATCTATTTTTTTTATAAAAGTTAGATTATAGACGATTTCCCTGTATTTATAATAATAGTATAATATTATGTTACAAGCAATGGAACTTTCAAGGCTTTTCCCGTGTATTCAATTGTAAATAATATTTATTGTTGTCTATAATTACTATCCACCGTATTTAATATATAACGAAAAGGTAATTGAAAAATATTTCAGTTCTATTGTAGTATTGTGTATTTATTTAGAAGTTTTGGTAGTACCTATAAAGCCAGTAATTCTGTAAATATGAACTTTTTCAACGTTCCAGATGAATTTAAAAAAAATCCAGAACTCAATGAAGAAGATTTAAATCATCTAAGAGAATGGATATCCAAACAACCACACCTTCCACTCGTTACTGGCAAGTAATTATTTTATATTGATATAAAACCACCTAAGGTACATTATGTATTTACATAGGTAACCAGAAAAATATTCCCAATTTAGATCATAAAGTATACCTTATAATATAAGTAATATAACACTAAAAATATTTGATATTTGTCTTAGACTGAAAAATTATACTTCATAAAGATTAATGATACATTATAATATATGTACGTGATTTTTTAACCTAAAGCACAATAGTAGGTAGTCATTGATGATAAAAATGTTCAATAGTCATCACTCATCACTCACCTATCATTAATTCTTAAGATAACAGTTATTATAGTTACTAAAAATTATTAAAGTAGGTAACTCAAATTATATCACTGGTGGCTGGTTATATAGTGGTTTGCATGGTTCAATTTTGAAATTTGAACAAAGTTTAAACAATTTAGAACTTTACAGACTTGGATGGTATTTAAATTAAACAATTTTTTAAATACAAAGTAAAAGATTCACTACCTATATCTATGTTACATGAATGCTATTCATTTATTTATTAATAATGTATGTTTAGATATGCCAATGTGTCACTGTGACGCTGGTATTAATTATTATCGCATATTATTATGATTTTTAAAAGTTTAAATATTCCAAAAATTATACAACTGTATCTATAGTTCTTCATTGAGTTGGAAACATGAAAAGTGATTACATAAATTTATAATACGTATTTAAAATAGTTTCGTAGAAGAGTGAAATTCATTTCCTATTAAATATTTTATAAATTTCAATTTAAAAAATATAAAAACTTTTTATGAACATCTATATAGCTTTTAAATGTACAATAATTATACCACAAAAATTATCTTGCATAGCTGAGGTGAGCGATGCAAGACAAGTGCGATGTTAATATTATAATAGTTAGTGTTGTAGTCCGTGTCCGACCCATTTTTATTTATTAAAAGACTTTTACAGTTATTGCATGTATAATATACTATGCTTATATTATCTACACGTATTAAAAAATATCTTTGCAGCTTTATCTAATTTATTGTATAATTTATACATTTTAATTTTTAATTCGTTTTGATACACTAATAAAATTTATAAAATAAAATTACAGACGAACTCCTCGTGCTATTTTTTCATAGCTGTTTTTATCGATTGGAACCGACTAAAGTAACCATCGAGTCGTATTTCACTCTTCGCACTCATTCGCCCGAATTATTCACAAAGCGTGATACCGATGTAAAATCTGTGTTGGAAGCATTTAAAACTATGTAAAAAAAAAATTATATATATTTAATAATAAAATGATTGTTTACTCAGAAGTCCATTACTCTTTAGATCATTTTGTGCATTGCCGGGATCAACTCCAGATGGTTGCAAAGTTATATTTATATACGCTAAACGCGTAGAGGCAGAATTGTTTGTTTTAGCTGATTTCATTAAAGCACTCAGCATGGTGATCGATATGTTGCTAATGACTTCAGGAACTTTCAACGGACTAATAATTATTTATGATATGAAAGGTTTTAGTCTTAGTCATGTCGGTCGTCTTGGTATCAATATGATGAAAAAATACGTGTATTTCTTGCAAGTATGGCTATATTAGAAGAATTATTTTAAATTTTGATTCGCTACTTATTCTTAATTTTAATTTTAGGATGGATTGCCAGCTCGTCTAAAAGCTATCCATACAATAAATACAGCTCCGTTTATTGACATGATAAATAGTATGACAAAACCTTTTATGAAAAAAGAATTAACTGAGAAAGTAATTAACTATTTTTTATATACATATATATATATTAATTATTATTTATAATATTCAATGTTATAATGTAAAAAATATCTTTTATAATACAATTATATTATTTCAGATGTATTACCATTCAACTACAGATCCCGAAGCGATATTTGAATATATACCTAAAGAAATGATGCCAATTGAAATTGGAGGAAGTGGACAATCTTTAAAAAATATAAACGGTGGGTCTATAATTTATTGATTTCATAAAAATACAAAACATGTTAAGCATATATCTACAGATATTCCTATACTAAATGTTCTTTTGCATAAAATTAGATGATACATTTGAAAAAGTCAAAGAAATGAGAAAATGGTTCTTAGAAGAAGAAATCTACAGAGTAGATGAACAAAAACGACCGGGTAAACCAAAGACAGAAAGTGACTATTTTGGCGTAGAAGGTTCTTTTAAGACTTTGAATTTGGATTGAAATAAAATGTTATTGTTTTGGGATACAAGTTATATTTATATAGGTAAAATGGAGTATTAATATTTAATTATAATATAAAAGTTTTAGTTTTAGGTAGTATTATGTAAAATAAATAATAATAGGATAAATTAAAATATTATGCATGTTGTAGTTAATTATTTATAATATATACTCAGCATAGCGTAATATATATTCTGAGTCCAGGTTATCTTTAAAATATAATATGTAAATGCAACTATATTATAGTTTATAAATAATTGTTTGTAATTTTCGTTGATTTATAATTTTTTTTTTTTTTTGTTTATTCATTGCAGTGTAGGACGTTGGTGTCTTGGTGTCTCTATTCGTTTAATTGTTGAAATATTTAAATGTAACACAATATCAATTAATACAAATAAATAAAAAATTGATAAAATTATTCTTCGTTCCTGAAATTTATAATTTTATTTTAACTACTATAAAATCCGTATAAATTAGGGCTGGAATTATTTCAAATTTTAATACCGGAATCTAGTATAGTAGTATTTGTATATTACTACCGGTGTTTACAGTATTATACCGGTAATAACTGGAAATAATACTGTACCTTGGTAATTACCGGATCACGATGAATTTATACGTGTTTCCAAGTTTCCAGTCTAAGGAAAATTTAATTTTAACAACTATTTTAAAAATCATGTTTGTAACTATTATCATAGACCCTATAATAGTATACCTTATAGTAAAAGGTCTATGGTAATTTTTCATAATTGTTTTAAATAAATTTAGGTACCTATACAGTATACTGGTATTCTCAAAGGTGGGCAAGTTAATGAAAATAATTAACTCAAGTTGAGTTAAGTTAAGAGGATATAAGATTGATAAGTTAAAAGTTAACAAATTATAAATTTAACTCGATAAGTTAAAAGTTAATATAGAAAAAAATATCAACTTAACTCAGTTTAAAAAATGGTAATCTATTTTTTAATTAGTATGTAAATCAAATAAAGAATGAATGTGACTTTCTAGTTTCTAATTAATAAATTATAAAAACAATTTTATTGAAATTTTATCATAATATACACTGTATAATATACCCTTTTACTTTACTATTTTTTGTTAATTTAAAATTATGGTATCAAGAAAAAGAACAGAAATGTTTTTAACTTGATAAATTTTTTTTAAATCAACTGAGAAAAGCTAAGTTGAAATAACTGTAAATTAAACTAGTAAAGTTCATAAATTGATTAAAAAATAAACTAATTAGTTAAGTTGAAAAGTTGAAAAAATATTAACTTTTTAACTAGTTAATGCCTACCTTTGGGTATTCTGAGATACCGAAAATATAGGATATCAGTATTTTTTAAATATCGATAAATACAGGTATACCGAAAATAGTAAATACCGCTAGTCCTAGCAGCTAGACTATACGTATAGGTAATAGTGTAATACCCACACAACAAAATACCTATAAATTATAATAGTTATCCTGATAAATTGAATATTATTTTATTATTATCTCTTAGACAACAGAAGACGTACGTACCATAAACAAGAAAAATATATACCAGTGTAGGTTAATTAATCTTATATAATAATATGTATAATATTCATTCTCTATCAAGTATTTTTGAATGATAAACGGAAATGTTTATCTCGACCGACCTTGCAGATATAAATGTGTTATGTTTTAAATAGTTTTGAAAATAATTTAGATTTTAATCTATAACTTTAGATATATATATTATGATATTTAGTTAACTATAACAACAGGTTGTGTATTAAAATATTTTACACGTTACACTTCCCGGCTTTCATATTATCATAATATACATTATGTGCTGTTATACTCATGTATGTATATAATAATAATATTATGATGGCAGGTTCTAAATATAAATTAAATCAAACATTGCAGACGTAAATTTTTATCCTAAAAAAATAACAATCTATAAACAGTATTTTGAATTGTTAACTTAAATTTATTATTTATTAATTATTATAATATAATCTTAAGAAGTTAATACATGTTTATAAATTGAATAGCTATTATTTATTATGAAAATTCGAAGGTTAAAAATCAAATTTAATGCAATATTAATGTGTCACATTAACTGGTTGCGCCTGGTGGCTGGTACACTAATCCTAAAATAGTCGTCGTTTGGTTACCGGACAAATCCACACGCACCATATATGGTCTATGTAGGTAGATTTTTCACTCACCAAGACCTCTTTGGCTTCTGACCGGTCGTTTCTTAAATAAATCCCTTGACTCATATTATTATTTTAACATGTATTTAATATTCTCAACCGCCGATCGTTTGTCGAACGTGTATACTGAATAGGTACTTAATTTATATGAACGAAACAGGTAAAATACAATTATTATGAAAACTGTAATTGCAACTGAATTGCTTAATTGGATCTGCGAGTAGTTTTTTTCAAATTTTAATGAACACTTGGTTAATTCCAAACCACTGTCGATATCTCATTTACCTAAAAACAGATTTGGCAAATCGGACAGCGGCTTTGGAATTGTATCAACAACAAAAATAACTTTTCAATGTCGAGGTATAATCTAAAGTATTTAAAAACTAAAAGTTTTTCAAACTTACTTGAACTCAAACTCTAAAAAATCGCTGTCAGCTATAATTACTGTATGGCTCATTTAAACGAAAAAAAATATAAGAATAATAAACAATTTAGCATGCTAAATGATTCAATTAATATCGTCCCCGCTAAACTATTTTTGTGTTTGAAGTTTAACTTATTATTATAATAATATACACTACATATTATTATGTATTAAGTAGATTTGTATAGTTTATGAATTGAAAAAATAATAATATCCCTATTAAATTGTATAAACTTTTTTGTATAGCTATTTATTTACATTATTGTGTCTAAATAAAATTAACAGTTAGGTACCTATACTAAATACAATTTACAAACTAAACTTTGAAATTTTAACACAACTATACAATTTAATTATAATATATTTAATATTTATTTAGTATATTAGGTATATTCATAATTTATTGAAAGTTATAACCAGTTGTTGATCGTTCTGTGTACTACGAGTACCTATGTAAGTTCTTACTGTGTTATAAAATATAATTATTTTTTGTGATTCAAATAAATATTTACATCTACCTATCTGTATTATTAAATTTAAATACCGTGTCAAATTGTAATCTACCAAAAACAAATTTAAATATAAATAACAATAATATGATTCGTAATATGATATATTATCAAGTACTAGATACCTATGATTATTTTGATATCACTATACAAAAATAATGTGATTACATCATATTTATCTATGCGATTTACTAGTGAAACGCTTTCAGTCACGCGCAGAAATGTTGGTAGTAACTAAATTTTAAAGAACGAAATTCACAATATGCTAGAATGTAATTATATAATCAAAATGTACATATTATATCAATTTATTGTCAGGTCGTATGTTATTATCTTAGAGATTGAAAAAATTATCTTATTTTTACCTCTAAACCTGCAGATATTTTTATACGTCATCGGTAGTCCCTCTAAAAAGCACGAATTGCGTTTATTATAATTCAATTTTAATACCTAAGTTTAGTATCTAATTTTAACTAAAATATATTCAAAATCCATTGTACTTTAATTGCTAATTAAATTTGAAGCTTGTCATATCATATTGAAGATTCGAACTCTAAAAATATATATTATTGTATAATATATCTATTAAAAAAATAAAAATGATCAAATTCTGCAGTAAAATCACGTGATTATAGATTATTTTATATTAAAACATGTGATCTAAAGATACCTACTATCTATTCTGAAAAACAATTGTCCAGAATGAATTGTTTAAAAATTATGTGCTTTAAATTTCTAATTAAATACTGATTATACCTATATTTGATTCAATTTATCTTATTTTTGGCTGTAATGTGCAATTTTTCTTTTTATTCAAAATGTATTTCTAAACAGTACATTAAGTACTATATCTGTATTATAGTAATAGACATTGAAACATAATAACAAAATATTATAATATACAAGGGTACTGTTGAAAAAATGGATTAAATAAACCAAACGTATAATACCGTAACGTCATATCCACTGATTTTTAAAAAAAAAAAAAAATGAAATATTAGTTTAAACTAAAATTTGTCATAAAGTAAAGTGTACATTTATACAAATTAATGTTATTAAAATACGCATTTATTTACGTATTTGCATTTTTAATTTTAGTTTTATGTTTTTTATTAAAAATATACAACGACGTGTATTGTTTTGTTTGTAAATACTTTTCAAGTGTTCAAAAGTATGTCATTCAGTTTAGAAATTCGATGCTGGTAATAATTTAAAAGGTTTATTTTTGGAAGTTGCCAGTAATCTTCAAAAAAATCGTGAAAAACGACTTACCTTACCAACATGTGGGAGATATACGGTTTTGATTTCTGGCAGCAAAAAAATTTTTTCCTTCAGCTTTTATAGCCAATTGTTAAGCTGCATGCCTACATATTACATTGTAATTTATATTCTATAGTCTATAAAATACATATTTTGTAAAATTTTATTTATATTTTTAAGACCATTGTTATAAAATTCTTAAGTTATGTTTTTTTATGTATCATAGAGAGTTAAAGTTTATTATTTTCTAAATTCTAGCAAATAACTATATAGTTACTAGTATCCATTATCCTTGTTAACTATAAAACTTGCGCTCAAATTTAGTACAATTTTGTATATTTTTTTTAGATATACCAGATACATCATACATGGTCTATAATATTCTAATCATTCCAATCCACAAAACAACATTTGTTATTTTTCTAATATTGACTTATTGTGATTTACAAACTTACAAATCATGCAATTGTAAAGGATCTACATTAAATTAGTAAAGGAATTTCGAATTTTACCATAATATAATATTTATAATATACATGTTCAGAAATTATAATGAATATAATGTTCAAATTGTAAAAAACCTTTGTTATTTTTCTAATCCATATTTTTTACAATTTGAATATTATAATTTCTGAACATGTATTATAAATATTAAATTATGGTAAAATTCGAAATTCCTTTACTAATTTAATGTAGATCCTTTACAACTGTATGATTTGTAAGTTTGTAAATCACAATAAGTTAATAAGCCACTGTAAATTATCATTATTTATTACAGTATCATATAAAGCTAGTGGCGTACTTAGACCATAGACCATGAATTTTTTTTTGGGAGGGAGATTTAATTTTTAAGATAATAAATTGCAGAATGATCTAAACCAAACAAGGCATATCTCAAACTTTAATATATTATTAATTTTTATTTGTTATTATTTTTTATTAACATGTCATAATATAATAAGTTAAAAATTGTCTAAAAGAAATGAATTCTTTCTAAAATTTTGAGGGGTTTATCGGGTTTATCCCCTCCACCCCCCCCCTTAGTACACCACTTATGCAGCTGCTTTATTTTTCAATATTTCAACCAGAAATAATAATCTTATTTATAAATAAATTAATATTATTACTTATATATACTATGTATAAACTGTATTATAGACATCAAACGTAATATAGCAAAATATGTATACTGTATTTTGGGTTTATTAAAATATATACTAATGTAATATTTTTCTAATCATTTAAAAATGTAGTTTCCATTTATATAAATATTTGGAAAGTCTTACATCATTTTTCCATTAGTTTTATTGATATAATATAATATTGTTGTCACTAGTTTGCAGTTAATTTTGTTTATTTCTATACAATCTTATCGGCAGGTACTAGGTTTACGAATAAATAGCACTTACTTAGGAAAAGATAATTACTTTTTAAAGAAATAACTAATAATAAAACTAAATTTTATCCTAACGGGCGACTTATATAATATCTATAAATATTAGATATATAGCGAACTTTAAATATAAATAATAATTAACGGTTCATTTTATCAGATTCAATTACATTATTATAGGACGTAACTACGTAAGTACTTTGGTTTGTTGTTAATAATAATAATAATAATAATATGTTTATATATTTGGATTAAAATACAATTCATACAAAACCATGATTGTTAGCCACTAACGGGTATTCTTACCAGTTACCAAATAATTAGTAATTAGTTAATTAATTTTTCATAAGAATTTTAAAAACAAATAATTTAATACGAATAAATCAGTAAAATGTACTTATTGTTTATTTTTTTTTTGCTTTTATCCATCCTTGTTCACACTCGAATAATTCTCTATGTCGTATCAAAAGATGTTGATGTCTAAATAATGATAACTATAACTAATTAAATAATTTATTGCGTCCGAAGTTTAAGCAATGAATATACCTAGCAACCTATAGCCTCCCTCGTCAATTCATTATATTATTATTACATATTTACATACCTATATAATACAGTTTGTATATTTTTTAAATATAATGTAAAAACACTAAAAACTATGCTTTTATTTGTATCAAGTACTCGTGTCGGAATATATAACATTACCTACTATTTGTTTTTATCTATATTATCTAATTTTAATCCGTCCAAACTATCATATAAATCCAAACAATAATTCAGCATGTCGAAGTTTTTAAGAAATGATGTTCTACTTAAGCAAATAAACACGATTAAAATCGAAGAAATATTTAAAAACAATCGACAACAATATTGTTCACAGTCAGTGCCGCAATAACCGGGTGTGTTGCGTGTGTCAAACACACGGGCCCAGGGCCCCAACCTATAATGGGGGGCCCAATGATAAAAATTGAAAAGTATGTAGAAAGAAAAAAATAAAAAGATTTTGTTATAATAATATAATAATAATTAATAATTATTGAACAATAGATCGATTTTGTCTTGTACAACACAACGTTATCGTATATTAACGTTTCTTTTGCGGCCCGTATAACCGAAATTAAAAATAGTTTGGTTGCAATTGATTAAAGCGCGTCATGCGAAGGAACGCGTATTTTGACCGGCCTATATAGTATGAGTTGAGAGATCCTTTTCAAAGCTTAAACTTATCAAAAATTACTTACGAAACTCCATCGGTCAAGAGAGACTTTCAAGTATAGCTTTGCTTAATATTGAAAGACAACAAACAAATGATATTAACATAGAAAATATAATTGACAATTTTGCCAACAAAAAGGCAAGAAAAAAGAATTTTTTAAAGTGAGTAATGTATTTTTTTTTTCAATTTTTTAATTGGCTGTTAATGCTCATGTATAGTGTGTTAAATTAAATTGTTACTTGATAATTATTTATATTTAAAATTAATAAAAAAAGGTTACAAATTATTACATTTATTTATTTGTAAATACATACCTGTATATGTTTTCCTTATGTTAACTTTATTTTTGTTTATATTTGTATGAGTAAAAATTCAAAATTCCAAAGTATGTTTTCAAATTTGGAAAAATTAATTTTCAAGACAGGGGGGGGGCATTAATTTTATTTGCACACGGGCCCAAATTGGTGTAGTTGCGGCACTGTTCACAGTTCACACAAATAAACAATTCATTCATAAACACATCTAATCAATATAGGTCATATTAAAATCAATTAACTTATGCATTGCGAATGAATACTTTAACTTACAAATAATAAAATATTTTATATTTTATTTTATTTAAAGATATAAACGTCAATCGGGTTTTTTTACATTTAGTATGAGATTAGAATATTTATAAGTTATAACAATAATAATAGTGCAGATATGATTTAGCAATAATGATACAAGATAATAATTATAACAGGTTTAATATTTAAGGCCAAATATCAATATTAATGTTATAGTTTATTATTTTACGGGTAGCATAATAATTACAATAATTATACTATAAAATATATGGTATACAAAGATGTTTACATAGAATTTATAAAACTTCAGAAGAGGGGTCCAAATTGGATGTACACATTAATCTACGAATTGGTTCACTGAACTTATAATTTGTGGAAGCGGTATGAATATGAAATGGAACGTGTGAATGGGTTTGGTGGAGTGGAACTTTAAAATAAATTAGTGGTGATATGGATGGTGAATCGATCGCGCCAGGCAGCAAACCATTAATAAACTTAAGGTTTACATAATGACGACAAACGGCCAGCGAGCGAAGATTAAGCTGGTTTGCAACAGGTGAGTAGTCGTGTTCTGCATGAGTTACCCTCAAGGTGACAAGGCGGGTGTACCCAGCAAACCTCAGAAATACTTACGCTGAACCCTTTACAGTTGGTTAGACTGGTTAGTCACTAAAGATGTGTGGATCCTAGATAACAGAGCAATATTTCTCTAAGATTGGTCGTAACAGACGATAGCTATTAATATTAATTTCTGACCAAACGTTCTATTATTATACTAGTAAAGGACCCATAATTTTTAAATAAAAAATTGGCCAATCGGTTTCCTCAACGATGGAAAACATGATGTCTATGTTAAAGTAGTTACCACTACTTATATTATAATATCATATCGCGCAGGGTCTCTGAGTACAGCGAGGCTCGGGTGGCTGTAGCCCCCCATGAACTCGATAAGGTGGAGCTCAGCCCCCTAAAATTTAAATTGCTAATAGTACTCGTATTAAAATGTTATAACATACAAAACAACAAATAACTATATTTTAGTAATTGTTTATCGATTAGTAATGTTTAGGAATTACTTAGGTAGTTAGGTACATGTGTTTATAAAATAGTAAGCCCCCTATGACATTTTTAAAACCTGGTGCCTTTGATATCGCGTGAATATAACTCAATAAAATAAATGTCTGTTCAAACATTATTTACGTTGTTACGACAGTGATCTGACACAGTCAGTAACATAATATACCTACTATTTAAGGTTTTAAAATGAAATATAAACAAACCGGAAAAAATCATCGATAATAATCATAATACTTGTAATGCATGTTAAAATAGATGAGTCTATGACATCAATAATAATAAATATATAATAGGTATTATTACCTCGTATTACTGCATAATATCTGGTAGGTTACTAGGTTACACCTACAATTCCTATATAAGGGGTCGGGCGGGGTCAATCGCGGAATGTATATAAAATCGAAATCATCCACCATTTTTTTTATGAAATTCATCACGCCAGACATGTGTGACGTGTAAAAACTAAAAATGATGTCCGTCATATAATTTGAAAACGTGTAGTGTCGTTGAAAAAATATATATGAGTGTAGTATTCTACAATAAACTATATTATTTCTTTACATTATATCATCACTTTTCAGTCTTTACAGCAAATAGGTATAATATCAATACAATGATGGTGGCACCGAAAAGCCACAGATTGTGTTCTGCGACCGTTCATGAACGAATAATTTTAATTATTAAAAAGCATTAAAGTAAATTACGTTTGTTCAAAATTTGGATTTTATAACGTCTATCTTGTCAAAAATATTATATCTTATAAGCAGAAACAGCGTGACTCCACTGTAACGACACTGCTGCGCATATTTGGAAAACCGCTGCAGTATACACAATATATACACATAACACATTGATAAAATGAAATGCCCACGTTTAAGAAAGTACGTAAATTCAAATTTTGTTTTTCTCTCCAGTAAAATTTAGAAAAAGTGACTCAGCATGCTTATTTATAATAGTTATAGCAAACGTGATCTTATCCAACGCACCTATATATGTCGCTTACGATGAAAAGAGCCATAATTATTAGTCATATACTTGTAGGTATATACCTAATAAATTATTTTATATAATATATGCGTTCGTTTTACAGGAAAAGTTAGTTGTGACTAAAGACGCCTTGAAATTGAAATCTCCGGAGAGACCACCCCCTCCCAAAAATGCATCGACTTATGATTATGAAACATGTGACACCGTGATATCGAAAGTTATGATATTTCGAAAGCGATACTTTTTTCTTCGGTATATGATGGCAACAGGGTGGGATATATTTTATTCCTGACTCGAAAAATCGAAAACAACTTGTAACGGTTGCCACAGCAGGGTCGAACGTTGTAATAAAGTTGGCGTATACCATATATATATAATATATGAAAATATATAGATACGACGGTCTATATGCATGTGGTCGTTAAACACGCGGTGACGTCACATAAGTATTGGCCGGGCATAATAATATTATTATGGCATGAGTCATTGACGACGCCCGTTCGTCGGAGACTCGTTTTTCGCGTCCTGCGTGGTCGTCGCCCCGTTCTATTACATTATTATAGTATGTTATGCCGCCGCTGTCACGATCGTTCAAACATTTCTATAAACGGAAGACGGTGACCGGAACACAATCGATTCGCACAGAAAACAAAGACGAGTTGGCATGCGCGCTCGCACCACGAGAGATCTATCGAAAAATTTATAAGTACCTACCTACGACCTACCTATATTATATTAGTTTCGACGACGATGTCATATTTATAATGAATTTTAAACCAAATTCAGCGGTGACGGCTATGATTAATATGTTCAGCTGTGCAATGGATCCATTGTACAGATGTTCCTCCCACCCACCCTAAGTTCCTAATATAATATTCCACTGATATAAAACATTTATATTCGTAGGTATTAATCACTGCGTGTTTCTATCTGCACAGCGGATATAAACTGCAGACTCTTTTATACAGACACCCTCACGCGATAGTCGTCTAGTCACTGATGCAGCTGACGCATCTCATCACCACAATATGGCAACGGCCGCTGCAGCAGCGTGGTCTGGTCTTCACCTGCCGCTTAAGGCTGTAATGGGCGAAGCCGTTTTTAAAGTGATCGATCCCCTATCCTTAACAGAACTATATAATATAATAGTAAAATACTAAAATGTATTATGCAATATGCACTATTAGAATTAAAAATGCATATCTCAATAAAATGTTCAGGCAATATATGTATATATTGTATATTATATATCGGCCTGATTCTTTTAAGTTTTAAGAATCATAATTATTATAAAATATGAATATAATTTTTCTTGAAAAATATTAACATTTTTGAAAATATTTTTTTTTAAGAAATTTGAAGTCATTAAAATACATATATTTATCTTTTACTTTTTGAATGATGGCGTACGCTTTAAACAGAATACTCAAAGCAGAATATTTACTGAATAATATGTTATTGTATAAAAATCAAATTTAAAACGAGTAGAGTGGCCAGTGGGTTGTTGATTAGTCATAAACTCATAACACTCATAATTGTTTCGAGTTTAAATGAACAGTTATGGAACAAGATTTTGCAAGGTACCTTTATTATGCCATTTCACTCTACGTTATTTCAAATCTAATCTAAACTATAAATCCTTATTTTAAATTAAATTATCATATATTAAAATAGGTATTAAAATGCTAGAGAAATATTTTATCCTAAAATAATAAACTAAAAACGTAAGTATGTAAAAAAAAAAATTCCCAAAAATGTTAATAGGTTTTTGAGATAATGAGCGTATATAGCTTATACAAATAAAATGATCGCCCTATACATCTATAGGGTATATTATTTATTGTATAAGACTATAAGCACTATAAGCCGTCACGGATATCAAATAAAGGCTGTTTAAAAAATGTAATAATATAGCAGGTATTATATTATATATATATTATTAATTATTAGGCATATATATATATATGTAAAGATAGTATGTTTTGAGCATTTATAATTTATTGGCACAGTTTTTTACTACGAAATAGTTGATTATTTCAAAGTTTCAAACCCTCATGACGTAACCTTGCCTGCACTCTGTACTAAAGAAGTTGTATTCACATGTTTCATTATTTTGATGACTAAAAATTGGACGTATTGCGGTCTTTAGAAATGTCAAAGTTCAACAGTAAACTAATACATCTCAATTAACTTGAATTTATACTCTAATTAAGTTCTTTAAGTACTATAGCAGCCTTTGCATTTAGTCAACAGCTAGCATTATGACTTCCGGGTGAAAGCTTTGTGTGGTGTGCCAACATGAACTAGCAAAAGTTTACTATTAATTTATTCAATTTAAATAAATTTAAATTAGATGTGTATTTGTAAGTACCTACCCTTATTAAATATTTTTACAATTAATAATAATAAAAAAAAAAACTTGTTCCGTTAAAATGATAAAATTTAACCTTAACTTAGTGACTATTGTTAACAGAAACAGCCTTGAACTAATATATTATATGTGCAGTGTGCACAATAAATTTAATTTTAAACTGTGCCAAAATTTAGATTCAAATGTTTTCAATCGAATAAAAAAAATAAGATAAACCTATTATTATACTAAATATGAAATACCAATAAACATGTTTTTGGTTGGCAATTAAAGTTAATATCTATTTTAAAATATTTTCTTAATTTAATTAAATTTATTTATAAAGTGATGCCCTTAAATCTTAATCGGTTAAAATTAAATTCTTAAACTCTTAAATTCGAATTATCATAAGATTTTATTTTAATTTTAAAACCAAATTTTTGACAATAGTTTTATAATATCGATTATAGGTTATTCTGCAGCTATATTGTTCAAAATGTATAATAGCTATACATAATATACCTATATTGAAACTTCTATACAACAAAGTTTCGTAAACAAAATTAATATAATTTCGTATAATAATTAATTATGAAATATTTAATATAATATTAATAAATTGTTTTTTACCTACCTACTTATGTAATAAAATTTACTTCCATACTTTCCATTTATCATCTATTTAAATGTATCAATTTAGAATTCAATATTAGTATTATTAAACTTTTTTAACATATCAATTTATAATATGAATAAATAATATATTTTGTAAGTTTTATAATTTTTTTATTAAAGGAATTATGTAAAATAGTATTTATAGTTAAAATTATTCACAATTCATTTCAATGTGATGAATATTAGGTAAAAATAGATTAAACAAATGTGACGTCATACAATAATTTTAGATAAATAACTATGTAGGTAGGTAATTCATAATTCAACATTTCAAAAAAAGGAACTGGACTTTTCTAATTCAAATTACTTATAAAAACAATTTTGGATGTTTTTGGGAATGATTTTCTAGAATAAAAATTAGAAATATTATTTTGTAACAATTTTTAATATACTCGTTAAAAAAGGTATTAGATGAGTACCGATCTGTTTTCCATAAGGCTTCAAGTGGGTCACTAATCACTATAGTCACTATTATAGGTGTATTAAATTTGAATTAAATGATAGGTATATCATTGTATATACGAAAGATGAATTTGAGCGGAAACGGTCAATCAGCCATCATCAGCATATAATATTAAATTATATGTTTTTTTGATATAAAAGCGATTAAAGTGATCACTTTTGATTAGTCATTTATTTTACTTTTTGTATTATATATTTATATGTAGTAGGTTGATAAAATTTTTTCTGAAAATTTTACATTTATTATATTATTAGTATGTAATTATTATAATCAAATATATTTATACCATATTATATCAATTGACAATTTATATATAATACCTAATACAAAACAAAATTGAATAACACCTTCTTGTAAATACTGTACAACAGTCAAAATAGATTAGACCTATACCTATAAAAAACTTATATTAAAAAACGAATTAAAAACATTATTGCGTATAGTAAAATTCATAATAATATAAAATACATAAAAGTATAAGTTCCCATAAATAGTAGTTTTAAATTATAACATAATAGGTAATTACTAATTAACTTATCGTTATTTTTCGTTTAAATAAGTAATCGTGCTTATGCATTTGTAATATTTTTATACAGATATATAAGAACAAGGGAGTTGTGTATTCAATTTTTAAGCATTTAATCGACATTAAAAAAAAAAAGATGAACAATTTTTTTTGATTTTATCGTAAATAAAAAAAAAATAATATAGACATTTGGTGAAAAATGCATTCATCTGTGATTATTTGTTTTCGAGTTACAACTTAAAAAATAAATCAATTTTATCAAAAATAAAATTTGTATACAAATTAATTTTTCCTTAGTTTTGTTTGTTTTTCCTGATTAGTACTGCAAATTTTTAAGTTTGACCTGTCTAAAGTACAAACTTGATTCAATTTGGTAACCACGCCCATTTTTGAAAATTGAAGTATTTTATCGATAAATTATCGTTCATCATGATAAAATGAATATATTTATCGCTTGCTCAGAATCTAAATTGTACGATATAATCTTATTTTGTATAATTTAATTACGAATGCAAATACACAACTTGATCAATAAATAAATTTATTACCTAGCGCCTACTCCCAGAAAACTAAAAACATATTTATGATCGTCTGATCCTAGCTAATGTTTGCGGTTTATATCGTTGAACTTAACAAAATATTGTAATTCGTAATCTGCTATCGCTGTATTGTATATAGGTACATTCACGATGGAGGTCTTTAAGTCTTTATACAAATATTGAATTTCAATAGGAAATCTTATGTGTTATGGTTACCAGAGTGCTTGTACAGTAATATCTTGCACCATGGTAACGCCCGGTATACCTATACTCTATTATAGTGTTCCGCACCACGGCAATAGTTATTGTATAATATGAGTATATCGTATATAGTTATCGAACGGTTGAATAAAATAAAAATATATGACATTAGTAGATATACCTCCTATTTACTCTATAGTCTATAGTCATAAATTATAATAATAATTGTTTTGGAAATTTCTAGAACTTATTTCTCGACCCGTCCTACACCCACGCGCCGCCGAAATGAAGCGCGCGCGCGTTTTACCGGTGGTTTCGTAAGCACAAAACACACACACAAAATAATAATAATAATAATAATAATAGTTGTATTGAAGCTAAACGACAAAAAACGCAAAGGGAACACATCTAATGTAATATGTTATAAACGTTTGGTTACACGTATATTATAGTATAATATTATATATACCTATATACACATTTAGTTATTCTCGTCGCCTACACTGCGTGCGCGTGCGCGCTCGACCAGCATCCGCGTGAAAATGGTGGGTGTTCGATTTTCCACTCATATAGACCGAGCGCGGGTCCGCTGGCGTCAGTCATACCCCGAGTGTGTTCGTTGCGTGTCTACAGCAGTCGATTTCTAGCGGAATATAATCCACACTTACCACTAACCTATTATATCATATCATATTGGATATTGTATAATAATATAGTATCTTACTGCCGCATATTAACCTCTTCAAATTCTCGTCCGTTCCGTTATCGATTATTTTCTTTGCACGCGCTAAAATATAAATGGCACACAACACTGGCGTCAAGCGAGACATCCCTATCAAGTTGGGCGACTTCAGCGTGATCGACTCTGAGTTCAGCAACATCCGCGAGCGTTTCGACGCTGAAATGCGAAAGATGGAAGACGAGATGACCAAGTTTCGTTCCGAACTCATGAACAAAGAGTCGAACTTCTTCAAGACCACATCCAAGTAAGTATATTATAATATAAATTACTATCAATCTAACATTCTAACCGTATCTGTTATTATATTTTATTCGTATTTTCGGACACGTTCCTGTAGGTGATTTTTCATCAAATTCGACATTGGTATTTCTGATTTTGATACCTGTATTATATTATAGGTATATATTAATTGATATCAAAACGATATTTACAACAAAAAATGTTCTATATTATATTATTATCTAATAAATTGCTGTGTTTTTTTTTTGTCGTACAATATTTTAAAAAGGACATCACATGTGGAAGAAAAGTCCTTGTAAGTACAATAATATAATAATTTTTGAAATTGGCATGCCAATTATGCATTTGTTTTTACAGCACCTGGGTTTAGAATGTTTAAATCATAATTCATAGTATCTGTATAATACACAAGTTTTTAATATATTGTTTATATTAATTTGCATACAGCTGATTATTAAGAGCACTATTATAGTAATCAATATAAAACGATTATATTATAATCATAAAGTATACATACCAATATTTATATTTCAAATATATTAAGTTCATTATTTTCATTAGGAAATTAGGATACATCAATACTTCATTATTTAAAATAATTTTTCAATAATGTAAATGTAAACAAAAAACATTAATTTGAGTATTTTAAACAAATTTACATAATATTATACTATATAAATACTTAAAAATCGTGTTTAAAATACGACCTCCTAAATCGATAAGTAATATTATGAATAATTTTGTTCAAATAGTTATTAGTTTATTACAACTTCACTGGTAAAATAGTATCTATATATGGCTACATATGTATATTAAATTATATTGCGTGGTACACCTATTACCTATATAATACGTATATTGTATTATAGCTTATGATTAATTTTTATGGTTGTGTTGATGTTTAAAATAATAATAATACGTAGGTAGAAATACACTCAGATGTCTGTACGAACAACGATGGCTGTCTCGACTCGTGTAGTCGTGTGCACAATTATATGTATATATCGTACTGTGATGTTTACCTATCTTTAATATCGGTTTAAAATTTAAAATACGATCGTCGTAGGTACTCGTATGGGAACGAAAAAACCACCTGCGTACCTTAATGGCGGGCGTACATACCTTTTATACAGGCATCGACTTACATAGGTGTATTATTTGGTTCTTCGAGAAAACTTAGTGGGTACCTCATAATATTATATTGTTTTTTTAAAGTTATGGTGTGGAGAAGAGTGCGCGTTTATATAAAACGGTTCGTGAATCATCTGCGGGTTGACATTGATTGCGTTCGTTCTGCACGGTTTTGCTCACAACAATGGGAGGTCGTGATGGGAATCACGTTATATTATTGCACCATAACACAATTGGCAATAATTGCAGTTGGACTGCGTTTTACGTCTGATGTGTGTATTATTGTTATTATTTTTATTTCCCGCATACGGTAACGCACACCGCGGGCACAGATCAAATGGCACTATATTACAATAAAATATAAACCTATATAGCTTAAGCTCGCGATTTTCTGACTTCCTGATTCGCGTTCAGCAATTACAGCACTCACACACAGTGCAATTCATATGAGAATCAGTTTCGGAAAAATTTAGAATTTGTTAAAAACAAAAAATTTACATCTACCACATTTTTGTGACTTCTGAAATATTTAAAATGTTTTTGACTAATTTCACTCATAATGATAGCCTATTTTTATCTTTACCCACTATCCAGAATATTTTTTTAAACGACAAAGGAGTGTCTGAATTCAGTTGAAAATATTTTTTCACTATTATACCTATTAATTATTATTATCTAAGTATGATATGCATTAAATACAACGCGCATTGGTCTTGTGTTTAGTTGACTCGAATTATATCTATTTCGTCTAACGTGTGCACAATCACATAGTACATTTATTTTCATTTTATGTATATAAATATACGAGTCTGAGGCAGTACAGGCTATTATTGGAAGTAGTAGAAATTATAACACTTTGGCGATGGCGGCGATGGCATCGTAGAAATACTTAATATATTATACTATAATATTAACTTACGACCACACTGCAAAATAATATTATGTAGATCTACAATGTTAATATTATAGTTTATTGCATCGTGGTCACGGAACCGCGCCTACGCGATAGCAACATAATATCATACTATGCACGTATTATATTATTTATATTATTATAATATATATATTTAATATGACGTGTTAAATTTCAAACGTCCGTCATTAGAATCGTATCGGGATTTTCTTTTAAATTAAATTCTATATCTTACGTTCGTGCTGAGGATTGTTGCAAAAATAACACGATTTAATTGTGCCGTGATGGCGTGTATTGTAAGAGCCTCGAGGGATATCGGATTATTGAATTTTATGTTTTCTTTACTTTAACACGATTTTTAATAATTAAAAACCTGTTCAATAAAAAATATTCAAAACACTTTTAAAACAACGGGGTTTTAACACGTCAACCTTATACGTTTTATTTAATAAAACAAAAATGTGCTCTATAGCATACTCATTCACCTAAAAATAGAACTATATGATCACTGTGGAATGGTGTGGATTTTCGAAATGTCAAATGTTATTTTTTTATTTTTTTTTTTTGTTAGCCATTTGTCTATTGTGTGTCTCACAAAATAATGTCTATAAAAATTCTTTTGGGTTTAATTATATAAAACACCTTTTCGTGATATTTAAATTTATTCTAAGCCACGACCCAATTAAAAAATCGTATCTAGTAGTATAGACGATACATAAAATACATGTTATACACTGCTATGGTTTTGTAAAGTATAAATTTAAAAAAATAAAAATAAAAGTACAATATACAATATATTAAAATGAGATTTCAATACCTACTTCATTAATCAAATTCATTATATGTTTACATTTTAAGCCACATTAGGTACATTGTATTTTTTGCACTGTTTGTTAATAGGACGTTTAGGCTCACATTGGTTAGATGTTTTTTCAAGGTAATTTTTTTTAACAATAACATAATATTAACTCTAATTTACATTTTACCTTACAACTCATGCACTCAAAACATATGTTTTGCACCAAATATACTTACGAATTAGACCTATATTCAAATTAAATTAGTAGGTACATTTATACAGTTTTATAGTTAGGTATTATCACAATATCGCTGCAGTAAAATTGTATTATCATATCGTATTAACATTGTTGTATTTATATTTTAATATGAATGTATTATATTTTATAAATTATAATATATTTTATAGCATAATAGTTATATTTTATTGCATTGAAATCTTTTGTTTGCTTTTCAGTCATTTTATTTTATTTTAAATTCATTTTTATATTAATTGTTGTCGTTAATTAATTTAAAACATCGTATTAATATTTAATATTTATGCTATTTTTACATTTTACATGCTAAAATAGACCATTTATGTTGTTAGCCTCATTTTTCATACGCAAAGGTTTTTATCACCTTCTAAAAGGTCACTTTCCTTTTTTTATTACGTTTATTTATTATTTCTAGCATATAGATTCTATAGTATTATAACTTATAAAGTATAGAAGCCGTATAAGTATACAACTATATTTGACCTCGTAGTTCATCCGTAACACCGAACTGAAAAATAAAAATATTTTTGAGTGGGCACATTTAAATTAACAGTTGAATGTCAACTGACGATCTGGACTGATCGAGAAAGAATAAATTTCTTTCCAACCCACTGTTGCTCTAAAAGAATAGGCTATATATTATAATATATAGGATCATCAATAGGCTTTAAATTAATATTTCTTTCAAAATAATTTTGTTTAATTAAAATGAACTATTACTATCGCTAGTTTGAACTGGAATTACATTATTGTTATATAAATATTAAATATATCTACGGAAAATTAAAAATATTAATTCATAAAAGTAAGTAATCGTTCTGTAATCAGAACTGTTATTACCTATATTGTTTTTATCGTTTGGTATTAACTTAACATTCCGTTAATTACATAGAAATTCAAGTTTACAAAATAGCTAAGGAAACATATGTTGATTTAAATTGTAGAACTATGAAAATTCCAAAATCATTATCCTGAATAGCTTAAAAAATGTACTAATAAGTAATAACCCTTTTATAGAAATAACGATGAATTAATGATATAGTACCAAATTAATTAATTGCACGAGAGAATAAAAAGTATACGGCTAAATCATAGGAACGCATAAATAAAAAATATGTTGAGTATAAAATGTTTGTCATGATTCATGAATCATGATTAATAGTTATGTAGGTACAAGCCGTATTATTTCACAAGGATTTTAATGGAGCCATAATTTGTTTTTATATATACTCTGAACTCTCAAGTATTTTTTTCTGATTTCATATCTAATAATAAATATAGTTCAATAACTTGAATGTTTTGGTCAGGAATGTCTACATGGTTAATATCTTTTTAAGAATAATTATCGCACTTAACAAGTCTCTGAAAAATATCTTACGCACGTTGTATATTTATGACACTTCAGCATTTTGTTTATTATTGTTATTATTTTGTACGCATGTATAGTTTTAAAATAATAAGAAATTGTTATGATTTTTTTTTTTTTTAATTTAAATTTGTTCGATTATTTCCAGCTCTCAAAACACAATCTCGTCAAACCACAGTGATTTGCCAGCCAGCCGACTAACTGGGGCTACACCTAGTGGTTGGGTCGAAAGCATCAACTCGCCACTGATTCAAGAAGATGGCGACAACAAAATGTTGAAACTCAGATTTGACGTCAGTCAATATGAACCTGAGGAAATCGTCGTCAAAACTGTCGACAACAAACTATTGGTATGTGTCAATAATATCATTCATGTGACCTACCTATCTGCGTTCTGCACCACACATTTAACTATTATGTTTTAAAGAATAATATAATATTATTATTGTTATTACCGTCGTACCGCATAACGAACAAGATTTCGAGATAGGTTCGAGCGTACGACAGAAATATAAAACAATCGCACCGGATGCGACGTACACATCGCGGGTGTTCTATAAAAACTTCAAGCACGACGC
Organism: Rhopalosiphum padi; assembly: GCF_020882245.1. Taxonomy (NCBI): domain Eukaryota; kingdom Metazoa; phylum Arthropoda; class Insecta; order Hemiptera; family Aphididae; genus Rhopalosiphum; species Rhopalosiphum padi. Next base: position 48,374,018 of record NC_083598.1, on the reverse strand, counting down.
GTAACGAGATTATTTCGAAACCGGTTGTATTAAAATTATACACTCGCTAAGTATTAACTATTAGCATTTCTCTGTTACACCGTAATACGGACCAGAGTACTCTGAGTACTTCAACTTTACTAAATATTATAGAGGATCGTATGAAGTGTTTAGTGCATATGTAGTGAATAGACCACAACTTATAAAGCCGGAAACGAATTTGTATTATAATAGATCGTGGCTTTTATTTCCACTATAATATACACCTGTAATAATGGCGTAAAGCGCCATGTACTAATATAAACGCACTGCCAATATAATCACGTAGGTAGGTATAATTGTTTAAATCAGACACGGATGATTTGTCATGACCTTCACACATTTAATGTCATGTGTGTACGTCGATGGCCTTGACAGTTTTTTTAAAATGTTATTTTATAAAGCTTCGAAAAAAATCGATGTATTGGTACATAATATTATTTATTATATACATTTAAGTATTAATATTTATTTTTATAAGACATATTTCTCAAATATTATAATATTATAAAATATTTTTGAAACCTTCTAAATCCAATAACAGATTTGTCACACCGATTCGGGGGTATTATCGATTTGTTAATTTATCATTTTCCAAGTTTTCCAATAGCTAGCATAGCATAATGTATCTTTAAGGTATATTTAAGTATATACATGTTTTATGTATTTTACTATTTTTACATAATATTATAAAGTTTTCTCTGAGAAGGGAGTGCCCATTTATTTAGATGAAAAAAATAACACACACTCACGTACACATGGCACAGACATACTTGAAAACGACCCACGCCTTAATCGACCTTGTCTACACCCGATAAACTCCATACATGGTTAGAAGCCTTCGAACCAATAATGATCTCGTGTGCAAGATGCAAGTATATTACCTACATATTGCATTCATATATTATATATTAAACTATATAATTACACTCCGTTACATTCTTACACGAATATATTATTACAAAAATATAATATATAAGTACATTACAAAAAAAAACTGTAAAACATAATATTCCCCGTTTATTATAAAGAATGACATTACACGGACTATTTTATATTAATATGCGATTCGATTATTAAATTCTTTTTATTTCTAAATAGATACTTTGTTATATACTTTTACAGTTATACAATTATAATATGTCTTATATAAAAACAAATCACGTTAAAATTATCAGATTAAATTTATTAATTTAATAAGATATCTATAAATTATAATTTAAACTTCTTATTAATTATACTATTGACTTTATATAAATATATATTAGCTACCTACTTACTATATTTTTATATTGTATTTTTTGTATAGTTTGAAAAATTGGATATTCAGGCGTCAATAAATATATATAATATTACTAAATATATATATTATAGTAGATAATAATAAATAGTTGAACGACAAAATTTATTGTACTATTAAATATATCTATTTCTATTAATTAAAATGTGTTTCTTATCGTAAATCAGTTTAGAAATCTAGAGATAAATTATTATTTCAATATGATAATAATTGTAAAATATACGAGTACATAAATTGGAGACAATATACTTATTACTTATGTTAAGTTTTTATTATACTGTGAGTAGGGTATGATAATATTACGCTCTAGTGATTTGAATGAAGTCACTGAACCAATTTTATTTAATTCGATCTTCAGAGTATGTTTAATGGTTTAATTTCAAAAAATATATATTTTTGATATATTATTACGATTAGAAGTATTATACTATTATGATATTTCAATACGCCGAATTTTAAACTATTTAAATTGAATTTGTTTTATATATATATATATATATATATAAAGAATGTGAATAGGATATTTTATTTTACATAATAGTATAATACTAGCTTCATTCGTGCACAGTTTTGAACTAAAATGCAATTATATTTATACTATTTGTACTATGTTTTTTTTAATTTAACAACAGTGAAAAAAATCATAAAATTATTTAAATGCCTTATCGAAAAATTATAACATTTAATTACAATATTTTCCTTCACCTCCATACTTCAAACAAAATTTTAAAAAATAAGCTACGTGACACTCGGGGAAATATTTGAAACAAATCTATAAAAAAAAAATCTTAAAAATGTTCAATAGTGGTAAAAAATTTGGTACTTAAAAAATAGGTACCTGTTCTTTTACAAATGCATAATAATTTGTAGTGCAATTTGGAATTTGGATTATATCAAAGATAACAATAGGCATAACTGAACTTAACCAAATTTGACTAAATAGCAAAGAAAAAAAAACTATAAAGTAATTTCCTTTCCTCATTCATAAAACAAATTACATTTTTTCCACTAATAATATTATTAATAATTAATGTATTAGTACTATACTAGGATAATAAAAATTCTACTGTTTTACTCATGATGGTCATTATAACTTACATAAATATGACATGATATTGATATATGCATAATGATATTATATATTATTTTTTAATATTCGTCTAATGATTTATTTTTTATCTGTTAAGGTACACGCTAAGCATGAAGAAAAATCAGATTCAAAATCTGTGTACAGGGAATACAACCGGGAATTCTTACTTCCAAAAGGTACCAATCCGGAAGCGATCAAGTCATCTCTTAGCAAAGACGGCGTGTTAACTGTTGAAGCACCGTTGCCTGCCTTAGGAGGGCCTGATAAATTGATTCCAATCTCGCATCATTAAATATTTTTCTATCTAGTGAACCACTTTTAGAATGCATAAACATTTTAATTTTAATTTTAATATCTTAATTTTTAATTAATTCATTTTTGAAAAAAAAAATGTTGTTTTTAATTCCCTTCAATAAGTCATTATAATTTTTTGTTTTCAATGTTAAAAAAAACCATACAATATAATATAATATATATAATATGTTATCTATGTAAACAGCGTAAAAATTACAACATATAATTATTATGATACGAATGTAATATTATAGAGCTTTAATGCTTTATATAACGCGATCACGTTGCACACCATAATAATGTATGCCAAACAAAATTTACGCTAGTTCCTACAATTGTTTCTGTAATCACTGCATTGAAGATTGAATATATTTTTATACACATAATATATATTTAGCTAGGTACACAACTTTATGTTATATCTTAAATAATATATTATATTATATTTCCAATTTCCATGATAATGAAAATAAGAAAAATAGGTGCAGTTAATTGGCTAATGTATTCATTAACATAATATTATATAATATATATATTCTGTTCGATTGAGAAAACAAAGAAAAATTATATTTTAATAATTATTACTACATTTTTATTGTTATAATATTATCTATACTAATATAAATTATTTGCCTTTTTTCATGACGTGTTTGATTTTTTTCTCTTGCTAAACCAAATTAAAATGCTAAAATGCTTTTGTGACAGGAAGCACACCAAATATATTCTAAAATTATCACCAAAGTCGCTGGAACACATTTAGAACTGCTGCCGCCGTCTCAGGCCTTGGTCGGTGTTTTTGGACTGCGTTCAACGCCCAATCTAGATAGTAGTAACATAACTATTTTACGAGTGCACAAAACACGAAAATAGAATATTTCTTAATAAGTTCTCCTAAGACACTAGTACCGTAATAGTACCAAATATCTTTTGTTATTTTCCTTGGACCCTTAAAATAATCTGTTGAAAAAATATATATGTATTTGAAAATATGTATCAATTGTAATATGAAATTGAAGATGTCTACATTAACTGTTCTAGAAGTCACGATCCAATCGAAAAAAATATATAGTAATTTATTAAACGCACTGGTCTATGTAGGTACCTATAATACGGCTATACAACATAAAAAATAAACCGTTGAAACGTGTACATGGAATGTAATAAGATATGACGGCTGTCCGGCTGTGTTAAACATCTTAAAATATTTGAATTAAAAAATAATAGAAAACATTAGGCCTGGGGTTTTACATAATATTACTATTATTTTTAATACGGAAAAAAACAATATAAAAAATGTAAGTAAGTCGTAAGTGGGTACTATAGATGTGGAGTGGGTCACTATTATAGGTCATAGATGTGTGTTAAATTTGAATTCAATGATATATCATTTTATTGTATACCAAAAATGATTCTGAACAAAAATTCAAAATGGTCTATCAGCCTATAATGGCTCTATCACAAGTGATATGTTTTTTTGATATTAATGTGATCACTTTTGATTAGTATTTTTAAAAATAATTGGTTAAAACAAACAATAAATTAAGGAAAAACAAGAATTTTAATGCAAAATCAGTTTTTGACAAAATTTATGGACTAAGTATATTATTTTAGACATTTAGTCCAATAGTGATAAAAAATAATCAATCTTAACCACGATTAATATATTAATCGTGATCTTAATCCTCATTAATCTGTTACCAAATCATAGAGTAGAATATATTACCAAATTATCACTATCTATAACCAGTATAACCAATTCATGAATCTCCGAGGCGCCGGTGAATTTTTATCTGATAACAACCGTGAACTATAGTTATCACGTTTATTGGACTATAGTCTAAAAGACATTAATTATTAATTAGTGTTAAATCTATAGTCACGTTGCGTTCAAAATATTAAGTTCATATTAACCAATATTCAATTACTAAATACCTATCAAATTAAGTTATCTTTTAGTAATTAAGTAGTTTAACTGAACATAAAATGTCTTCAATGGCTGCGCTTAAATTGTTCAGAAGTCAACTCATCAGAAATGTTTGGCGTTTTAGAAGCACTGGACAAACATTATACCGACAGAGTAATGTGATATTGTCATCGAGTAAGCCAATTATGAATTAACAATTCATTAAATTTTATGTAAAAATAATGTCATTATAGTTTTTTCTTTTTTATTAATACACAATCTGTACCTGTAGGCACAATAAGAGTATGAGCTTATAAAACTAAAAAAAATATGAACAACTTGATTGAAAAAGCCACTCATTGATAGCACTTTTGTCTTTTATTTATTAATTTTATATTTTTATTACTATTTTTTGTTATATGGATTAAGGATTGATATTTAGTAAACCATTTGCGCTTAAGGTGACAAATGAGGGTTGCCAGGAATGGCTATTATAGCTAAGTATTTATTAAGTGAATTTGGGTGAGTGTTAAAAGTTAGATAGAACCATTTGTAGTAACTCTTTACTTTTTCATGTATTGTTATGTACTAATGTGTAGGTTTCTATGTACGGTATGATTTGTTATTACTTATTATGTGAGGTGGAGAATTGGTAATTTTTTTCAGTGTAATATTTTGTAACTTCTGTATATTATTTAGATTGGATATTTTTGTATCACCCTTTATTATTAAATTATTTTTTATAGGTTTACCCATTAGAAACTTTTCATCTAATCCCAATTTGGACAAAAGTGTGAATGAAGAAAATCCAACTGCAGGTAAGATATAATGTTTTTTAAGACAAAATATAAAATAGATAATTTAAGACAAGTCATGCAAATGATCAATAATTTTATTGGTTTTCAGAAAAATTGGAATTTCAAGCAGAGACTCGTATGCTGTTAGATATTGTTGCTAAATCATTATATTCTGAAAAAGAAGTAAGAGATATTTCATTCCAATATAGAAAATAATTTATACTAGAACTTTCCTAATAATATAATTTGTAAAATTAGGTTTTTATCAGAGAATTAATTTCAAATGCTAGCGATGCTTTGGAAAAATTACGTTATGTTAGTTTAAAAGCAGGCGAATCTCATGATTTTGGAAGTTTAGATATAAACATAACCACTGATAAAACAAATCGAAAATTGACAATTCAAGACACAGGAATTGGAATGACTAGAGAAGAGTTGATTTCAAATTTGGGTACTATTGCTAAGTCTGGTTCCAAAGTATACACTTTTATATAATTAATGTTATCAAATATGAGAATGGCTTTGAGATAATTTGACACATTGTATTTATTTAGGCATTCTTACAAAATATTCAACAAAATGAATCAGCAAATTTATCATCAATTATTGGTCAATTTGGTGTTGGTTTTTATAGTTGTTTTATGGTGGCCGATAGAGTGGAAGTTTTCACTAAATCTATGAACCCCCATGCCACTGGATACTTATGGAAATCAGATGGGTACTTTTTTAAATCATAGTATTAGTTTATGAAACTTACCTATACTTAATGATTTGTTTTAGAACTAATGAATATGAAATAATAGAGTCTGATAATATAGAAAGGGGTACAAAAATAGTCATGTATCTTAAACAAGATTGTCGCGAATATGCTTCAGAAGACACTGTTCGTAATGTTATTAATAAGTACAGCAATTTTGTAAATTCTCCAATTAAGTTAAATGGTTCTGAAATTAATACTATACAAGTAAGTATAACATTTGACAATGTTAATTAATTTTTTTATATAACTTTCAATTCTTTTTAGCCATTATGGTTACTTAATCCCAAATCTGTTTCCAAAGAACAACACGATGAATTTTACAAATTTGTAGCTAACACTTATGATAGACCAAGATTTGTGTTGCATTACTCTGCCGAAGCTCCAATTCAAGTGCGTGCATTGCTATACTTCCCAGAACTAGCACCAGGTATAAATTATAAATAAAATAAAAAAAAAAATTATTTTATAAATTGTATATTAAAGATTTTATTTATTATAGGTCAGACTGATTTTTATGATAGCTCAACTAAAGGTGTATCACTTTATACTAGACGTATATTGGTTAAAAAAGAAGCTGAACACGTATTACCAAAATGGCTTCGTTTTGTAAAAGGTAACTTTGGATGATTAGCTATTGACTATTATATTATATTCTTTTATCGAAATAATTATTTTTTTTTTTTTTTTTTAATACTACAATAAATAAAATATAATTCAAACAAAATTTAATTGTGAATATTAATATTTATAGGTGTTATTGATTCAGAAGATATACCATTAAATTTAAGTAGAGAAATGTTACAGAACTCTTCATTACTTAGGTACAAATTACTAATTTTCAATAAAGTTTTAAATCTATGTTCAATCTCAGTATTGATATTTTATTATATTTTCAGAAAATTAAACCAATTATTGACAAATAAAATTGTTAAATTTTTACATGATAAATCTGTAAAAGATCTTGATGAATACATGAAGTTTTATCAGGACTATGGTGTGTTTATCAAAGAAGGAGTTGTGACAAATGACGACCCCAAAGAACGAGTTTGTATTCTATTATTTGAGTAATTTTTTATAGCTGTTCCAAGTGAAAATGTTTCATACATTTATTGTGTCAAATTTTATATTCTTATCCAAAATTGTGCTTTAAATAATTGTACCATTATTTATTTAAATTAATGATAATAACAATAATTATCAATAAAAATTAATTATTACTGATTAAAAAATTAATAGTAATGTAAACTAAAATAGATACATTTTTAATTTAATAAAAAAAAAAAATAGTCGTAAGCTTTTAAATTTAAAATTTTATTTTATAGGAAGATCTTGCAAGTCTTTTAAGATATGAATCTTCATACACTAAACCTGGTGAAACAACATCATTTGAAGATTATATGAAAAGAAGACAAGAAGGTCAAAACGATATTTACTATTTATCTGCTCCTAAGTAATATAATTTAATTATTAATATGATTTAATTATTATTTTTAAACTTTATTTTTAAAATAATTTGTTATAGTCGTGCTTTAGCTGAAAGTTCCCCATACATAGAAGCATTAAAGAAGAAAAACATTGAAGTTATTTATTGTTATGAACAACATGATGAAATCATTTTGTATCAAGTAAAAACATTCAAGAATGTCAAACTTACTTTAGTAGAAAAAGAAATTAATGCCGCTAATAATCAAAGTTCTCAAGCCGTTGATTTAGGTTGGTTATATTCTCATTAGTTATTCAAGTAAAATTATAGAAAAAATAAATAAATAATTTATTTCACTGATTGTTTATTAAATATTTGTATAATAGGAATTGATAGTTTGAGTCAGTTACAATTAGATTCTTTATTACCTTGGATTGAATCCGTATTGGGTAATAAAGTAAAAAAGGTAAAAACTACCGGACAATTAGAAAGCCATCCTTGTGTAATCACTGTTGATGATATGACAGCTGCTAGACATTTCATTAAAACTCAACTAAAACAAATGGACGAAGAGATGTTATTTTCAGTCCTTCAGCCTCAACTTGAGCTAAACCCCAAGTAATTTATTGCAAAAATTGTATATAATTGTATCTAATAACTATTTACTTTCAGACATGCAGTCATAAAGAAATTGCATACACTTAAAGATTCAAATCCAGAATTAGCTAAATTAATTGTAGAACAGGTAAAATATATTTCATAATGTCTTAAATTTAAAATTAGTAATTTACATTTTTTTTTATAAAGTATACAAAATTAAAATTTATTTTGAAGTATGATAATTTAAACTAAATTATCTATATATGGTTAACTGAAATTTAATATATTTCATTTTTTAATTTTGGAATCTATAATTAGGTATATATTATAAGTTATAACATAAATATAATAAAGAGCTTGATATATTTAATTTGAACTACATTTAAATATTTTAGACCTTTGCAATTTATAGTTCAGTATATTATTGCCAAGTCACATTAAAAATTGATTCATTTAATGGTTCACTTAAATATTATGGTTTCTAAATCACGTTTAACAGAAATAAATGTTAAGCACCAATATTAAATAATTTTTTGCAACTCAGCATAATATGTTATTTATAATTTAATATCTACATATTATACATTTTAAAGTAATATGTGGTCATTATACAATTTAAAATAGTTGAATACAAAACTAAACAATTTAAATTTATCTAATTTAGTAATTTATTATAATTATTAAACTTGGACGACTTAAATGTTATTTTCTTTGTACCTACAAGTCATAAAACAATGAATACACATTTATTTATATAAAATAATTTGTTTTCTCTGAATACATATTCTCGTACTAATGAATATTTTTTTTGTTTGATATTAACTTAATAACTTGGTCATTTTTACTATTATTATTATTATTGTGATGGTTGTAGACTCAAATTATTGTCATAACTTTAAAATATGATGTTTTCAATGTTGCAATTATTAAATAACCAATATGCATCTAAAAATGTCAAGAGTATTCTTTAATCTCTAAGAACATTCATAATGTTCTATAGCAAGGTTTATAAATATTCTAGGTTTTCTCAAGACTCATGTGTGTTAAATATTTAAGTATATCTTAATGTTAAAATATTGTATATATTTTAATCTTATTCTCATTGTTTTGTGTATTGTTTATTTAGTTGTATAGTAATTCAATGGTGACAGCAGGCCTCATAAACGATTCCAGAAAATTGGTGTCCAACATGAATCGTGTCCTAGAACTAGTAGTTGAAAAATACTAAATTATTGGTTTTGTAGACACTTCTAATTTTGTAAATATTATTATGAATAAGTAATATATTGTTTTTTTTTTTAGTAATTATTTAAACATTTTTTTAAATTCCTTATTCTGCAATTTTACATGTTATTATTTATAATCTATAATTATACATTTAAATTTTTAATGATGAACTACATTTAGATATGTACATCAAATAATTAGACAAATATTCCTGAAAGAATAATATAGTAAAACTAAAATAAGAATTATTTTAACTGTCAAACTTTACTTTCTAAAAGAATATGCTTATCAATAAAAATCACCACACACACTGAATAACTTTTATAATAAACATTGGATGTAAAGTATTACAATACATGTATTACTTTATTTTGCTAATTATTCAATATCTTATCGATATTGCAATGAATAGGTAAATAACAAAATTATGAATATTTCTTATATTATATCTCAGTCAACCCAATTTACAAATTCATAAAAAAATAATAAAATTTAAGTATTGTGGTTATAAAAGTGGACACAAATATTATATTTAATGGTTTTGCATACATTGTAAATATAAATATTGTATAATAAATTATGATTGTAATTATTATTAATAAATATTTATGGACTTCTGGTACTTTTGTTATAAAATGTTCCATATTTTCTTAATTTAGGACTTTTCTTGTTTATTTATTATGGAGCACAGACTTTATATTAATATAAAATCTGTTGAATGGCTACAATTACATCTTTATTTGTGTTGAGTTTAAACCTATATGATTAGCAGTAATAGTTGTCATTACTCATTAGTGAAAAATGTTCAAATGTTTAGTAATTCAACTGATTTCTCAATAAAAATTCATTCGAATTTTCCAATCTGAACCCGCAGATTCAGTCGATTCAGGTAGTTAAATAATAAATAATTTGTTTTATAAATTTATTATTGTTTGATACTATACAATAATATTTCAATTCAAAATTTAAAAAAAAATGTGATTTGGGAATTTTTCGAGACATTTTTTGTTATTAGGTTGGTTATAACTTAATGAGAAAGTTGGGATTTTTAGTTTTCGACATTGGTAATAATGAATTTTAAAATTAATATTTTTTCTTATTTAATTCTTATCAAATTTGGATTTCGGAAGAAATGTTCTTATCAGATGCCATACCATATGGCATTCTGGTCATAGAGTAATATTACTCTATATTATGTTATGTGCTACATTGCCTCTGTTGTGCAACTTTACTGTGTAAGTTAAAAGTTTATTTTCGAGTCCAATTTTATTCTCACCAAATCGTGGATAGGTATGAATTGTTGTAATTATTACTTTAAATATCACTCTCAAGTTTTTTTCATAGAATAAATTATACAAATTTACATTTTTATTAAACACAAGCTTTGATAACAATATTCGTTAATTAATAGCGATTGGTATCTGCCGATTACAAAAGTGCTGAACAGGTAAAGATTATATTTATTTGAGATTTATTCTATAGATCACATAAACGTGTTTCTGAAATGGGTGATTGGGAAGTACACTGTATACCTACATTCTCATTGTACTGCACACTTAAAATTTCAAAATTAATCATAAATACTATCTATAGGTTCTAAATTTTAAAAATGTTATGTAAATAAGTCCAATAACAGTATTGGAGTACATAACCTATTATTATAATATATTATCTAATTCATTCTGTGGTATTATCATGTGTTTATTTAATTATTAATGGTCATTGAATTTGGTATCTTGAATTGATTTACAAACCAGTAAGATCTTAATCCATATTTGTTACCTGTTTTGATTTTATGAAGACTTATTTTTTTCTCCCTATTTTTACAGAAAGCAAGTAAGCTGGTATATTCAACTTGCTATGGCTAACAGTGATCAGATGCCCAAAGTTGATTTCATGAAAGACGGTGAAATCGATAAAAGATTACTGCAACAAATAAAATTTGTTGAACGCCAAAATCTGATCCGTGCTACTAGGTTGAACCGTATGCGTAGAAACGCTCGTTATACAGGTTTATTACTGGGTGGTATTACATTGAGCATTTACGGATATTCTATTTATTCAATAAAACAGGAAACGTTCTTGGATGATTTTGAAGAACCTGCAGTAACTGTTAAACAATAATAAATTATACACTCTCATTATGTCAGTAAATCAGATTATCCGTCTGCCACCCCTACCTAGCATCAGGGATTTAATTAAACTATATAAACTACGTGCTATGAAAGAGCTTTCTCAAAATTTTTTAATGGAACCAAGATTAATTAGTCGCATTGTCAGATCAGCAGGATCTGTTAAGGATTGTGAAGTATGTGAAGTTGGTCCTGGTCCTGGAAACATAACAAGATCAATAATTCAAAACATGCCTTCTAGAGTTTTAATAATTGAAAAAGATAAACGATTTACACCATCCCTGGAGGTTGGTGTTGTTTCGTTTAAATTTCAGTATCTATTATAATTTATATTATATTTTACTCAGTATTTGTTAGAATAAAATATAGACAACTTACATCATAATTTGTTTTAGCTCTTGGCTGAATCATCACCAGTACCATTAGAGTTAATATTTGGAGATGTAATGAATTTTAATTTGGAACAAATGTTCAATGAAAATAATAAAATGGAATGGGAAGATAAATGTCCACAAATTCATCTTATTGGAAATTTGCCATTTAATGTGTCTACACCACTTATTATACGATGGTTAAAAGCTATATCAGAAAGGTAGTATATTATACTATTTGATTTCTATTTTTTATTTTCATTAACTTATTATATTTTCAGGAAAAGTGCATGGAGGTATGGTCGAGTACGCATGACATTGACATTTCAAAAAGAAGTGGCTGAAAGAATGGTAGCTCCAATAATGACTCGAGAAAGATGTAGGCTCTCAGTTATGTGTCAAAATTGGTGTAGGGTTGAACATAAATTTAATATTCCAGGTAAAATTATCATGGTTTTTTTCATTAATATTCTTGATAGTTCTTCAACAATATTGATGATTAGAAACTACTATATTAACTATATTAATAGTTTTATATTTTGGCCTACTATTAAGCGTATCAGTATATGTTGTCATTGTCTTACACACGTACATCATTGCAAATTTTTGTTCATCAGTTTCAATAGTTTGCTGTTAGTTTTGATATTGGAGTAAATTATAAACTTTTAGGTAAGAACATTATCTGTGTTCTCTCGTTAGGTCTACAATATTTTAATTTTTAACTGAATTATAAGATTTCAAATTTTAATATTTTACATACTCATAACTAGGACCTTATTATAGTTCATGCATTTTCATGTTTTTACTGAGTGCGTCAAAAGTTGCTGGATGAGCTAAAAATTTGAATCACAATCTAATAAATTCAAAAATAAAATTTTAGTGTGCATATTTTCACATATTTTAAGGTTTTTTAAAAAAAATGAGCATATTTTAAAATAAAACTGCATTTTACTTATGGTATTATTATTATTTTGTAATATTTCTTGAAAATGTTTGAGTATGTTTTAAAATTTATTTGTTGAAAAATATTTCTTTATAGAAACTTTGCTGATATAAAATAAAAACTTGATTAAAATTAAAGGTCATTGCTTGGTTGGGTTGATAATCGCCGTTCGTTTGTATATGAAAACCTGTCAAAATCCCTAGTTGTAAATTTTAATTCTTGAAGTAATTACAATAAATTATATCATTAAAATTGTGCAAATTTTTACCAAAAACAAAAAAAAAATGAATTGCATATTTTAATGATTTTAAGTGCATATTTACATGCATATTTTGATAGTCTTTAGTTCATGAATTTCTGGACCCTACTTATAACTCACTTAAAAATTAAAATATCATTAAAACCAACGAAAGAACAAATAATGTACCTAAAAGTTTAATAATAGGACAATTTACTCTAATATCAAAACTAACAGTTCAATATTGAAACTGGTGAACAAAAATTTGCCATTTCATACATATGTAAGACAAAGACATGTGATACAACATCCTCTTAAATCCTAAATATTGTGTTTACAAAATTATAATATAATATGATGTATAATAATATAAAAAATTTTGTCCTCTCAAAAAAAAAAATCCTAGATCTGCCACTGTAATCACATATCTTTATTATTTATAATTAATCCTTGTTTAGATTCTTCATTTAATGAATTACAATCTATAGTATTATTAGGGATTTAAAATAAGAAATTATTGTATTATCCATTTAATTTTTAGGTACACCAAGTATTCAGTTAATTTAAGATTGAAAATTAATATGATTGTCAGTATTAAAAACTAAAATAATTGTTTAAAATTATTGAATAACACTTTTTATAAAGTATGAAACTTGGGATTTTAAATTTAGAAATATAAATGTCTTTTTAACAATTCAAACTTAACTTTGGGTTCACCAAGAAACTTTATGATAAGAGAATTATATAATGCAATTAAATCTTATTTTAAGGTCGAGCATTTATTCCAAAACCAAATGTTGATGTGGGTGTTGTACGTCTTACACCCCTGAAAAAACCAATTATTAATTTGCCGTTCGACATAATTGAAAAGGTTATCAGATCTGTATTTAGTTACAGACAAAAATATTGTATTCGAGGTGTTGAGTAAGTAACTTAAATTCAAATTTTTATAATGGATATAATTATTTGTTTTGATTATTTTATAAAGGACCTTGTTTCCAAAACCAGTCAGAGAACAACTAGCCACTGAATTATTAACTGCAGCAGCAATTGAACCAAGCACAAGACCATTCCAATTAACTGTTAGTGAATTCGGTCGTATCTGTGATGCATACATGTCTATATGCAAGGAGAAACCAGATTACATGAAATATAATTACCGTGGACAGAAATCCGATGATAATTGGCCACATGTTGAAATTAATAATTCAGATTACAAAGAAAATATAATATCAATAAATGAGTATTAAGTACAATGTGGGCATTTCAAGGCATACAGTAGTTTATGTAATTAGTAATATTGTTTAAATATTTGTGTTTCATAAAATTAAATTAAATTTACGGAGTATATGTTTTTCTTTGAAAATAGAATGAGGTAGTAATTTATTAAACATTTAAAATTAAAATACCTTGATAAGTATAAAAAATGGAAGAAACTAAAATTATTTTTACAAAAAAGACTTAATACATATACGTTTATTTTATTATTTAGATAAGAAGATAAACAATAGTTGATACTTTATTAGAATACAATTTTAAAGTTTTTTTTTAGTTATACTATTGAATTAAAACTACCCTTTTCTAAGGTAAAATTGGGTTTCAATCATTTCCAAGTGTGCATTGTTCAATGGTCATTGTAAGATTAATTTCTATACATACATTAGATTAAAAAAAAAACATAATACAATTTAAAGTATATGATGATATACTATAATGTTATTATCAAATAACTTTTAATGCAATTTATTGAACCCTGTAAAATGTTAAGTAACTGTAGGCATTTTAATCAATTATACAAAACAACAGGAATTAAATAATGCATTTATATACCTTCATTTGACTAGAAACAAGAATTATTTGTTATTTATAATTTACATAAAATGTATTTAATGAAAAGAGTTGTATAAAAGTTTGCATTGAGTGCACAATCTGTAAATATAAATATAGAATGCAATGAAAATACTTTCATTAGCTTACAGCTGTGCATCTTAAATTCTTATGCACGGATGCAAACATTTTAGATATTTTAAGATGTATAGTATAAGCTAATATTACTATAATAATAATAATAATATATATAATTTTATTTTTTAAATTTGAAATGTGAAGTGAGTACTGTGAATTATGTAACAGAGTGGAAAAAAACTACATTACATAGGTATATGAAAACAATTTTTTTTAAACTAAAGACACATGTTAGCAGTCAATTTTTTAAATTTTACTTATGGTAATTTTTTAGGTTTTTACTTTCTTTTTTTTTAAATCGATAACATTATTTTATTCTTTCTCATTATGCAATAGAAAATATTTATGTATAAATATTCAACATTGAATCAATATGCTATCATTATGCATTACTTCATTTGTAACTTTGTTTGACACACTCTATAAAGTATAAATATTTGCTCAAGACTATATTTTGGCCCACAAGAAAAGTAAAACCCGCCACAGTAAAAAATATTATTGAGTTTTTGCAGTTTTTTTTTATGTCTCATACTGATTAATGATGTGCTGTTTATTGAAAACCTGTCTGGTTATATACAGAAATTCAGTATGTATACTGTGCTGAATGCCTAATCTGAATAAAATAATAAATTATTATTGAATTATATCACGATAATGACCAATAAACATATACAAAAAAGTTAACTTTTCTTATGAGCCCTAGCAGGTCGGCAACAGGCGGCTCACGAGCCAAATCCAGACCATATAGTGGAAATAACTAAACCACCAAAAATACTTTTTTTTTAATGCTAGTTTTCTGCAGGTTATATTACAATAGTGTTCATCGTTTATCACCGTTGACAATAATAGTCATGACAACACAAAATATATACTGATATTTAAGTTTCTTCTAGCCCTCAAATATTTTATTTAAAATTATCTGGACCACCATAGAATTTAATTGTCGACCCCTAGGCTGGAGTATAGCCCTTTTAAACTTAAACTGTTTATAAAACTGGACAATGTTTCAATATTATAATATTTGTACATTAATATATCTTTTCTTCAGAATAAGAAATAATAAACTAAATTAAGTAAAGTAATTTTAAGTGTTCAGTTATAAAAAAAAAAACATTTAATTTTTCTTTAATTAAATGAAACAATGAGTGTCTTACATTAAAAATCATCTATTACACATATTATGTATATAAAAATAATGTGTAATAAAAATTGTGATATTAAATAAAATGAATGAATAGTATGTTAATATGTGCATAATACAAATTACTAGATGGCAGACTAAAATGACTCAAATTTTAAATCTGAAGACATCAGACTTGAACACATAAATTATATCTTAGAACTAGTATTTAATACAGGTTTCTAATAATAGCTAATGAATTCTACGAGTAAAAAGTTTGACTAAAAATCTGATAATAATAAATTAAAAGTAGATTAACAACTAACTAAATAAATAAATGAATGACTTAATCACTCTCATCATCTGGCCCATCTTTATTTTTTATGTTAGTAAAATGATTCATTAATTCTTCTTGAAGTTGAAGAACATGTTCAATAGGCTTTGGTCGACCATCATCTCCGATTTTACAAGGCTGTATCACTCCTTCCCTAAAATAAATAGTTTACAATAATAGAAAACTTTTAAGACATATTATAATTTATAAATACCTGGTGAGTTTATCCATTTTAGAAACCAACTGCATAACTTCATGTTCTTGTTGTTCAACAGACATACATTCAAATGGATTAGGTTTTGGTGGTTCATAACAACCAAGAACTGGATTTATCCTATACAAAATAATTTTCATATTATTGGTACATGTATAAATTAAAATAGAAATTTAACTGGTCTTTGTATGTTAGGTATTCTTCTGTATCACTATCTTCACTGTCTGATGAGTAATCTGGATTTGATGTTTTACAAAGTAATCCTCGATTTGCAAATAAACCAGCTGCATTGCCAAATCCTGTATATTTTATCATACGACCCACTAAAAAGTAAAACTTATTTAAATTATATCAATAAAAATTGAATAAGAATAACATGATAAGTTTTGTACCATTTTCTTTGCATAAGACAAATAACAATTCAGCAACCAAGTCACGTAGACTCACATTGGGAGTAGTGAGTAAGCGGCACAATTTATTACGCAATGTCTTTCCTTGTTCAGGTCGATTGATAACATCTTTTAATGGAGGTAAAATTTGCTGTCGTACTTCACAACGAAATTTTGCAATTGATCTAGATCCTTTTAATAAAACCATCAATGCTGGTGATATATGTTCATATAATGGATTCTAAAATATACAACATGAAAATTAAAGTAAATTATTATCAAAATGTACAATAAAATATTAAAATAGCAAATACCTCTGTATTAGACAGTTGATTATCAAGAAAATTCACTATCACTTTTAAAGCATCAAAATCACACCAATGACTTTTAACTAGCAATTGATCTAAACAAGCTGGTGGTGCATTTGTCAACAAATTTACAACATTGCTAAAAAAAATTATACATTTTTGTAAAAAATGCTTTAAAAAAAATACATTATTCAATAAAATACCAAATAATGTTATCTTGAAATAATGGGACAAAATTTGAGGTGACTAGTAAATCACGTAATATGGAAATCAATCTAATCCAAATTGAATAATCATCTTCTTCAGATGACTCATTTCTTGGAATAACTGTCAAGTTAAATAAAGTTTTTAGTATTTCACAGCTGAGTAACACATTTTCTTCCTGAAAACATTATTCATGTTATTATTAAAAATCATTTTTATATTTTTCGATTGATAAATCACCTGTAAGCTAGATGAATTGCTTTTGGATGCATCTTCAATAGTACCACGTAGTATATTGTCTAAGACTTCTGTTAGATACGTGAGACCATGTAACTCTTCTGTGATTTTTAATCTAAAATAAAATTGTTAGTAAATACACTGAAAATTAAAAATTATATATGTATTAGAGTCTACCTTATGTCTTTGTTAAATGCTGTTAAAAGAAATAAAAGTTTGATGTCAAAATATTTTATGACATATGGAATATTCTGTTCAAAATATGTTCTTAGTCTGAGAATAATGCAGTCAACAGTTTTATTAGAACAGCATACTTCTTGTGCAGTGTCACAATTATAAACTATATTACACAAGCATTTCAGGCCTTCTACGATAACTGTAGGACAGAATCATAATATAATTATTTACTATTTATATTAGGTACTGTAAAATTAAAACATCTTTAGTATACATTATTAAAAAAAAATAATTTTTAATTTAGTTATTACTTATTATTTATTTTAAAATAAATGTATATACTTGTTTAAATTTATAAAATCTGTTAAATATATTAGGTACTGAGTATTAATTATAACTCATAGATCATAGTTAAATTGATATATATTTTTGGTGACTTACTATCTGTATTTTCAGTTGTGATCACTATGCATAATGTGTTGTCAACAAGATTAGCACACTGAAGTAGAATGTTCACATGTTTTTCAATTACAATATCTTTCAAATGTGTTTTGTCTCGACTATGAACAATAATAAACAATAATATGCATAATTTATAATATAGCTAAGTAATGTTACCATTTTTATTACATTTTCTAGTTATGTATTACTAAGTCTAATAAATAATTATTATTTAATATTAAATCGTACAAATAAATTTTTACATGATTTACATTTTTCAACATTCCCAGTGCATAGGGTATAGCTATAAGAGTAGTCAATTTAACACATATATTAGTGGGTAAGAACTTCAGGTAAAAGTCAGCAAAAAGTCAGTTAAGTAAAAATGTTTCAAAGTTAAAATTACAGCGAAATATAAAATTCAATAGAAATTATCATAATAACAAATTAATAAAAATTAAATTATTAAATAATAACTGTTCCACATTGGCAATAGCAATGATAGAGAAAAACTCAAAAAGTTGTAAAATGGTAAAGGAATAGTACTCATTAGACATATCAGTTGACAGTAATGTATTATTTTGTTATTATAAGATAGGTTTACCTCAGAAGCCGAATACACGTTAAACATTGTTTGTGAATACATCTATAACTGTCCACCGTCAAACATAGGAACATAGATTCCCATAATTGTTTGAAAGTATTATCAGCATGAAAAGCATCAAAGTTAAACGTATTTGTGTGCTGTAATCAAAAATACAAACATTATTGTGTGCCAAACACGTAAGTACAGCCAAAGAGCACTAAATTGATAACTCACTTCTTCAATGACAGCTTCAACTAATACTTTTACTCGCTGGAAATCGTTTTGTTTAATAGCTGCATTAATTTCTGATATCATAGTTGTTTCTTTGATATATTTAATTTCATGAAATTAAATATATGACTGACATTAAACAAAGAGGGTGCAAAATAGATCGTCTTCGAAATAAATCTACGTAATTAGATTACCATTCAATAATAATATGATCTAAAATTGAAAAACTATTCGTCAAATGATTATAAATAATACAGGTCTAGTCAAAATTGAAACTAATTATATTATATTATATTATATCAACATTGTTCGTTAATACAATTTCAGGTACTTTGGAACCAACTTTCTGCTTGTGTGTTTTAAGTTTCAATAATAATTTATATTGTTTTGCGAAAGTGCTGAATAGCTGAATGCCGAATTATTGCCGACAACCGATAACTTGAAGTACTTACTGACAATATTATTATTATAATCACTCGATACTGTTATCATTAGTAAGTTATCATCACGGTTATAGATCGCGATCACGGTTGTAAATAAAACATGTAAAATACCGGGATCGCGGTTTAAACCACTAGTTGACAAGTTGCACTATAAAATAAATAATAGATTCAATACCTACTTAGGAAGTGTACGAATTAAAATATATTTTTTAATCCGTGCTTAGGTGACTGATATATTAAATGTTGTTTTCAAATGTGTTATTTGTTATTTATATTTATAAGGTAATTAGCACGATTAAAGATATACTATATATTAAAGGTATATCTTTAATCGTGGTAATTAGGTATATTATTATATTACATAATTATATTACTGATAAGTGATAGCTGAATGCACTTAGGTACTGTATTCTATTTTACCATTTCCTGTATAAAATATAAAATATTTCATAAAAAGAATCCAAATTATTCATGCATTTTACATTTTATTTATTTGTATACATCATGACACATAATAACAAAATGTTATACTGCTGTCTGTTATTCATTTATCACTTAGTGGCACTTAGTATTTACTCTAAAGAAGTTACCGCACCTATAGTTTTAGTTATTTTTAACAAATAATACCATCTGTACAATATACATGTAATAATAAACATGTTATTAATATTTCCATAATTTATTCTACTTTTATGATCCACAATTCTTTTTATAAAATATTGTATGTAATTATTCTGTTTAATATATACATATATATAGGATTAGCAATAATCGGTTACATATATTATATATTTAAGTTATGTTACCAAGTTTTAAGTTCGGATCGGAGAGTTTTACGTCCGTGATTTAAACTTTCTTCTCGGTCTTTTTTGGAAAAAGAACAGCTTGGATGTTAGGTAATACACCACCTCTAGCGATAGTTACTCCAATCAACAATTTGTTCAACTCCTCGTCGTTTCTGATGATGGCCAATAGCAAATGTCTGCTTGTTGTCACGGGCTGCGCTACCGGCAAATTCCAAAACTTTGGCGGCCAAGTATACGGGTGCTCCGGCTCCGACACGTTCGGCGTAGTTTCCATTTTTGCATTGCTTATATAACGGCGACATGCCTATATACTCGTTCCAGGCGTTAGCCTATGACGAGTTGAGTAAGTTGTGGTGAATTATTTTGTTAGTTGTCCAAGACTGCGGATGTGGGCGAAAGTTGAATTTGAGTTGCGGTGAAATAGGTTCTTGCTGTTAGTTATTATTGATTCTTTGATGGTGGAGGTACGTGTTGAAGAAAGAATTATTTTATTTGTCACAAACCATGGGGAGGAGGTGATAGAACGGAGGCCGATATTTTGGACGGCTTCGAGTTTGCGGCAATTCGCTTTAGATATTAGTGGTCCCCACGCCGGACCGATGTATGATAAGATAGGTTTAATTTACAGTTGCAGTATATTAAGTTTTGTTTCGATGGGAATGGGGCTGGAGCGGTTTAGGATCGGGTACAGCATGCCGCGGGCGGAGGTGGCTTTCTTGACAGTTGACTTGATATGCGCTGAGAACGTGAGATTTCGGTCAATGGTTACACCGAGGTATTTTGATGTAGGAGAACAGGGGATTTGATGATCGTTTAGGTTCAGGTGATGTGAAGCGAAATTGTTAGGACCGTTGAGCATGACCGCAACCGTTTTTAGAGCATTGATGTTGAGACGCCATTTTTTGCACCAGGTTAGTGTTACGTTTAATTGTTTTTGCAGTTGAATGGCTGCTCTTTTTGGGTTTTTGTTCGAGGCGGTGAACATGGTGTCGTCGGCGAATAGGTAAAGCCGGGCGTTTTGGTTGAGGGGGTCGTCGTTAGTGTAGGCCAAGTAAAGTGTCGGCGAGAGACTGGAGCATTGAG
Source organism: Rhopalosiphum padi (assembly GCF_020882245.1). Lineage (NCBI taxonomy): Eukaryota > Metazoa > Arthropoda > Insecta > Hemiptera > Aphididae > Rhopalosiphum > Rhopalosiphum padi. The sequence goes on along the minus strand of NC_083598.1, from coordinate 48,352,384 downwards.
GTACACCTGAAAGAACCGGCCTACTGCTGGATATGGCGGTGTTTAGTCTTACCGAGAAAGTACGGTCTGTGAGGAATGAGTCTATTATATTTAGCAGTGGGGTAGGGGTTCCCAAGGTATGGAGCTTGTATAATAGGCCTGCGTGCCAAACTCGATCGAAAGCTTTTTCGACGTCAAGAAAGACGGCGGCTGTGCGCAGTTTACTGTTTGAATTTGCTGCCAATCTGTCAATTAGGCCGACAAGCTGGTGGGTTGTGGACGGAAAGCGAATTGTTCGTTTCTGATTTTGGGACCAATCGCAGCATTAAGTTTCGCCAAAACAACCCGTTCAAAGATTTTTGAGAGGGATGATAGTACTGAATAGGGCGGTAGTTGACTGGATGTCGGCGTAGTTTTCTTTCCTCAACAGACGATAAATACGACCGACCGGGAACAGAAGTCCAGCACGGGACGACCTGGTATTGGATTTACCTCCCTTCGATTTTCCTGCTTTGTCTTTTCCGCTCATAATTGTGTATTACGGTTGACGTTATAAAAAATAAATGATCACTGAATGGTATTATAATAATAAATACACACATATAGTCGAGAATTGGAAAACAAAGCTGTGATTAGCCAAAGTAAATTGTTATGACGATATAACATAACACCGTTTGCTATGCAACTACTACTAAACGATGTTATTTTAAATAAACATAGTAACGATATTTTTTTATAGAGAACCTGTTATTTTTATCAAACTCGTCTGTGTTGTCAAATCCTGTTTGTTCCGTTAGACTTATTAAATTTTGCCCAATGAACATATGACGTGTCTTCTCGGATTAGTAATATATACGGTCGTTTTCTGAGTTCGATATCAATTGTGTTTTAACTGTCTTATTATTAACGATCACATCTTAACAAAAACAACAATGGCTCCAGGAGGTAAATCAGCAGGAAAGGCGATGAAGAAATCATCCGGCAAGGCCCAAAAGAATATCGCCAAGTCCGACAAGAAACGCAAGCCAAAGAGGAAAGAATCGTACGCCATCTATATCTACAAAGTATTGAAGCAAGTACATCCCGACACTGGCGTTTCCTCGAAGGCAATGAGTATCATGAACAGTTTCGTCAACGATTTGTTCGAACGTATCGCCGCTGAATCAAGTCGTCTTGCTCATTACAACAAGCGTTCGACGATCACCAGTCGGGAAATCCAAACGGCTGTCAGACTCCTGTTGCCCGGTGAATTGGCCAAGCACGCTGTCAGTGAAGGAACCAAAGCCGTCACTAAATACACCAGCTCCAAATAAACCATTTATTTTGAATTGAAAATTTGATAAAATGGCCCTTTTCAGGGCCACCAAATCATTAAGAAGACTCTATTAGATAAAGTCTGTTAATACGTTTAGTGTTATACAGTATTTAAATGGTATAACGGCATTAATTATTATGGCGTAATGTTTGTTTATATTATGTAATATATAATAATATAATTTTTATTCATAAGTTCAAATCATTATTGCAATAAGTTATTTAAATAGTTCTGGTTAACCATTTTGTTGTTAGTCAAAATGTATAAGACAATTAAGTTATATGTTTTTGAATTTCTAAGAATAATAGTTATGTTATAAGTCCTACTCCAGAGCGTGATTCTGTCCCGATTTGAATGACGATTTTTATGACAATCGGTAAATTTATAATTACTTGTGAAACTTACAGTTAAGATATAAGAATTAAAATTCTTGTTTATCAGTATTTTGTATGTAAATCATAATAATTCAAAAGAAATTAGTTATTTGAAGGGCTTTATCCAAAACGTGGTTTTGCCTAAAATTTGAAAATCGAGATAATCTTTTCATTTCATAACAAAACGTTATAAGTCAACTTTTATTTATTAAATAAAATTGACTATTTGAATTATAAATTTTATATTATTATAAATTTTTTATTAAAATAGTAAATTCATATTGCCGGTAATACCACATTTTGAACTAACACTTATTAAAAGGATTACAACTATGTTTTAAAATCTTAATAGATTAATTTTGACATTGCCAATCTTGTTTTTTCATTTTTTTATATAATTGAATAACCCAATTCAAAGTGTAAATACATGTCATAAGATGCGATATAGATTTTATTAAATTGTGAACATTACGTGTCAATACCACGTTTTGGATTATCACTGTTCATTTTACATTTGGATTATAAAATATGTATTTCATCCTGACAATACTTATAAATAACTAATGAAAGTTTTTATTTCCATTTCGTTTACAGTTCATGTTCAACACGATGATTAAAATACTTAAAAATAGTTATCTAGTATTCCAGTTTCGCTGTTCAGTAAACGATAAGGGTAATCGAGAAACAAAGCCCAAAAAAACCCCGCCCCCCCCTAACAACTAAATACATTATTCGTTATTTTATTATGATTTACATAATTAACTATAATCATTACATTTATCTATGTAACATTTCTTTGACATATCTATATGCAATAGCTTATGGCTAGGAATGTCTTATTTGTACTAAATAAAAAATAAAAATAATAAATGCAATCTGAATTTAAAATTGTCATTTGTACCTACATAATTTAAAAAATATTAAAGGGTAAAAATTAAAAAAAAACATTAATTAATATTGCTATTTGTATAATAATTTAAATAATTTATTTAACATTTTTTAAAATATATATTTTATACAAATGACAATTATCATAGATATATAGATAATAAACATTATAAATAAATACTAAATATGCAATACAAAATTAAATGAATTTTTCAATATTTTATAAGTACTATCTAAGAATTAATAATATAATGTCGATAACGAGTGGCGTATTTATAGGGAGGGGGGACTTTCTCATCACTCGAAAATATTTTAATTTCTCTAATTATAAACCTCTATTTTCAATAATGTACTTGTTTATTTTGAAAACTATTTCAGTATGTTATCATTCCTTCCACATAACTTAAATAAGTTTATAAATATGTCACTGCTTAACTTAGTTGCTAAATACATATCTTTTCTGAAATATTAAAATTATAGTCTAAAACCATACTTTAATAATATTAAAATAGTTTTTTATTTGCAATTAATTTTAATAAATACATTTAATAATACATTATTCATTTAGTATCAGAATTTTAAGTTTGTGGCCCTGAAAAGGGCCCTTTTAAATGGGATTTATTATTATGAAATTAAGCACGTTCTCCACGGATACGACGCGCCAATTGGATGTCTTTTGGCATGATCGTGACACGTTTGGCGTGAATGGCGCACAAGTTGGTGTCTTCGAACAGACCGACCAAATACGCTTCGCTGGCTTCCTGCAACGCCATGACGGCGGAGCTCTGGAATCGCAAGTCGGTCTTGAAGTCCTGTGCGATTTCACGCACCAGACGTTGGAACGGCAATTTGCGGATCAACAGCTCGGTGCTCTTTTGGTAACGACGGATTTCACGGAGAGCGACGGTTCCCGGACGGTAACGATGGGGTTTCTTCACTCCTCCGGTAGCTGGTGCGCTCTTTCGGGCTGCTTTGGTTGCTAACTGCTTCCTGGGAGCCTTTCCTCCGGTAGACTTGCGTGCTGTTTGCTTGGTACGAGCCATTTTGGATTAAGTTGTGTTTGATTAGACAAACTGTAAAATACTGATGGTTCTCCGCAACGAAACACACTTATATTTATACAAAAAACGGATGCATTGTTGTCGTTCTCATTGGTCGAAGCGTTGTCGATAATCGGAGAGTGGGAGAAATGCGAACGTGCATTTCGATTGGCCGTGCGCGCTCCGTGAAACGTATAAATACATTGACATTTGTTAACCAGGTATCAGTTAACGTTCAGCGTTTCAAGCAGCCAGTCGTTCAAGAGTAAGCTAGAAACTACATAAAATCAACATGACCGGACGCGGTAAAGGAGGAAAAGGTCTTGGAAAAGGAGGAGCCAAACGTCATCGTAAAGTACTCCGTGACAACATCCAGGGAATCACCAAGCCCGCCATTCGTCGGTTAGCTCGTCGTGGTGGAGTGAAGCGTATCTCCGGTTTGATCTACGAAGAGACCCGCGGTGTTTTAAAAGTGTTCCTGGAAAACGTAATCCGTGATGCCGTAACATACACTGAGCACGCCAAGAGGAAGACAGTCACCGCCATGGATGTCGTATACGCCCTTAAACGCCAAGGTCGTACTCTGTACGGTTTTGGTGGTTAGTTCTTTAATGATTAACAACCATCTTTTTAATAAAAAGGCCCTTTTCAGGGCCACCACATTGAAAAATAAAAACATTCCATTTTATACTTGTTATTAATATTCATTAACTGCTGAACATGCTTTATTTGCTGTATTTAAATTGAAGGGTTCTCTTCGTTCTTCGTTACATTTTTCTTTTCATAAATAATACCGTTAAATTTTATGTTTTACTTATAAATATTTTTATTTTAGATGGTATTCTTAAAAGATACTCAGTAAAAGACCGTCAAGAATTTCCTCCCTTTATGTTTCATATTAATTTTACACATCTCACTCGTATATTTATAAACATTTATAAACATGCTATACGCATATGCGGCTACGACATAGGTTTTATAAGTAAAGATGATGTTTATTTATTATATTTCATTCAATTATGAATCATTTTTTACGTCAGAAACAGGGATTTTTTTTATACATACAGCCAAATAATATGTGTCTACTTTATGTGATTAACATTAGTCTTGATGGAACGGAGTCGCCCTGTTATGAGAATTGTGAAGAATTTTCCACAATCACTGTTTAATAAAAAAAAAAAAACATATTGCCATTTTTATTTAAAATTAAATAAATATTTTGTTTACTAGTCGGTACGGCGCTTTGTGTTATATTTTGTAAGACATAGTTTACTAGTCGGTAAGGTGCTGTGTGTATATATTTTGTAAGATACATATTAATTATTCATACTGTGATACTAACACAAAAAAATAAAAGCAAAATTTAAAATGGTACATTCCGATTTTTCTGAATCCTTAACAAACTTAGATCAAGACACTCGCTTAAGCGTACTGAAGTTGTACGTCATCCCAATCATTACGTACGCTGGAACTGCCTGGGCTCACTTCGTCTCCAATGCTCAATGGCTTAAACTCGATGTAGTCCAAACGATCAGCGTAAGATTGCAAGATAAGACTGCAATCCTACTTATGTAGAGAAAATATTACGCTCTGATCCACTTAAATCATTAATCCGATCAGTAGCTTCCGTTCTATCCTAAAAACATCCTCAAGATTTCAACACATAAGGATTTGGGTCATTTAACCCAACAAACATAGACCTCCGAACGATAATCAGCTCCCTCTAGTTTGTTCGGAACACCGCCATAACATCAACTATCCAGCAAACTAAAATCCGAGATGCCAAATATATATTTTTATAATTGAGTCCGTCAGGGAAATAGTCCGAACCCTTACGAAAACAACAAAAAACGACCTGGTATACTACTGATCAAAAGAACCAGTTTATTACTTTGTCTACACTAGCAGTATAAGTAATAAATCATACTAAAATACTAAGTTAATAAACTTAATAAATGGTTTATGTTTTTGTGTACTATAAAGCATTTTGTTTTATTAAAAACCTAATAGGTCATTATTTAATATACCAGTAGATCACGCTTTATCGATTTTCACTGGTAGTTAAAAACTATGCACAATTATTATTAGACAATGAAGTGAATGTTAATTAAATAGGTATATCTATATAAGTTAATTTAAACGTTGTTTGTTTGAATATTTTGACTGTCTTGTACTATAAATTATAGTTAAATCTGATTTTAGGGCTAAACGAAAAAAATGTATTGTGTAGTCTATTATAGTAAAATATAATAATAAATCAGTACAGTTATATGTTAAAGTTTTTTAATACTTAGCATTTGTGAATAATGATTTTATACGAGACTGCCTTCCCCTTTTTTCATGATAAACTAATACCTACCTAAATTTTAATAGCAGTGATTATTATTTATTAATCATCAAGAGAAGTAAAAGATTCATAAAATGATATTAAAAATGTATGAAGAAAAAAGATAATATATGCGCACAATCATTTAGAGGTCCTGAAAAGGACCATTTTAAGGTTGAACATCTTCTCACACACATACATATCATTACATTTAGTCAATTACTCATCCTGGATAGCATAATTTCCATGTTTATTTCTTCTTGGGGGCGGCCTTCGTTGGTTTGACGGCTGGCGTCTTCTTAGCCTTTGGTGGTTTTGGTGCTACGACCACTTTTTTAGCTTTGACTAGCGATTTCTTGGGCTTGGCCGCAACCGTTTTAAGCTTCTTTGCAGCAGGCTCAGCTGCTTTCTTGGCGGTCAGCTTCCTTTTTTTCGGTGTAACTGCGGCGTTCGTCGGTTTCTTAACGACCTTTTTGGCGGCGCTGGGTTTCTTAGCGGCGACGGGCTTCTTCTTTACTTCGACGGGAAGTTTGAAATGGCCCATGGCTCCGTTACCGTTGGTTTGCACCAATGATCCCTTGACAACGGCTGCCTTCAGGAACTTGCGTATGAACGGCGCGAGTTTGGTGGAATCCACGTTGTAGTTGTTGGACATGTATTTCTTGATAGCCGACAGCGACGAACCTTTTTTCTCCTTAAGCTCGGCTATGGCAGCAACCACCATTACCGCGGTAGACGGGTGAGCGGGCGCAGCAGACTTGCCTGCAGAGGCTGGTTTGGTAGTCTTCTTTTTCGGAGACGATACGGCGACCGGTGCTACCACCGACGGTACTTGAACTGCTGCTGTAGCCATGTTTATTGTTGAATAAATACTTTCGAGACTGTGTAGAGTGTAGAGCGTTGGCAATGTGAACTCGTTGACGCTGTGAGCAGTCGTACCGCCACACTATAAGCACAGTGCCGTACCGACTAGTAAACACGTTCCGATCGAATTCGTTTGAGTGGTTATGACTCTCTTCGTTATTTTGTCGTTTTTTAATTATTAAATGACTCTTTTTGGTCAAAACTTAACTTTTTGGAATCTCCATACTATTCTGAACGTAACTATTTATTCCGTTTGGGTCGATAACGCGTTTTTTTACAAAATATAGACGATTGTTTCTGCATATCCACGTAGTTTGTGTACCACTCGAGTCACCGATGATTTTAAGTTGAAATCGATTTCATAAACATATCATTTTTAATTTCCATAAATAATTAAGTGTTTTCTGATAATCTGGTGAAAACTGTATAGAGCTAAGTCTAAACTGAGCCGAACTAGGCCGTTCCAAAATCAGGATGTTTTGTAGTTTATTTCTCATAATATCATATTGTAGTACAGCTAGCAGTTGTTATTTTTTTTAGGTAGTCACGGTGTTTAGAATAAGTACCTATAACATTTTTATTTTAAATTAAATTATATTATAGAAAACAGGTAATTAAGCACATTTCGTATTAACATTAGAGGGTGATTGTTACAAAATTATCTCAAAACTAAGATATCTAAGAATAAGCACTGAGCAAATTATTGGAAATCTAATCATTCTATATTATGTATAAATTTAATATTAGCAGCATTGTTGTAAATTCAGGTATTATCAACAATTACCACAAGATATCCTTAATTAAATATTTTAGTAAATTATGATAATCGGTAATAATTTATTTAATTAACTTGATAAATTAGGTAATGTTTTAAACATATAAATTGACTGATGTTTTCTGATAGTGAATTGCAAATATAATATAATATTGTTATACTACAATAACAAAAATAATTTTTAAGCTTGTTGTCATTATAAAAATAATTATTATTTAATTGTATATGTAGTATAATATGGGTTTAGTTGATTGACAGTTAGTACTTACTTGGAAATGACTGTGTATATTATATACGATAATAGTGTGACGTGAGAGTTACAAATATTAAAATTATGTTAATTACTATTTTTTATCGTTATCATTTTAATTTATTTTTTTAAATTAAATTTTGTATGAAATATAGAATAGTATATTATTATTATATTTTGCTGAGCGGAGTGGAGAAGTACAAGAATAACCTGTAAAATGTTGATCGATTACCCCGCTTGTCTATATTTTAAATAGATACAAATACGTTATTAAGTTTTAACTAATAAACTACTATACCAAAATTTGATTTTCTTGTATCAAAATATCATAATATTCATAAATCATAAATATTTTTAATAAACAAGTAAGGCTTTGTTTACATATTTATTTTTATTATTTTGTATTTACGTACTGTTTATAGTGGTACAGAGAATGTTTCAACAATCGAGTGCGACAATATCATTGAGTAAAATTAAAAAGATGAGCAAGTAGGTATTATTGCTTTGATGTATCTACTGCGTGTGTTGACTATCTAGTGGATAATTTGAATTCAATAATATAATATAATTGTACACACTACACGAAAAACAAGTCTGCGTGAAGATGTTCCATCGATCTTTATAACTAAATTTAATATGTCATGTAATGTTTTTTGATATTTCTGTTAACTGAAATAATTTATTTTACTAATAGTATTATAATAGGTTGCATTAATTTTGGCCGAAGATATTGCATTTGAAAATATGATTGTGTTTTTAAACTATAATATTTTATTTCTACACGAATAATATGTTTGAATTATAAAAAATAATTGCTGTGGGTTATTAAAGTGGTTGTTAGTCTGCAGTTACTAGCTGATAGTTCACTACAAAAATTGTAGGTACAGTAAATTTGTTAAAAACGATTAATGGCAACAGCAATTGCAGCTAATTTAATGAGTTAATCATTCGGCATTCCACCTGACTTGACAATAACCTAAGATGTTTTGATCAGGGGCGGACTGGCTGGGGGGGAAGGTGGCATTACCCGCCCAGGCCCCCTAGAAATTTTTGTACTTGGGCCTTTCATTTTCAACAATTTAATGTACCTATTTAATTATATTTTTTTTTTATAGCAATATTATTATATGGATTATACCTTTCGCTATTTATTATTTCAACTGTAAAGTGTAAATAATGAAAAATATAATTCTATATTCTATGTAACTATAAATAATATAATAATAATTATAGTAAATTATAGCCTATAGGTTGTTTGGGAAATTAGGAATAACAACTAATTGTGGAACGGATGTCGATAACGATAAGAAATTTTTATAAATAACATTTAATAGAAGCATAGACCTAATAACTATGAATAGAAGACTATTATTAGGGAAGATATTGAATTTACGAAACAGAATAAACATTAAATATTTATAAATATTAAATTATAATCCGTTGTCATACAAATACAATCATACTTTAACGCTGTGTCCTACGTAAGACCTGCGAATTAATAATATAATATTACACACATAATATTATATACAGCCATACAGGTAAATATTCAGTTTAATCTATTTTATAATATTAGTTCAATCCTAATCATTTAAAATTGTAAAATACTTCATAAACATTTAAATATATAATATTTCAATAAAATTATTTACTTTAATTTTATCGCACATTTAATTTATTAAATTTTTGTGTATGTTTCGGTTCTTATACATTATTATTTATATTCATAATAAATAATAATAATTTAATAATTATTCTAAAATTCTTATAAATTGTCAACAAGAAAAGACAGAACTAATAACTTTATAACCAATTATATAGAATATCTCTCTAAATTTGTCCGTGTCAATAAATTTTTATCAATTTTTGTTTTTAAAATCAAATAATATCTTAAATGTTAGGTATAAACAAGACTATGAACTATGAAGACAATTTTCGTACTCGTATACATTTATACAATAATAGTTATTACAATAATGACTAATTATTTTTTTAACAAATTATAATATAAATTTAATTAGTATAATTTAAAACAATATTTATTTTTTCCCCTAAAATATAGTATTTACATTTACAGGGATACAATTTAAAATGGATAATAAAATAAAACAAAAAAGTGGTTTTCAAAAAAAAATTGAAAAGCGGGCAGCATTATTATCTGCAGCTGGGTCAGATAGTAAACAACGTAAGTTAGACTTTTTTTCAAAATATTCTTCTAATAAAAATCAAAATGAAAATGTCACCGATATTACTGATCAACCAAATCCAATTGAAAAATCGGCCAATGATAATAATGAACTTCGATCCAATGTAACCTCAGAAAATACTATTAAATCATCATATATATTTCCTATTTTAAGTAGATCAAGTGAACAAGATCAATCAAACGTAATAATTAATGACAATGACATTTTTTCATCATCTGAATCCGAGTCTGAAAAACAAAGTACAAAAAATCTAATTGAAACCGATTCGAAAATTAGTCTTTTTATTCCTCCTATATTTAGTAGTCACCATCAAGCTAAAGTTGCTTTTGTTGACGCACATCCATGTCAACCTCAGATAAATATACCCTTTAATATTAATAAAGTATATTATAGAAAAATGCCAAATGATAATTTCGTGAATCGAAAATGGGTTTCTTATAATTCAATAACTAGAAAAATTCATTGTTCTTTATGTATGGGGTTTACTCGTCCGGGTAGTACTCCATTTATAGATGGAATCGAAATAAATTTGAAACATCTTTATAGTCAATTAGAAAAACACGAAAGTTCTGTACCTCATGACGACGCCTGTAAGGCATACCTTAATATTACATCTGGACATACAATTACTAATGCGCTATTAAGTCATCGCCAAAAAAGTGTAGAATTAAATAGAGAAATTGTAACTAGAATTATAGATATTTCTTTATTAATCGGTAAACAAGGTTTGGCATTTAGAAGTAAGAGAAATGAAGCCGCTTATAATTTAAGTTTAAATTTAAAACAAGGGAACTTTTTAGAAATTGTGAAACTTGTAGCAAAATATGACCCGGTATTGCAAACACATTTAAATAATTCAATTAAAAAAAGTTTATTAAAAAAAGAAAAAAAACAATTTGGACGTGGTTCATGTGTAACATTTCTATCAAAAACATTTTTAAATAAAATTTTTTCTATAACTGGTAATTTAATAAAGAAACATATCTCAGAAGAAGTTTTATTGGCGGGGCAGTATTCATTAGAAGTTGATTCTTCTCAGGATACGTCGGTAATGGATCAATTGTGTATTTGTCTAAGATATGTTTTGAATGGTAAAATAATTGAGAGAATGATTGCTTTAGTAGAGTCAACCTCTGGAACTGGTGAAGCATTATATAATATTGTGAAAAAAGAATTAGATACATTGAATATCCCTCTAACAAAACTAATTGGGGAATCATTTGATGGTGCTGCCAATATGAGTGGTTCTTATAATGGTCTTCAAGCTCATTTAAAAACAGTTGCACCCGAATCAATTTATACACATTGCCATGCACATGTATTAAATCTAATAGTAACAGACTCTACTTCATGTTGTAAATCTGCTCAAGATCTTTTCAACTTACTACAGAAAACTGCAGTTTTTTTTTCTGATTCATACAAAAGAACTGGAATTTGGAAAAATTATCTTTCAAAAGATCAAACTGGAAATGATAAATTAAGAAAACTTCAAAAGTTAGGAACTACAAGATGGAATAGTAAAGATGCCGCATTAAAATGCATATTTGGTTCTTGGTTTGTGTCTGGTGAAACGAGTGATCGATATAATGTTTTAGTTGAATCTCTGCATTTTCTTGACACTGATTCATCTATAGATTCTAATACATCTTCAGATGCCAGATTCTTGTTAGAAAAATGGACATCTTTTGAATATATACTAACTTCATTTATATTTCTCGAAATTTTCCATTATACCACTCCAGCATCAAAATATCTCCAATCAAAAGAATTAGATTTTATTACTGTCATTAATTTAATTAAGTCTTTATTAAGCGACCTCAAAAAAGGTTCTTCTAAATATAATTTAATTGTTGAAAAAACCATGAATTTTATATCTAGTAAAAATAATTCTGAACATATTAAAAAGCTTAATATAGTCATTGAAGAAACGTTTCCAGATAAACGAAGATCAAAAATTAAAAAAATGCCTGGTGAGCTGGCATCAGACGATATCAGAAATATTTCGAATGTAGAATATTTTAAAGTAAATACACATCGAAGAATTTATGATGTACTTATTACCACGTTTGAAAATAGATTTGAGAAAAATGAAAAACTCTATGATGTATTAAGTATATTAAACCCAAAACGATTTAAAGACTTTGCAAAAAATCCTTTATTAATTAATGATGAAAATTTGACATTTATTGCTCAAAAATCAAATATTGAATCTGGAAACACATTGAAAGAAGAGTTACTACAATTTATATCATTTTATAATCAAAATTGTATTAAAAGTATAACAAATAATACTATAAATACTGAAAATACTTCTGAAAATTCTGCAGAATCAAGTGATGATATAATTGAAAATTCTTGTCAATATACTGAAAATAAAGTTGACTGTTATAGTTGCCCCTCACATTTATTAGAATTTTTATATAAATATAATTTACATACATCATCATTTACAAACTTATATTTGGCATATAAATATATTCTCACTCTATCCTGCACACAAGTGAATTGCGAACGTGCATTTTCAAAATTAAAAATAATAAAAACCAGACTTAGAAGTACAATGAAGGAAGAATTATTAGAGTCTTTAATGTTAATTAGTGTAGAATCTGATGTTATTCCAACTACAAATAAAATTATAGATACAATAGGAAGAAGTTCCACTGTATTAAGTAATTTACTCATTTCTTAAATAATTTAACATATTTATGTATTAAAAAATACTTATTAATTTTGTAATTTTTTTTTTTTTTTTAAATAATACAACATTTATAATAATTTGACTAATAATAAGGAATAATAAAAATTTAAGTACATTTATCTATTGATGTTTTAATATCTTATAAAATATTTTGCCACCTGGGCCTTCAGGTGCTCAGTCCGCCCCTGGTTTTGATACCGATTTTTTAATCTTTCGATGAGCGAATATTTTTTACCACATAGATACATTTTAAAGTAATAAAAATAACTAATTTATAAATTTATCTAAAGTAAAGGCGTACACGCAATGTAGAGAAGATATTAGATAATATTCTCGTCATTTTGAACATACATTTCTAACATTATACCTAACACGAAGGCTAGAGATCTCTAGTCTTCGTGATAATAATAATAATATTATTATCACGGTAGGAAGTAGAGACGTAAATTTACAGATGGCAGCACATATTCATTCTATGTTTATTGTTTAAATCATGATGTGGTAAAAATTAAGAGAAAGAATGTATCTCTATGTAGAATATTGATTTTTTTGTACCTTAAACCACTAACATGTTACAAAGTAAAAGAATAACAATTTTTAATAGATATATCCAATATACTTATACAGTTATAATGAGTGCACATAATACACATTAACCAATCTGGTTGTTTTCCATTACAACACCATTGATTTATAGAGGATCAATCTGCTATTAGCCAATATTTGTTTAATAATTTGTCATTGCAAGTTTATAATCTATACTTTCAGTTAATTTAAAAATGTAAATATCTAAATAAGGTAAGTAATCTAATTTAATCTTTACAATAGTCAATAATCAATCGACTTAAAACGTTTTAGAACTGTAATTTTATTTTTAATTTAAATAAAAACTGATGTTTACAATACAATATTATATGATTAGATGTAAAATAATACTTCACGATGTAATTTAGCATACATGTTAAAACTAGGCGCAAAACTTCTATCAATTTAATACTTATTTATGTGGTTTTAAAGTAGGTATTAGCTTTTTAATTCAAAATTAATACAATGAAGTAACAGGTACAATTATGATAGTTTAAAATTTTGTTGAATAATTTATTCTAATACTCAAAGATATTGAATTGCTGAAAATTTGGGGGAAAAAAAATTCTTAAAAAAGATAGAAAAAATTATTTTACCAATGTGCCAATATTTTTGTGCTCTCATTTCAAAGTAGAATACATCATTACATATTATAAAATTAAAATGCCAGAAGAAGTGATTCCTATACATAAGACTGTAGAAAGAAGAGAGCATTTAATTTTTAGAAAAAGAGTTATATCTGTCATAGCTGAAGCTAAACAAGTTTTAAAATAATATACTTATTACCTATAATACAGGTACATAATTAAAATTAAAATATTAACTTAAATTTGAGAATGAGTTATTAGATTTTTTATATATTACAAAAGTAACATATTATAATATTGGGATTCGAATACTGTGGGGTTCTTGGTAGAATCCATTTAACTAAAATAATACTGAACTCAAATGCGTACCTATTTGTTTTTCTAATAAAGGGAATGATATCACCTTAACTTCTTTAAAACGTAATTTGTTTGCCTATTTAAAATTATAATATAATCCCTAAATATTATAATACCTATTATAACCTACAAATTACGTAAATGTATGTCATTTCTACGTAGGATAATAGGATAGTATAGAAAATATAGAAATTCAATTACAAAAATTCAATTATAATAAAATTGCTAATGAATGAAAAATGTAATAAAAGAGTTTTATTAATTGTTAGGTATAATATATACTACATACTATATAAAATATAAATTATAACAACTAGCGAATAATCATTAATCATAAACAAAATATTTTAGTTGTATCCTTATCTTAGTTAGACTCTATTCTATTTTTGTTACGATAATAAAATAATTATCCATTTTTTTGAGTTGGATGGTCCTTAAATATTTCTTCAAAATCGCATACGATTCGAAGCAAGATGATGTTGATAGTGGTAGAAGTAGATTATTAATAGTAGGTAACTGAAAATCATTTTAAATTACCAAACTCTTTTTTATCTCGTATATACAATATACTAATAACACAAAACAATGACATGAATATTATAATTGTATGGATTGACCGATTGACGGATTTATCTCCAGTTTCTTGAATACGATTAATAAAAAGCGATGAATAATATTAGGGTTTTTTTATAGGTATTAAAGCTTCAGATTAATTTATATATTTTTACAAAAGTAATACAAATGAGATAATCTAAATTACATATTAAATTTTCATATTAATCATAAATTCATAATAGGTATTATATAACATTGTAATAAACTAATAAACACTTTTAACATTTTATTCCTAAATCAGTTACTAGTTCAGTAACAAATTACGCTTTAATATAAAACAAATAAAGCAGAGGTGTCATTTCAATATTTGCTAAGGTAGGACATAATAATGACTGGCCCTATAACTATAAAACTTTTAAGTACAAAAAAAAAGCACTCGCTCCGCTCGCTAGATAACCCGAATCTCATTTAACATATTTTTTTTATACTTTATAATTTATGTAACACAAACTGTATTCACTTTTGTTAATATATTACTTATTAAAATAAAATAGTCTTAACTCACATCAATTATAGACCTGCAAAGTGCAAGGGCCATACATTTACGACCCAGCCCGGTCCAAGAAATGTTGTAAAAAAATCCAAACCTGGCCCGAAAATAATTCTAAGCTTTTAAAAAAATTCAGTTCGGTCTGGGATTTATTTTTAACTCTGGAACATCATAATTCATAATATTCAACTGTATAGGTATAATAAAAATGTTCGAGAGTAATAGTTGCTCGTCTATAAAAATGTCATAATATTTGTTATTTGTGATTACTCCAACGTTGAACAACGTTAAAACTTATCATTTTAATTTTAAATAATGATTATTTGTCATACAAAAAAAAACCAAAAAATTCCCAGGCGAGATGTAAAAAAACCTTAAAAAACCAGATTCAATCTTCGTTTAAGTTCGGCTCAGCTCAGCCCGAAAAGTTTTATCAAAAAAACCCGATTTAGCCCTTTTTATTTTTTTTAAGGCCCGTCCCGGTCTCGCATAGTTGCATGTCTTTAGTACGTAGGTGGTAAGTATTAATATTATATTATGATATACTATAGACTTCTATATTATACAGTATAGATATTCTAGAATAGTCAGTAGAGTTAATATTATAGAAAACCCGGCCACCGGCCAGCCCATTTGGCTACTTTAAAATCTAGGGTCAGGTAAATGCATACTCCTGCCCCTCCCCCTAAATAACGCCCCTGAATTTAGTAGCTAAATATTCTATTTATTTAAATAAGACTTTAGTATGTTTCTAAATTGCTTAAAACTGTAGCATTCTACAATTATGAGTATTAGGCAAGTGATGGCCCACTATGAGTAGAGCCACTATTCCAGTGACCCTAGTCCCTATCGGCTATCGTACCAAAAATTTGACCTGCCCATAAAAAATAAAGGGTGGGGCAATTGCCCCCGCCTGCTCCCCTCAAATGACGCCACTTATACGGCACGTATACAAATCTTTAAATGATTTATAGACTAATACTTTAAATTTGTCTCAGTACGTAAAAACGTAAATATTTATGACTTCAAGATTGTGTATATTAATAACATACATGCTCAGTAAAAATTAATTCTAAATTTCTAAATATTTAAAAAATCAATTTTAGAGTTTATAACTTAGGTAATACCTATTAATGTTCCTGATATTAATTTAAATCAATTTACCTATAATATAATTAATATTAATAACAATGATATTTTCAATAAAATATGGAATATTAGTCTTGAATTTCAAAATTCATCAAGCCACGTCTACTAAGCTTCGTTCAACGCCAAGCTACATTCCAATGATGACAATCCGACCGTCATCGCTCGCCGAAGACTTGAGTTTAAACACAGCATCTGTGCAGCTCACGTCAAGAACGTCTAAAAAGTAGGTAATTTTTTTTCCAAGAGGAAGTACCTAATGTAAAATTACACCTCTCTTGTTTTAACTTCGTAATTATTATTTTATATTGTATTTTCATCTTTTTACTACTATATGAATTACTCATAGCTCTGTTTATTTATTAAAAATGAATGACAACGACTAAATGGTTTTTGCTACAACCGTTAATAAACATATAACTATTTATTTTTGATACACACAAAACATTGAAATTAACACGGGTGTGCAGTTAATAACGAACATATTAATAAAGTTTTATTAATTGTCACAAATATAATTATAAACAGCATCATTAATAATTGAAATCATAATGAAAGGATTATTTTTTTCAAACCACCTATCAGACAGCATCGTGAAATTTACCGACACGTCCACATACAAAAAAAATCGACTTCTGGTTCGCCTTTTTATTGTGACTCGTCAGACTGCCACAACGAGTGAACGACTTGCCACTGATACACAAATCGCAGTGGTATGGATTTTCACCTATGTGCATTCACAGGTGATTGGTCAACGTGAGCCTTTGAGAGAACGACCTGTAGCATAGGTACGTTACAATGGTACGGCTTTTCACCCGTATGGGTCCTTAGGCGACTGGTCAAATTGCTACTTTGAGAGAACGACTTACGCACACGTCACATTCGTACGGTTTTTCACTTATGTGCGTCCGCAGGTGTATTATCAGTACAGTTCCCACCCGTTCCTTGTTTTTTTTTGGCGAAAAAAAAGGTGTATTATTAGTACGTTATTACTGATAAACTCCTTGTCACATACGTCGCATGAGTATGATTTTTTTTATCCGTGCACATACGCGAGTGTACTGTCAATTAATGTTATAAATAATGTATTTACAATTGAATGTATTAAAAATAATATTAGTTGTCAACACAATTTTTTAAGCCAGTATTGTGCTTATCTCAGTTTTATTCAAGCCACTAATGTTATAAATATTATCATGAGATTAATCAAACGTTTTTAATAGAAATAAAATTATTTTTAATAATTTTATACATATAATATGATACTGTTCGCGACTCACACTCATTTTGGCAAATGAAAAAATAATTTAACATGGGAAATACTACGTTTTGACATTATTTGGAAATAGTTACTTTTGTTTCATTATTGTCATTGGAAATAGTGCGTTTTGACGTCATTCACAAACTTCAGATTGATTTTAACAAAGGAAATAGTACGTTTAGTCAAAAGCGTTTTTCTATGTATGAATCAATATATAACTCAATTTTCTCAATTTTGGAAATAGTACGTTTTGGATTATCGCCCTTCAAATGTTAAATACTTATATAGTGTATCATTATTATAAGACTGAGACAACATAAGCGAGAATTACGTCCTCTAGAATCCTAGAGTCTACACTAATTGAAGTTCAATTCCAGTTTCTTCATAGCATGGAACAGCGGTTCTCAAACTTTTTTTTTTACGTACCACTTAACTATATTATCAATCAGTCGCGTACCACTAATGATTAAAAATAGAACGATCCAAATTCCAAATTGTATAGTTAAATACATTTATTTTAAATAATAAATCAGTAAAATACTACAACTGCAGTATAATTATTTTTTATTTATTAGTTTTTTAAAATAAGATATGAATTGGAAGAAATAATTGAATGGGTTTATTATCCAAAAACGGTCCTCCGCGTACCACCATGAAGTCTTTCGCGTACCACTAGTGGTACGCGTACCACAGTTTGAGAACCGCTGGCATAGAACATAATATTCCATATTAATAGTGAGACAAACATTTTTGATGACTAATTTTAAGAGTAGCGCTGAGCTGGCCTGCAGACACATGGTTGTTCACACTACTCGGTGACGACCTGACATGGCCACGGCGTCGCAATATGGTAGCAAGACGAAGGTAGAACATTTTCAATGAATTCGTACAAAAAATCGCAATCGGATTGTTTTTAAGGAGTTCGATATAGACAATTTTTTATGTTTATCCATACGGATTGCATAAACGCGATTTTAATAATACATTATTGACTATTAAAAATAATAAACTATTTTAAAGTATATTTAGCCTTAGACTATGGATTATGGCCATAAGACGTATTAACTTTTGATTAGTGTTTTTAGTACTTTGTTTTGAAACTTTGTTATGTTATGAAGCCAGATATTTTTTAAAATTTTATACATGTTCAAATATTTTTTTTTTCCTAATAATCTATTAAAACATAGTACACTGGACGTCGCTTATAAGATTCACGGATATAAGGTTCAGTCGCTGATTAGACAAAAAATCGTCTGGAATGGTTCGAAAATATCCAAATATTTAATAAAAAATTCGGGTTTAACGCAAATTTCGTAAAAAAAAAAAATAATAGAAAATAAACATTTTTGGTTAAAATTAAGAATGAAATTGATTTTCAAAAAGTATTATATATTTTTGTTAGTTATTACTGGTTTTAATTCATGCTTTATAATGTATGTACAATGTATATGTATGTATGTACCTATAAGGTATATATTATTAATACCAATTAGATCATTATTAAAAGTAATTTAAAACTAAAAGATAAATTGTATGATACGCCCGATGTGACATATCTATAAGTATTCTAATATATGTAGGTGCATGTACATTTAATCGCTATTAAATTAATAACTCAATCGCATTATGATTAAATTAGTAATCATAAAAACGATTTAAATAAATATACTAAATACCTACCTACCTAAATTTTGATGTTACACGATAATTTTTTTCCGTCAAAATTAATATGTTATTTTCTAAAACTAACAGCTAAAGACAATTCAAAATTTAATTGAAAATACAAACCTAGTTTTCAAATTTATACGTAACTCCTTGGACCGAAAAATTAAACTCACATAATAGTACTTTAAAAAATACGCATTTTCAACCTTATCTTATAGTAAAAATTAAGATGTTCGAAATCAAATTAAGGAAAATAATTATATACGCAGAGCCATTAAATTTCAAAACAATTTAAAAAATTTAATTACGTATAGTAAATTGCATAATAATATAATATGCGTAAAGTGTTTAAGTCTCCACATTTCACGAATAATGGTATTATTGGTATTGAATTATAATAAATACCAAAGTACCAACTAGATTCTATTCACTACAATAAACTACACTCAAAGTTGAAAATTAAATCATTTTTATTGCTTCAATAGGTAATATAATAAACAAAAACTAAAAATAGAATTTTGGAAAATTCCATATGTAATAAAGAATAATAATATAATATAGTGATGAATGAAAAGTTTCACAGCCCTATAAATAATATTTTTGAATTCAACAATAAAATAACTAAAAACGTAGTTATTTTTTGTTTAATATTTAATTTAAAATAGCGATAAAATGTAGGTATTAAATATTTCTTGTATTTTTCTTAGAATGAACTTTTTATTAAAAGACTGTTTATAAATAATATTAAATGTTATAAAAAAAGGTCGAAATCAAAAATTTGATATTTAAATGTATGCATTATCAATGAATTAAAGGAGATAACTGGGAAAGAATGTTGTTTTCATCTATACAGAAATTATAAAATAAGTTACAAAAAATGTTGAAATAAAAAATAAAAATTGTATTATGAATAATTTACTATGATATAATTATATTTTATAATGTTTGAGTGTATAATAATTCATCTTCCTCATACATACTTAATATTCACTTATAACGTAAGTAATAATGTATTCTTAGTAACCATGAACACTTATGATATTTTTTATGACATACGGGGTATCATAAGAAATATGGAGTATAATATTATATAGATCGATGACAGAGATGTACCTAAAAAGCCTATCCATAACGCCGTTTGATAATACTGTATTAATGAAAATAATGAAATTAATAGAATTAATAGAATCTACTTAGATTGCCTATCCTCAATGCCGTATAATCGCATCTGCTATATTATTAATAAACAATATCTGTTTAAAAAAATAATATAATTTTATTTATTATATACTTACTCAATAGTTTACCAACAACCAACATAAACCATTGATGGAAATAGATTGAACACCTATACGTATAAGTATATTCAGGTATATAAGTGGTTCCTTCGGTTTACCAACTTATATTTTATTCAGTCATGTTTGAATTTAATATTTTTCAATATTTTATACAACCCATTTAGTATTACTCATTGGTAGTTTCAAAATAATATGTTCATCAACTGTTTTATATTTTTCATAGTATTATGATAATATATTATTAAAGTGTTATAGCATAATAATAAACATAACTAAATATATACTCGTATCTTAATAATTATTATAAGATAATATAATTCATTCAAATCATAACCTTCAAATAATTATAAAAAAATTATGGATATTTTTAATTTTTTTAGTTTCAGTACTTACTAATTTTTCAAAACTTAGGTTTAAAAATGGATGATTTAATAATTTTTTTTTTTTTGTACAAAGTATTACTTATACTTTATAGTTAGTAAATTTCCATGATTTTTAACGAATTTTGTAAAAATTTAAATTCCAAACACATATAAACAAAAATTTTTCACATGACGTGATTTTTAATATTTTAGATAGATGTAAGAACAATTAATGAAGGATTTTGCATTAAATTTTCAGGAACTTTAACCCTTTGAATATTACTGATTGATATATTTTGTAAACTAACTATGTGAAAATTATATTATGTATAGAAAATGATAATATAAAAATTTGGTGAAAATTTCAAGTATCTGTGGTTATTCATTTTTGAATATTATAATAAAATAAAGAAATCAATTTGATTAAAAACTGGTGTAGTGTAAAAATTCACAAAAAGTCACAAACACACATACATACACATCATTGTACAATTAATACATCCATTTCTTGATTCTTCGCTTAGAATATAAAATCAAGGCTGCAGACGAATTGCGTCCCGCGGCAACAATTCCTTCCGAATTGCGTCCCAAGTTTTTTTGGGGGTCATACCAAATGCTTCTCATATATTTTAAAAACTAAACAATATTTCCCTTCACATTTTTATACAGACTTAGGACTGTCTGTAATAATAATTACATAATTACTACTACAGGTAGGTTAAAAATATTGTTTTTGCTTTTTATATTAATTATTGCATTTGTAATTGTACATGTATAAAAAATATTAAATATATATATATATTTCCTAATCAATTGCAAATCATATGTAGTTAAAGTATCTACATCATGTTTAAGTAATTCACTATTAATTATTTTACTTGGTTTCTCACTAATATCGTCGACAGCTTTTCGTTTTAATTTATTACTCAAGATTTGACGGTTTAATATTTCGTTTTCTTCATGATGATTATAATTAATAACTTTTTTGACTACATCGTTATCGGAGTTTAAATGAATATAAGACTTACACGTTTTTTTACAACAGCACCACCGTTCAATATTGTTCTTTAAGTACTTGTGGAATCGAAATTTATACTGGTCAATAACAAATAAATCACATTGTTCTTTGCTATACATACTATTCATTTCACTCGCCATAATTGGGTTTGAAAATGTAACACGTATAGGGTAATAGACTGTTAACAGTTTAACCCAGTACTGCGACAATAATTGTGTTGGTCATCTACTAAACGTAACTCACAAAAAAGTTATCAAAGCTTTAACGTAATCGTTTTTATTAAATCGGAAATACTAAAATAATTTATAATAATCAATAACCTACTGGGGACGCAATTCAGCCGTGCTCGAGAAAAACCCGGGACGCAATTAGTATTATACCTTTTTATATCTTTTTAGACGGGACGCAATTCGTACGCACCGAAAATCAAAGATGTTTATCTTTTATATGATTTCAAATACAATTGGTATTGTAATTTGTAGGTAAACCATTTGAGGATATTGCTTTAAAATGCCATAAGCCAACTTTAGAGTCAAGAACTTAAGATTCGAGATGGTTATATACAGATTTATTATTTATTCATAAATTATTAAAAAATAATATTGATTGTCCACTGTCCAACATTATTAGAACACATTTATTTCAAAGAACCGGATTATATTACTATAATTTAGGTAAAAATAACTTCGTTAAGTTTGACTAACTAAACCGTAGGTATATGTTAATATCTTGTTATAACATCTCTCTAATTTTGTTTTTTTCTACAATAATGGATTTTAATCGTACCAAATTAAAATTAGGTATGTACCTATAAATTACATATTATAATTCATAATAATGTATAATAATTTATAATTTTATCATACATCTGTAATTCGGTAATCTATATGTAACTTATTAATTATTATTAGTTATTTATACCTTATGTTAAATATAATATTTATAATGTATTTGTTTATATTCTTGAAATATTGTAATTTTTAAGTTGATATATTATTATTTTATATTATAACTTTTTGTACTACATTCTCTTACAAGGGTGTAAACTTATAATAATAATAAAAAAAAAAACTTTATAGTTTATACCAATAATATTTT
The DNA here is from genome assembly GCF_020882245.1 of Rhopalosiphum padi. Lineage (NCBI taxonomy): Eukaryota > Metazoa > Arthropoda > Insecta > Hemiptera > Aphididae > Rhopalosiphum > Rhopalosiphum padi. The sequence goes on along the minus strand of NC_083598.1, from coordinate 48,329,186 downwards.
ATAATTTCCGGTCTTTTAGAGGGTATCTATCAGTAATGTCATTAATTCAGGTACTTTTATGGTATCGGATTAATTCATTACGGATCTTAACAGAACCCTTAAAGGACTATAAAATATTAAGTAAAATCTATACGTAGCATATATAATAATATAATAAAATTAGGATTTATTATTATTTTAAAGTTGTTTCTTTCTTAGATATTATAATATAGCTTATCTAAAATAGTCTATGAGTGTGAGGTGAAGCATTATTGAAAAATTGAAGGTGATTAAATTACAATTTGTTACCTATTATGCATTCATATATTATTATGAGGGATTAGATGTGAAAAATAATCAATTATTTATAATAATTAAAATAATCTTCATCCCGTTTTTTCGTAATAGGCTCATAAGGTGATTTTTAATTTTTGTCGCCGAGTATGAACCTAATTAACAACGATAACTGTTCGTTTAAAACTCTATAATAGTAATTATAATAATAATAATAATAATAATAAAAATAAATAACAGGACGTAGGATTTATTATTGTAATAGGACAGGTGCACGATGGGGCCGGATTTCGGGAGGGTGTTACACAGCTATACTATACACAACCCAACCGAGTGACTAATATTATAATAGCCGTCGCGCGTCGATGGTTACGTACTAGGTAACTTAGGTGTTCTTTCCCTTTTATTGTTTATATTTATTTTTATATATAAGCAATGGTGATCAGAGGTTTCGGTTTACGTAAATGCGTCAATATGATAACAATTTTTTGTTTTCGTGGATTCAACTTTTCATTTTTAACGAATTATAATAAAAATTATCATTAAATCTCCAATCCGCATAATATTTTGGTAATAAATACGTATACATCTTGTACGTCTATCATTTAATGTATTAATTCGTCCAGAATCAATGATCTGCAGTGTATAACATATAAATATATTGGATTTATGATAAAATATAATATTATACCATCATTATATTATACCGTACCACACAGGGAGATGCATCAAGTAGGTATACGCCAACCTTTTATCCTTTGATAGGTACTTCACGAGTTTATTCAAATTATGTTTTTTTGGAATTTTAAGTACTATTTAAAAAGTAAAGACCATGTTTTGAGATTCTTGGATCTTAAAGCGTATGTTTGGTGAATTGTCCGTTTTTTACCCTCTATTTATCCAATATTGATCCTATAGGTTATAGGTATCCTATATAATATATACTTCACAAAGTGATTTTTACTAAATTATTACAGGGGATAAAATTGCTTTTCGTGATTAATAAACAATTTACTAATACCATTATGGGCTAATCCCTAATATACTAGGGTTTATACATTATTATGTATTAATAATATGTACAATGGGGAAACCGTTATTACCTTTTATATTACTTAATCAATAAAAAAAAACCTATCAATTTTTGTGTTAAAGCAAATAACAATAATTTCAAAAAAATAATAATTACAATATAATAATTCGAAAACTAAGTGCGGATAGTGCCGAGTGACTAATGATTTCGTTGTGGAAATTCACCATTTGAACACGGCAGTTCTTCGGCTCAGTGCCCCTCCGACAGGTGTATAAAACCAGCACAAGAGGAGGAATAGACAGTCACGCACAATGCATTTCGCTCTCCATACGGGCCTAGTAACCAACGTGCAGTTGTGTAGTTCAGCGGTATAGTGCACTCATTGGTTTTCTATCCGTGTTATTACGATACCGTTTCCAACGAGGTGGATATTCGTGTGTTAATGATTTATTTTTCAATTTATTATTGTTATATTATTACGCGATAAAAGATAAATACGATTTTTTTTTAAAGGTTTCTTTCGATTTACGTATACTATGTGATTTGTGTTTGATGTGTGGGATACGTGTACAACAAACCAAACGGTTTTAACTTTGTGAGTAAACTTTTAATTCAATAATATATTTAAGTTCACGGTCTGTAGGCCATTTATTTTACTTAAGTTGTAAATTATATTATTAAAATTACCTACAGATAGCTATCACTCAGTTGTAAAATAGTTAAATATTTTGAAGAAAAACGATAGCACAAATACTATACACATTTTTTTTAGATACTTTTGTTGCAGGTATAATATTTAAGTCTCTATGTCTCATATTTTATAGTAAACTAAAAAAATGGTAATACATTTAAGTATTATACATATTATTCTAAAATACAACTATATTTACTCTTAATAAATGAATACATAAACGAATGCAAACATATATTTCTGCTTTATGCTTCCTCCTCTCTCCCAAAACCAAAATAAATCCCTTAAAAAACAATTAGTATAATTTTTTAATTTCTTCATGACCAAAAACCAAATCTGTGAATCGTTTTTGAACCTAATACTCACTACCTACATAAATATAGCCTGAAAACAATGTTAGTTAATTCGTATTGCTAAGAAGTAACTGAATCAAAGAGTTGTTCAAAGATCACTGAAAAACATTAATCACAATATAGTCACATTATTGTTGAAGCAGGTAGGTAAATTGACTATTGAAAAAATAAATAATACTATCACATTATGTCGTTATATCAATTATGCCACAATGCGCCCATTTTATCAAAATACGTAGTCACAATTTAAACTATTATACTTAAACGAGTTAAATGTATAAATGTATTTAAATTGAACAATTTTGTATGAAATTACTCTATGGTTATTTGTGATACATTAGTGTAGAATTTTCATTAAAACGCAAAATATATTAATATGTCGTGCTTTTTCGGGCGTAACCTCTCTGAAAATATATAGTGTATAAAACTCTAAAATATTCATGAAAATATTTGAAAAAGTTTTTGTTACTATAAATACTGTTTTATAACTCATACCTATATAGTTATTCAGTTAATTAAAATTTAACAAACCACTGATAACTATCCAAAATTATAATAGTTATATAAATATATATGTGTTAAATTCTGAAAATGAATGAGTTTTCAAAATATTATAGTTTTTATTTCGTTTTCAATAAAAAATTTAAATGTATTTATTTTGTAATAATATGCAAAATAAAATTATTGAATTAAATTTCTCAAGTTTTTAGCGATTAACATTTTTTTTTAAAACCAATGTATCTATAATTTAAGTCAAAAATATTTTTATTATATAACTTCCAACGTACAACTACCATATAATATTATAATATAGCTAATATTGGTAGTATCACTTATTTAAAATTTAAACAGACCTAAATAATTAATAATTTATATTTTGCTGTGTAACGATTTAAAAACATATTAATAACTGTAAAAATTAACTCCGATCAAAATTTATTTTTTGAATATCATTATTTCTTTTATATTATAAATAACGCTAAATATACAACATTTAAAATACCTACTATTAAATGGTTTAGTAAGTGAAGCGAAACGGGTTATTATCATCACCGCAGTCTCACTGCAGGAGTATCCTGTGTCCGTTAACAAATGGCCGTCCTCTTACCCAACGAGTGAATAATGTATGTCCTGCAGGGTGCTTTTTTTTTAAATTAAAAACTCTGTAAGTCTGAACTTATAATTTAAGGTTTTTTTGTAAATCGTGTTTAGAGTTGCTGAAGTTGGAATTTTGATAAATAACAATCGTCATAGATATAGATGAAAAAAAACTTAATAATCCATGGTCGTCAATGTTAGGTCTTGACTTTTGAATTATTATTATAATAATTATTATTATTTGCATTCATATACTTCGCATTCTCTAAAATATCCGGGACACGATTTACAAATGTTTACACTTAACCTGTTGATTATTAAATATTAGTAATGCTCATTTAACTTTTTTTTCAATTGTATAATATCTAATATAGTGTCTATATATAGTATAATATACACAATACAAAAGACGAAACTGGTGAAAGGGAATATGTTTCACCTATATAATATAGTGCAGGTATTATTATTAAATTACAGACTCTTGATTACTATATTGTCGATGGGCGGACCCATTGTAAGTGTATCATTTTTGCCGTATGGCGTAGGCACATACACATACACACGTCACACAGTGATAACTTGATTTCTACTCTTGATCCTGGATCTTAATGTCTTATACTTAGTATACCACGCATAATGATAATAATAAAATGTGGGTTAATATACACGTATTACTTTTTAGTGTGGAGTATACGGTATACCGTATACCTAAGTTTTAAAGTTGTATATATTTATATATATATATATATATATTTATAGCCATATAGGTATCACTATACAGAGTGATTCACCAAGTATGCTCACCCCTATTTTTTACTTAAATAATGCACTTTTTCAAAATCCAATTTTTTAATATAGCGGAGTGGTCTTATATGATCACACAAACACTATATTTTTTCATACGAGAACCACCCTTTTTTAATGTAATTTGTTAAATAGATTTTTTTTTTAGTATTAATACATTATTATTTATTATGTATTTAACTCGACACTTAAACGAGCGTAATTTTTTAGTAACTTTAATAGTTTAATGCTTTAATGAATAAAATAAAATAAAATAATATATTATATAAGGACTAAAAATTAAAAAAGAACGGATGGTCTTTAATTAAAAATATAAGTTTACATTGCCATAGAATTCTCCACAAATGGTGTTAAAAATTTAGTATTTGAAAATAACTCAAGCTTCAAAAACTAGAGTTTGAATAAATGCATTACAAAAGCAGTGTATTTGGTGAATTATTCTATATATATTATATACATTTTAGTTCGATTCACACAGGCTTTAGAAATGTACTAAATTTACGATTAAACTACATCCATGTTAGATTAAATAAATAATGCGTTAAGTGATTACAAATAATTTCAAGTGTATACATAATTATTAATTATAAATATGAAACAACAAAACAAACATAATTACATAACTATAATTATAGTTTTTATACCCATCGGGAGTTTTTTGAATTTTAAGTGTTTTTTTGAATAGAAGATTTGTATGATAATGGTTGTAGACCATCATTATAATGTAATGTATAAATTTACTTTTAAAACAAAATAATAGGTAACTCGAGTTGGGTGGGCTCGCGCTTTGAAGTAAACGTTTTAAATTTGAAAGTAATACTATTATTTTACAGATTTTGTTTGGTTTAACTAACAAATGTCCGTGACTTATTATAAAGTAATGTTGCTGTTGTCTTACGCGTGCGTAATTCAAAAATTACCGTTTCATGAGTACAAAATATAATATACAGTTTGTGTTCAATTTCTAATATATACGTATCTATAGTACTAGAATGATTATTTGCTACGGGTGTCACTAAAATTATTATTTTTGGGTGGTAAAATGTTTTAAGAGTAAACCTAAGGCAAATTTATTTTATACCTACTGACTAACTAGAATTTTTAATTTTTGTTATGTTTTTTTTTATTTTATAACAGAAAAATGTTGTAAAACGTTAATCAAATTAATTTTTGTTTAATCAAAGGTCGGGAAGTTATAAACAAACCTCCGAGGCTTGTATTTGAATTAAGTTAGCTTTTTTTGCGTAGAAACATCTTTAGTAATAATTTACGTGACATAGTTTTGTTTACCTTTATGAACATTGACCTCGTGTTAATCTGTAGGTGATCTGTGCGCCCGTCGTTTTCAATCGTGTTTATTAAACTTTTTACTGTTTTTTTAAATATAAAAATAAATTTTTCATTTGAGATAGCAAATCAATAATGTCGCTACCCCATAATTCGAATTAGAAAAATTATTAATCGAAATTCCGCCGTAATGCTTATGCGTCTTGCTATTTCACAAAACTCTTTTATTTTTATTTTAAATGACAAGATAAAATAATCTAAAGTGAATAATTGCAATGTATTAAAATATATAACAGTTATTATTTGCGTTCTATAAAATCTTTTGTTTGAATATCAATGGATTATGACAATTGACAAGACAAGTGAACATTTTCCTATTTGCAGAAGTTTCGGGTATGGCACTCTCCTTGTTAGCAGGTGGTTTGTTTGTGAATTTTAAATTTTTTGTCTTTATTTTGTTCCATATCACTGCGGCTAAGTAAATTGGGTTCACGATAATTTGTATACATTTTGAAAGTGGTAAATTAAGTTCTGTAGAAAAAATAGTAGTAAGTTATATTACCTTTGATTATTCAGTTATTGTACATATACTGCCATTATTTTATTGCTATACGTTATAACTAAATCATATTATTAATTTAAAGGAATATAAAACTAATCTTGGTTATTTCATTTAATTTTGATTTAACTGCAATAATAAAAATTAAATTTTTAATTAATAACTTATTCATAATTATTTATCATTTATAGCCTATAAAGGCTTACCAGGGGCGGCTCTGAGACTTAGTCGAGGGGGGCCTTAGTTTTAATTTTTCTTATTATTCTTAGTATTTCCGTAATCCGTGCAGAAATATGTCTATCAATCTACATACTTGTACGGTTGTCTATGGTAGTCGATAGTATACTATGTTTTTTGTTTATATTTTTTTTTAACAATATACTATTTCTTAGAAATACGGGCTTGGGAAGGTCTTTGGTTAGCCCCCCCCCCCCCCCGGAGCCTTTCCTATGAGACAAATATGCATTTAAATTTTCAGTGACAGTTTCATACTAACTTACTTACAATAACTTATTTTCCTAGCGTTTCAATGTCGACATAGATTTAGTGTATTATTAATTTAAATATTTATTTTGAGGTATTGCGAATAAGCTGAATGTAATGTAATACTGGGATCGTCTTATATTCAAATATAAATAAATTAGTTTAGTTTTTTATTAAAAGTTTAGTACATTCAATCAAGTGCATAGAAAAACGTAAAGAAAAAAATATAATATTATCTATACCTAATATGTTTTCGTAATTATCCATTATATAAGTGAATCCAAAAAACCCCAATATCCTCTCAATTAATTTTCAAGGTATTTTAGCTCTTATTGTTTATTAATGCTATTTGTATAAAATATATTATGTATAAACTATAGCAAACGTGGTCTAATTCTTAATGTCGGTACAGGAAATGATTTGTTCCATGAGTCATTCATGACAATCGATGCATTTAATTGTTCTCGATTCTGTGCGAACAGTAAAATAAATTGGCCTAATTTTAAATATTATTAAACATTAAAAAAATATACGTTTTTGATGTCTTTTAGTAATATACAAGTATATAGGCGCAAATAAGCAAAATTCTAGGGAGGAATCAAGTTCCCAATAATATTGATTAAAAACCACATGGGGGCGTAACCCCTCACAACTTCACACCCCAAACTATTTTTATTGATATACAAATGCGAATTGTTAATTACATCATTTAAATTAACTTACTATTTTATATTATTTATCTATGAATAAAGAACAACAAAAACAGTAAAAACAATTAAGTAATAAAATACAAAGCTGCTAAAAAAATACAAATATATGTTATGTTAAATAGTACACTGTCTGATCATATATTTTTTTGTCAAATTAAAATGTATTAATTGTATGAAAGATAATTATTAGATTACATAATAACGTTGTAGGTATAAATATGATCAAATTATAGAACAAATATTTTTAGTACTAAATTAATGGTTTAAACAATATAGTTAACTAATATAGTAAAGTATGTATATTAGTATGTATATTTAAAAATAATATTTGTTGTACTTGCTAACGATAAATAAATATACCTAACTTGAAATGTTTAGTTTTCAATCTAGTCCAAACTAAAGCATTTAGGATTGAAGTCATGCCTATTATAATAATATACTTATGATGAATGGTCATATGGTTTTCAGCTTTTACAGTGTTTAAAAGTAACCAAATGAACTTATTTTCACTTTCCGATTAATTCGAGTAAAATATATTTTTAAATTAACCGTGACAGGCTTATTTTTTAAACCAACCAACTATTAATTTTAAACAGATAATTTTAAGCTCAATATTTATACAATCATTGTTAACATAACAAATAACAATTCAATTTTTACTTTTATGTCTTATTTTATAATCATAAAAAATACAGATAAAAGCAAGACATATATTACATTACGTGAAGATTAATACTAAATGTATACAATTAAAGAAAATATTTAATTTAATTAATATTACTTTGAAATATGTAAAAGTTGTTATACTGTCACCATTCAATTCACACAAATTTCTCTGAAAACACCTGTTAAATTGGTTACTTGTAAAATAGTGTCATACTCATCCTCTATCATTATGTTGGTTTTTATTTTATGAATTCAGCTGTAGGTACCGCAAAATAAAAATCACGATGTGTGGTACTGTGGAAGTGTGACAGAAATAATTATTATTATAAGATACCACGTTATAATAAATGTGCATAAGTACAGTTATAGGTAGTCTTAAATAATTATAAGGTCCGTTATTGTGGTTAACGACAAAAACGTGTTACAATTTTTTTTTCGTACTTTAACTTAAATCGTGTTACCTTTAATAATATTATTTAATTTAAGTTTTGGGTGATAATTATATAATTTTATGCATTTAAATAAATGTCGACCTAATTTATAAGGTTAGTTAAATGTTACAAAATATAAACATGTGCAAAATATTGCGTGAACACTTAACCGTTAACAATATGACGTTGACGAGTACACGAGGCGATTTCAAAGTGGAATTGATTTGACTTATGGGTCATTAGTTCATACCTATAATATAGTAAAAAAAAAATTAATAACAATGCATAATATTTCATTTTTAAGTTATTATAAATTAATTCAATTAAAATAAAATGATCTCCTGAATACAATATACCGTCTTAACTATTTAGAGGTAGGTTAATTTCTTACATTAAAGTAAATTATCATTGAAGTATAGGTACTTGAGTATTTGCTATACTTATAATGAACCATAAAGTGTATAATATAGTAAATAACATTTTAATATTTATATATAATTTCCTCAATAATATTAATTAACTAAAAAGACTGCAGAAGATCATAATGCATTTTTAAGACTTTATTAAAAAACATAATTAAAGGTTGAAAACTATTTTTATTGACTCAAGTTGTGTGTGATGATTTTCTTTTACCTATTGTTATATTGTTTTAGAATTTCATTTTTTACAAAATACCTTTTTTTTCAGGTAGATACAGGAATGTTACTACTTCAACACCGTATAGAATGCTTACAAAGACCAAAAGATGCCTACAACTAGTTGGAGTATTAATTTCGATATGGCTGGGGCATGTTGGAAGCCAAGGTAAGCGCGTACACTAAAATTTAAGCTTTTATTATTATAAGTATCTAATAATTATAAACGTTTTTGAATTATATACGCATATAATAATGTATTATAATATTACATACATTCGAATTTTTGCAATGAACGAAAACTGTAGTGTAATTTTAGTATATTTATAAGTGGATGACCAAAGTAAAGTTAATGCTGTATTATATGAAATTATCGGTATACCTATTCCGATTCGTAACAAAATTATATGGTAAAAAATGCTACAAAAGACTGTGTCCAATTATTTTGTATTGTTATAAATATTATATATAGGTATGTAGTGCGGGTGTAATTACAAATTACTTAATTAAATGTTCATAATGTTATACGGATGAAGTTTTGGTACCTAACCTGAAAAAAAAAATATAAAATTATACCTAATAAAAAAAAAGATTTATTAAAGTGTCTAAAGGGTATGTTTGTGCGTAAATGCAAAAATAAAAACGATATTGAAGCTATGGAAAATTAAGTGGAACCAAATTATGATAATAATAATCGTTAATAATACTGCTTAAATAATAGATGTGTTGGCTCATTAGTGTTAACGATACCATACCCATATAGAATAAACGCAATAGTTATTAATTTATTATTGGCTTTCCCTATGACTGAACACTTCTACAATAAATCACCGAATCGAATCAGTCACGGAAGAAAGAATGTATAGGAAAAAAACGTTACAATTAAGTACCGTATAGGACACTATACTACTATAGGACCCAACGGTCATTTCACTCATTTAATATAGATTTAATTTTTTTTTTGAATAAACTATATTAAAACCAAAAATTATTTTCTTAAATGTAATAGTTATTTTTTTTCGATTTGTTTAATAACTTTCTATCCGGAATAAACATTGTCAATATACTTATAACTTCGTTGTTTGATTTTCCTTAGACCAACAAATTATTTTGCAATAGGTAGATTATAATAATTATTATATAAATAATAGTACATTGCATTATTTTTAACGATCTAAAGTTATACTAAGTTCATTTAAAATACATTGTGCACAATAGTTTTGAAATGTTGCATTTAATACTTTGAAGTAAAATTCTCGGACTCTGGTAGTAATTTTGCTGTGGTTAGAGATGGGTCTAATATCTATATAGTTTAATACTCAAATGTTATATTGATAATAAAATCAATTGTGCATTATGGAATTATTTCATAATAGGTTCGTATTTGCTTTGCAAAGTTGAACATTTCTCCATAATTTATATAAAATTAAATATAAAATAATTTAAGGTGTAACATAGGTGGTAAATAATTAATTTAGATCAAGTGATTTCAGCGGAAGATGTACTTATATACATATGAACATATATTGTTTTTGAAAATTTAAAAACTATTTGAAGATAAATTCGATAAATTATGAAGAAATTATTATTTTAAATTCAAAATTCTAATTTGACTTTAAATATTTATTCGACACGTTCATTTATTTTAGAAATCTTCCGGTACCAATAAAAAAAACTCATCAGCTTTAATCTGCAAAGAACAGAAGAACCTTTTTACCTATATTAGAGAATTAAACATATTATGTAGATAGTTAGCACCTTAAAAATTAGTACGTAAAATGTTGACACCGATACGCTGTTGAATGATATTAGCTAGTGTGCTTTTTGATATCAATAAATAATACTTCAATACATTTAACGTTAAAACGAACTGTTAACATTTATTAACGTGTCGTTTTAATTGTTCGATTGAATTAGAACAAAATAGTATATAATATTGCGTATTGTAATTGTTTTGTTCTCATGACGAGGAGTTCCAAATATTTGACAGACCATATCCGTTTTCCTGTCTGCTTGACCATTCACGAAAAATTTGCTTCGGTTTTGACAGCGTAGGTTATAAGGCCCAAATTATAAGGTGCGCACCTATTTAATTAAGCGCAGACACGGTGTTTTTTTTTTTTTTTGGAGAAAACCACCAGTGTTTTCTGAAGACTGACACCCTCTCGTAATGATAATAATAATAATAATAATATAATATTGTGATACGTAATAGACATTATAACAAGTCAATGCGGTCGGTAGGAGGTTCCCGAGATAAATAACCAATTCCCAGCAGTGTGCCGCTTGCACCTGTGTGCCTTATGAATATAACTGTACACAATCTAGATGGTAATGAAGCATCTATATAGTCACGATCTGTTCTTTTGTCAGTAGTCCGAGGCGGCTCTGCGGCAGCACGCATTACTAATTTTTTTATAATTATATATGTTTTTTTTATATATACACATACCTGATGTGATCGTATTGTATACACACGAAAAAAACGGGTCATGTATAAAATTCGTGTCCAGCGAGTATACATTATTTATGGATCAGTAAATTGCATGTGGGAGATCATGAAGAAAGTATAATATTATATATTATTGAAATTCGAGTACCTATATAAAAAATATTGACCAACCGGGTTACCAGTGTACAGGCATATTCTATATTATTGTTATTATGATATACCTATTATAAAATGTATTATACACATCGTAATATAATATAATATTTCATTTCGCGATTGGGTATACGACGATTTATTTTCAATATTTAATACGACTCGGCGTCCGAATAGTTCTGTAATCTAATGATGAAATTCCTTTGAATAATAAATCTTGTATTATAATTTATAATATAATATAATATGTAGTGTGTACCTATATTGACTATTGCAGCAAGTACCCGCAGACGGTGTTCAGCGAAAGATGTTTAGATGCTCTCGATTATTTTATATTATATAACCTAATTAAAACTGTACTCTGTCAATAATTCAATTTCAAATAAATGTAAATTCAAACGGTTTCTATACCTAGATTTTATAATAATATTAAATTAGTATAGATTTTTTATGCATACCATGTTTACAGAATATAATTGTTGTCACTATATACCTACTTTGCATTTATACACGATTTATTCGAAACTACAAATTTATATATTAAGGAATAGATAAAATAAGTACAAAAATATTATTTAAAATCGAAACCTACGATCAATGTACTTATAATATGTTTTTTGATACATGACATACAAATAATATTTTGTTAGTTAAAAATTTTACAATTGGTATGATTTCTTGGTTTCTATTTAAGCACCATTAGATTTATATCTTAATCACTTATCGAAGTTTTAATTGATTTCAGTTAGTAAAATAAATTTGGGTAATGCATGGCCACGATTTAAGATATATATATTTAATATCTTAAATCGTGTGCATGGCTTAGATGTTTCACTGTAAAACATAAAATATTTTATTATATCCTAAAATTATAGTATAAAAGATACAGTTTGATGATAAAATAATGACGAAAAAGCAAATTAGTTTGATAATTACATACAAAAAAAGTGTAAATACATACAATAAAAATTACTAAACATGTTTTATTATAATATGTAATTATAAAAATACAATTTATTATTATGTAAAAAAATAAACTACCGAGTGTGTTCTTATGTTTTAAGAATGAATTATTTTATTAAATAAGTTCATATTATAATTGAATTGAAATTTCGTCGGTACATATTGTTTTGGTAATATTTCGATATATTTACAAAATGTTCATTAAATAATTATATTCAGTTTACCTATTTTATATTAATCTCAGTTAAATTTCATTAAATGATTTTATTTTTTATACTATTACTGTAAAATAATTTTAATTAGAAACGCGTGTTATTATTACCTAACGGCATTATACATATTAATGTATAATTATATACGTATTTATTCTCATATATACATAGATATGACTCTGAACGGGTAATTAATCACAAATTAGATTGCACCGAGTTATAGTTACGTAGCTAGTTTAGGTATATAGATCCATATCAATACACAGGTAATAAAATATACTTGAATCATTGTGATTCTGCATAAATACTTTGTTCAGGTTCATGTTTTCTATTCTTTAGACATTCGTCGGATGCTTAACAAACCACAAGTCCACAAGGATTACTCAATCGCGAGATTATATCTAATCGAGAGTCATTGCTGCTTGAACCAGATTGTATTTAGAAGACCATTGTTTTGTCTATTAAACATTATTGAGTATAGAATAATTCCACTAGACCGTGGCGCGTGGTGTTAAGTTCCGCACAAATGGACATTGTAATAACATCGTAAAAAGATGGCAATTTCATACATTTATTAGGTAGGATTCTCCATTAACCTGAAAATAATATTCTTTTGAACTTTCAATAATTTTTAATATTTACATATAGTATATAACTACACTTCAATTTTAACTTTTATACCTATACAATTTATTTATTCTATTTCTGATTTTTGAAATTTTTAATTATACTTATTATACTATATTTTAAAAAAAATGAATAAAAATTAAGTCTTGTAACAATCCTAACTTCTTTCTTCAAAGAAAACCATATTTTTTACTATTTATTTTAAACACTTTTTTGAAAATACTAACGAACCTAATCTTAATCGGCATTCAAATGACTTTCTGAGTTATTAAAATTTATGTACAAAAGATAATATAGTCTTGTTATATTTATAGACAATTTTTACAAATTATTTAATGCTAATCGATTATTATATTTTTAAAATCACCATAGTTCCCGTATCTTCCAAACCTATAACACGAGCTATATATTATTCTTATACATAATTTATAGCAAAAAAAAACTTTCATTTGAAAAAAATATGTTTGTTTAGATAAAGGGTACTTCTAAATGGAATAACAGATCGAATTGATTTATTATAATATGTTTTTAAGAGTATACCTAAACTTACCAAAAAATCAGAACTTGGATAAATGGATAATTAAAGGAAAAAATCTTAATAATTATGGTTGGGGAATCGCTGTTTAGTAATAATACTCGTTAAAAATAAGACTAAAAATAGATAGATCATAATTAGAATAAAATGTAATTGGGTATGTTAATAATTTAGACAAAACCGTAGTCATCTGATTTTTGAGTACCATGCATAATATTTTTGTATTTTTTCTGAAAAATCAGTGATAAAAAATAAATAAATAATAATATTTATTAGATATTTCACGTCGATTACTGGTGACTTTGAAGTATTTTGGACCTAACATAATATAAGACAATTAAAACAGCAATAGCTTCTATGTCGACAATTGTGAATATTTACGACCGATGTCTAATCTTGGACCAACGTTTAATATGTTTTATTAAATATTAATTATCATCGCTAATTCAACCACACAAACAAAATAGTCGAAGTAGTACTATACTGTAGGTTCTCCGTACACCTGATTGAAGTTCATATTGATATTAATACAATACGTAGTACATTACGGATACACAAAAGAAAAATATGTAACACAATGAAAAACAACGATAGTATACTTCTTTAGGTATGTTATATTAATGTGAAAATTCTACGACGATGTAGTAAATGTAATTAAAAAGTCTTGAAATGAAACGCAATTATATTTCAATTATTTACTAATAATTAAAGTATAACCATAACCGTCATCAATTAGGTTTGTAAAATCGTGACGACGAAAATCGACTTTAATTTCGTAAAAAATGTGTGTGCGTTGTATTACTTGTATGTTGTATTATAAAGAAATTGTTTTATTATATCAATTAATATTAATGTATACTAATATACTATATAGTTTTAAATGGGTTATAAGTATTTCTCTGATATTGACTGATGTTAACAATAATTATTTTCACAACAAATTTGTCGTTTTCATAGTGTGAAGTAATTACTGTTTAATGAGAGTGAGTTCATTTTTCGGAAAAAAGTCATTATAGGTATAACCATAACACATAAGGATAGTGTTGAACACTACAATAAAGACCGAATGAATCGATAGTATTTTAAAAGGCATTCCCGTATAAGTATATAACTGATTATTCTCAATTGTTATAAAAATGATTTTTCAAAAACTGTAAAAATGATTACATTCCTACTGTAGTTATATGCTAATTATTTAATTGCATAAAATGTATAATATATTATACCGTATATAGTTCTATATTGATTATGTTTTGTTCTTAAAATTATTTTTTAAATAAATTACGTTTTTACTCAAAGAAAAATACCCATACCATATCATACTATTATG
This sequence comes from Rhopalosiphum padi, assembly GCF_020882245.1. Taxonomy (NCBI): domain Eukaryota; kingdom Metazoa; phylum Arthropoda; class Insecta; order Hemiptera; family Aphididae; genus Rhopalosiphum; species Rhopalosiphum padi. Next base: position 48,313,891 of record NC_083598.1, on the reverse strand, counting down.
CATTAAAAGCATATTATATAAATTTTAACTAAAACTTCAAAATATTGTTCAATCGATAAAACAAATTGTTAAAAAAAGAATACCTACATTTTTTTAAATGAACAATTTATATAATTTTTTCCTGAGCTGAAAAATGTGAAACAAATTTAACACTTTTTATAAATAGTAATACAATAATATATGTATATTCATTAAATATAAATAAATAACTTAAATATTGTCTAATTCTTGGTTAAAATGTAGAATAATTGTTATTCTATAAACTCTACTTATTTCCATAAGTATCTTCAACTTTTTTATTTTTTTATTTTAAGTGTTGTATTCAATAAATTGGAATTATTTTAGTCCTTGATTAGTACTTTATGTTTTTAAATAGTCTAATGGTTCATATTCATTTGTTTATATAGCTTGATATTTTCTCTAAATTAGAAAAAACGACTTCACTTATAATTGAAAATTATAATAAATGTAATAGCCAATACTACACAATCTCATTGTATCATGATAGACTTTATATCCGTAGTAAGTAGCAGGTGCCCATCCAATACGTCCTACGACTCACGAAAATACGACTTATCAAACTATTCGTATGTTAAGTAGCTAGTATATTAAGCTACGTATAAGCTTTGTTTCTTTTATTGATCAGTAATAATCGTAAAATCTTTGAAACATTATATTATATCACGATAAATCGTTTATTGAAAATAATTAATTATTATGGACAATAGAGTAAGTTTCTGACCTAAAAAAAAGAGTTTACCATAGTCTATAATAGGTATCTACGTGCACCTAGGTATGCAACTATGAACCTATTAGGTGTAAGGACGTCGGGAAAATTATAGCAGCATAATACACCACACACAGGTATTAGGTATGCAGCAGGGTATGTGGGTTATTACAACACAGACAGCCAGCGGGGACGATACACATTAAATTGTAAAAAAATATAGAAATGCACGTCATATTGCTTAGAGGGCTTTGCTCGCGCGTGGTCTCGACCGGTCACGAGCAACCGTGTAAAACCGTTAGTGGACGAACGGCACGCGGCAGCGCGAAACAGTGTACTTATAATACAATATATATATATATATATATGTGTGTATTTATAGGTAGATAGGCACATATAAATATAATATATAAAATAATATTGAAATACGAAAGCAGTTCTCGCCAGTGTTGCAACGCGACACGAGTCCTGTGGTTTCAAACCTATAATAATATTAGGTATATGGACTATAAATTGTATCGATATATTGTAATAATGTAATGTATCATATTGTAATCGCGAATTGTAGGTCCGCGGGTGGATAAAAAAAAAACAATGGACTGCAAAGTTTGATGGATTAAGCCCACGAGACGATTCTAATCGGAATTCGCATTGTTATTAATGGATTATAAGCTATAAAGACAATAACATTTATAAAATAATATACATAGGTAATAGGTATACGATATAAAATATTTTTCTCGCTGTAATTATGCATTATTGCATTAAAATTTCAAACAAATTATCATTTAAATCGATTGAACTATGATATCGTACAACTTTTTTAATCAAATAATATATAATATAAAGTGAGATAGTAAGTAAGTTAATATAATGGTATATTATATTAGAGAATAATATATATGTGGCTGTTTAATGTTCGTTAAATATAAAAAAAGTTGTAGACACATATTTTATTTTTTGTAATTATCTACACACTATGAACGTATTTGTTTTCAATCATTTATTTCATATTACTAGAAGAAGTCTCAACGCTAAAACTACAGTAGGAAGTTTGATTAAATTTATGATAGTTCTGGCGCTTGTGAATTTATATTTAATTTTTTTTTATATAATATAATTATACTTACCATTAATTGTATTTATTTATTTTTAAAAACTTGAAATCGATCGATAATTATTATTCTATTTGATTTAGAGAATTTTTTTTGTACATATTAAAGAATACACTATTATCGTTAATTGAGATCGGTTATTGCAATGTTAAATAATCATAATTAGTGATTATAATATATTTTAAATTACAAGCTGATCAAATATGAAACAGTCAAATAAACTGTTACAATAAATTAACTGTGCATTTTTTTTAGCACATATTTTATCAAAATTGATGAATTATTTTGTTTTGTACTCTGAAAAGAATCAATACAACTATATAGGTTTCATTGTGATTTTGTTTTTGTTTTGAAACATCCATTGACGCAGTTAAAGTGCAGCCTTAAAAATAGTTGTTTATTCCATTTAACATTTTAGATGTAAACGATAATTGTAGAAGTGACAAAAATCAAAAACTTCCTGTGAAAATATTAAAAACATTGTGTTATTTTATAACAACTTTGTAAAATGACTAAAACAGTTAACATTAAATGTTTAAAAAAGTAAGTTTTTGGTTATATAAGTATTTAATTAGAAAATAATTTTGTTGAGAATTCAAAATTTTTAATACCTTTGATCAGTTTACAATAAGAATATATCGTTAAAATTATATTTTGAAGAAAAAATGAGTGTCTGTGTCTAAAAAAAAAATAAAAAATTGAAGTTAATTGCCAATAGACAATAAACAAACAATAATGATTCATATATAATGATTATTTTTATAAGCATGTATAAACAATTGTTCAATTTTTGTGTTTTTCAAAAAAACGTTTTAGCAGTGATTACTGTTAAAAACCTTGAATCACCTTGTATATTTGTGTACTTAAAGATATTCTTTATAAATTACATCTGAAATTAAATTCTGTGAAAGCCAGACACTCGTGAAGATTTTAATTTAAAATACTTGTCAAAACAATGTCAAGTCTGTGTTAACGGAGCACACAATGACTGTCAAGTTGAACAATTACTTGTCAATTTGATTTTATTTATATCATTGTATCTTTTATAAAACAATAATTATAGTTGCTGATATATAGGTATAAGTATGTATGTCCCATATTTATTATGTTTGAATTTTTATATGAGTACCTATACTATTTTTATGTTAAAAAAAAATTGATGGGTTAGTCGCAACAATAGTTGTTTATATTTTGTGGATACCTAGGAAGAATTTTTCATTCCACAATAGTAGGTTTTTCTCGAACGGCACTTTCTATAAAAGTAAAATTTATATAAAACGTTTGACGTTCATCGTGTACCAATCGATGTAAAATTGACAATATTATTTATGTAAGTACCAATACTAAATGTAATTAAATAGGTACCTTTATCAAATTAAAGTTTTGAAAAATATTAAAAATTATGTTTGTTACAATGTCAGCGGATAAACAGATAGGTAAAATTAAAAATCTCAGAGTGGGCTATAAACGCGTTACATGTCGCGACCGATGCCGATAACTAAAATGTATACTTTGAAAATTGTTTTTATACTGTGGCAGTAGTAAGTATTCTTTATCTTAAAAAATAAAAAAATATTTTGTTTAACAGAATTTGAAATCATTATTAAGCAAAACGTTTTTGAAAAAAAAAATATATATTTACAAACTAAAAATGTGTGCTATATTTGTACTTAAAAAAGTAAAATTAAACAATACAGTATAATAATTGTGAAAAATACCAAAATAGCAATGGTAAAACCTAAATATATAAATTGTTTTTTAAATTACAAAAATATAAAATTATACTATATTTGTATATAAAAAATATTTTCAACAATTTCAATACTTTTCAAGATAATGAAAATTCACAGTTCAAAAAATCACTCCGTATAAAGATTATCAATTGCAATTTGCAATTTTGTCTACTCAGCTGGTTAAAATCTACTTATTGCATATTTTATATTCGAAAGCTTACTTCATGGTATGTATTCATTGCGAATTTCTGATGACAATTTTGGATATATACATTTAATACAATATATATATATATATTTATGTCTTAAAAAAACAGGTGGCTCCCGTCGATAACTAGGTACCTACCTACAACGCGTTTCCTCCGCAGTAGTTCGATTTTCCTAGAAAGAGAAATCGATTTATATAAATATATAGTTTTTTGTTTCGACGCAACACGAACTACAACGATATATATATCATTTCGTGCATCGGTTGGCGGCGTTCAAGCCCTAATAATCACACAATCACGTGCCCTCTGGGTTCATCCGCAAGTCACCGACAGTCGTGTGTGTTTTGTGCGCTACTTGGTCATTTGCGCCGGGCACGGGCCACAGTCATGTACATATATAACATAATAATAGTGTTAGTGTTAAGCCGCGATTGGTGTGACGCAACTGTGGCGGCGTAGGAGAGCAATGTTGTATTATATACCACCAAAAATCATTCGAGCAACGGAGTTATATTATTATTTATTATTATTGTTGTTGTTGTTGTTATTATTACTATTATATGCATATTGTACTTTCTATAAGACCGTTGGCCGTTTTACTCGCGAAAAAACGTCCTCTCGTGCTTGTAGATATATATTTTTAAAAATTTTGACAATAACACGTATACTTTCTTATTTTTGAAAGTGTGCAATATGTATCACGTTTTATATGCGTTTATTTTCTAATTGAAACACATACATAATTTAGGAATGACCCCGAAGCGGTGTACATGCAACTACTCGTATGTAAGAGATGATCATCGTGTACACAGGTTACACCTGCATGGTGTAATTGAATATAAACGTTAAAATAAAATTGGATTTATAATATATTATTATTATTATTATTATTATTATTATTATTATTATTATTATTATTATGTCTGTATTGTAGTGCAAGACTATATGTCCGGTTGGTTTATCGAGAAGATGATTATCAATGGACTATGGATAGGCAATAGTAGCTAGAAGGAGGTGCAGCCCAAAAACATTTTTTTTTTATAAGTTGATTAAATATAACCCTGTAGCCTATTAGAGAAAGTCAGGAGAATATTAATATATTTTAAGTGTAGGCATATGAATATACAGTATTATATTATATGAGTGAGTTTAGTTAAGATTTTCGGGGGACTACTCCATTATTTACGTCATTGATAGGTATACATATATGTATATATTTAAATATATAATAGGTGTAATCGTACAACTTACAACATCTTGAGAACTTTATGCCCCGATATTTTGTAAATCGAAAACCCAATAATTTAATATAAAGTAATGTTAAACTTGGACAGATAAATATATTGATATTAACTTCTAGTTTGGAATTACTTAGGCCCACGCCAGTGTTATACCAATAATTGACAGTCACACGTATAATCATACGTGGGTCTGAGGGAGGATGTCTTTTAAAAACTAATAAGCAGAGACCAATAAATTTTTTTTTTTCGGTTCTGTACCTAGTTCCAGTACTAATGCATTTCTTAAAAAAAGTATACTTCTGGTTCTGTTTTAGAAAATAATATAAATTGAGAGTTAAGGTTTTTATTTTTATTTAACTGTCTTAAATCTTTTTTTAAAATTTATTCTCTAGAACCTATTTGTTTTATTTTTATATAATATATATTACACCTATATGTATAGCAAAATAAAATATTCATTTAAAGATTTCACAAGAAATAAATTATTTAAACAAAAACAATATTAATTTGTTAAACTAATGAATTTCATCGGTTCTTTTTAAAAATAAAAAAAATTATTAAAATTGTAAGAATAAAATTAATCACTGTAAGTCCCGATTTTTTTTTATTTAAAAATATGGGTTCATATTTTGGTTTTAGACTCCAGGGGTTCTATTCACAATATGTAATTCGAGTTCTAGAAATGACGTATGATGGTGTGAAATTATTTCACACTATTTAATATACAGGGCTATTTTATTTTATAATATTCAGTCAATTTATGTTGAATAGCTACTGAGTAATAATTTCACGTTATTATCGGTAGAAAATATGTGTCTTAAATTCTTAATAGGTACTAGGTACTAGATGGTTACAAATAAAAACTATAAAAATCATATTGCACGCACACCACCTAACAATATATATGTATAGGTTTACTTTAATGACGCCCAGATGGAACATCAAGTACTGTTGTGAATGAGCTCTCGAATGGTTGGGGGAGAAGTGTAAATTGCTGGTGTCACAGGGAAGCGTGTATATAAATATTATAAACTATAATAATTAATTTATATAACCTATATTGGTTTAATGATTTTTTAAATATTTAACCATTAAACACTACGCTACCCTGAAATATTTAATTTAAAATACATTTTTTGTAAGTATAATTGTCGAACAGAAGAAAATTTTTTTACAAAAACATAAATGGGTTGGTGGGTATATGTTTGTTACCTGTATGTGCTTTCAAAATTACTCTGTGCGTCACAGGTTTACTTTATTATATAGTACAAATACACCATGGGAAACAATTTATGATAAAATGTATTTAATTTTCATAAAATATAAAATGTAGAATAAAAGTACGTTTACGTGTATATTTTATTATGTGGTCACATAAATCAATAAACAGATTATAATACTATTAATATTATCACATTATGGATAAGTATTCAATTTTATATTAATAAATTATTTAGAAATTGCGGTTTTTTTGTCACGACTACCAATGTTATATTATTATTGTATTATATCGATATAATAATATAAACGTTTATGATTTATACATAGGTCTAAGCGCTCATATTATTTATAATTCATAGTTTTGTTTAAAAGTTGGACACTTAATGCTTGAATTATTTTTAAAAATTACGTAAACAATATTATACGATAATTTATATACATACGATTTGGAAATACCGCGATGCATTGTACAGCAATAAGCAATGTTTATATTCATCATCTGCAATAGTGTTTATTGTGGTGAGACGTGATGGTGGACCACGGACGAGACAACCGTAATTCTGCGGTAGAAATTCAGAACATTACCATAAACTCCAATGATATCATAGTTATGTAATTGTATAATACTGCAGTAATCACTAATCAGTGACGATATTTACTATACCTATAGTACAATCATAATATATTATTCGGTTTTAGATCACCATCATAACCTCGACTATATAATAATTTTACTCAATATAATTATTATAGTCTATACGACTATAAATTATAATTTATTTTACATCTTTTACACACGATGTAACACGACAAATAATGATGTATAATAATATTTTTATTATATCTGTTTGAATTTATATGTTCATCCGGATCTACAATAATAATAAGCACGTTATATTTTGTAATGGAATTTAATATGAAATTTATTAATTTTTGCAAGATTTACTCGGTTTAATATATAAATATAATATGTCGTCTAAGTATCTAACTGTACGGTTCTACAACATAGTAGTACAACACTGTATTTTAAGCGTGTAATTATTAAATTATTTAAATTTATTATTTTTCTATTCGTTTTAATCAAACTCAAATTTGATTTCGGGAAAAACCGATTGGATTGATTATTTTCGTATCTAATACCTATTGCGGAAAGTCGTAAGTGAGACAAACTTTAAAATAGTACACGAACATGACATAGGCAGGTGCATAATATTACATTATAGAAAATTTAAATAAAAGAGCACCGCCGACCAAACACTGGTTGTATACAAAGATGTTTAAAAACAAATCAACGGTCAATCGGATCGGAGTAACGGTTAGTAACTGGGAGTAACGACTAACGGTTAGTGTCGTGATAATTATTAGAATTATTATTATAATACCTATACCAAACTGCACCGAATGACTTTTAAATGTTGACCTATGTACCTATAGGGGCTCGTTTGACGTTTAATTTCATGATATCTTGAAACAATCGTCCGGGTATATATAGTTAATTGTATATATTTTGTATGCCCAGTAATTTAAACTTTAAAGATCTACACAAGATTTTACTTATTTGTACGGTACTATAATACGCGTAATGACCTACTTCATACTATTATAGCTATTATACCTACCTATATATAGACTAATAGTGGGCATATGACGTGGTATATATGTATTTTATAATAATATAAATGCCATCTTCTATATTTTTTAATTACCATTTTATACAGTTAGCCATAACTAATAACTTGCGCATTCAGCGTGTAACTACCTAACACAAATTAAATAAAAGTCGGACGTACTTTACGTTATTAGAGGACGGGACACTGGAATGAGTGTTGTTGGATTATATTATTGCGGTGTTCTGATTACGGTTTTAGACGATGAAACAATCATCATAATAATATCGTTTTCGGAGTATAATATTCGACGCAGATTTTTGTTATTATATTTATATGTGAGCATATATTACAAGTTACAACAAAAACAATATGTACTATATATTATTACGTTTCATAAAAAATACATTTTCAACCGTAAGTCATAACTAATACTCACAAAATTCAACTAGTTTATTATACATACATAGAAACAGAAAAAATATGGATTTGTTTTAATTAATTTCAAAAACTAATCATTTACCACGTGGTATTTAAATGTTATTCATAGTATATAGAACAATAAAATACATAGTATAAAAAATGTATTTACTTATATTTTACAGTACATATTTATTGTTTATTATTTATATAGGTAATAGTGTTAAAATAGTATTAAATTAGATTTTTAATCTGCACTGTAATAATGTATATATATACGGGCGATCGCCTAACACACTTTTAACAATGCATTTTTTTTAAATCTGATATTTTTGAATTTTCAAAATTATTTTAGTAGATTTCATAAATATTGTGTATATGTATATGTATATTGTTTCATGTAAATATGTCTACAATATTTTCGAATACTTGAGATTTTTTATACTATTTAAGAAATGTCCTGTGGCAATAAAAACTTCTGATTTTTCAATGAGAATCAAATTTTTTATTGAGAAAACTCCTTAAATATTATACTGTCATATACACCGATAAAATTCCAAGTTTTTTAAAATATAGTTTTTAAGTATATTAAAAAATGCCAAAAATCAAATTTTGAATAACTGCATTATTAAATAAAAAAATGAAGTGAGTAGATTTGGTGAATTACCTATGTATAATATTTATTTACCTACACCTAATAAGTAATGGTCTGTAATCCTATACTTCCTTATTAACATAATAGTATAATAATACGTAATGTAGTTGATGACCATGCGGTTATTGTGTAGTGTAATAATTATTACATCATTGCACAATAGATTAATTAACAAATTATTTTATCACTGTAGTTCAGTTTAACTCTTAATAGATATAAAATACCGATAACAGCTTTGTACCTTTGAAATTATTAACCACTTAAAATATTTTTCTCTAAATATGTATAGATATTTATCATTAGTATGTATAATATATTACTGCAGTAATAATAATATGCGTTCGTGCATAATGAGAATTAAATTATCAGGTACGAATACAATGCGAATATATAAGCACATTAAATAAGCGAAGATTAAATTTAATCTATTCTGTGATATAGGCGCAAATAGGCGAAATTTTTAGGACAACCAAATTTCCTCATCGTATTAACAAAAAAAAAGGGAGGACATATAAGGGTTCTATAACCCCCCCCCCCTTCATATACATCGAGTGCACAAAATTAAATCACTTATCGGAAGTAAATTTTCACGAAAACAAAATTTTAAATTATTTTTTTGTACTTTAATATAAATATTATTGGCTTTGTTTTCCAAATCTCGGACAAAAATGATAAAAAAAATTAAAACTAACGAATACTCGTCTTTGTCTCCCTGTATTTTACACCAACGACACTGAAATCAAATAAATATAGTTGTGTGTAATTTTTTTCCCGGCCGATTCGAAGGAAACACGCACCCGACATTCCGATTACACTATTAAGATCACGGATCAATGTATCTGTCTATGTTTTCGTGTACACCTATATAGATACACGGTATATCCTATCATCTTAGACTCGAGTGTTATCAGCTATCTATTGTTATTTTATCATCTAGAACTAGGCTATGCACACCCCACAGCGTAGTACCAATTATTTGATTTACGTGTCCGGAGGATATTACGTGACGTATTACGGTCCATTATAGATGGGCACGTTTTTCTCTGTCTTATTATTATTATTATTATTATGATAGTACTATAGTTCTAACGCTAATATATAATAATAATAATATATAAAACGGTGTAGAGCGAAACGACACATACGAAAACAATTTTTCTCCGAGTTTTCTTGTAACACACACACACACACACACACACACACGCTTACATATATAGACTGCACACATCATACACAAAATTGGGTCGTTCCGTTGACGTATTTCTTTACTCATCACACACACTACAAAAATACGCATTATACGAGCGCTGACCGGAAAATTCCAATATTATCTGTCCGTTGTTCTGTTGCTGTTGTTGTTGTATATTATACGCGTCTACTTCAGCAGGTTCGGTATTCCTTCGATCGTGATCTGAAGAAAGTATATTATATACCTATTTAGAACAAACACAAATCTAATTGCGAACTGTATAATTGGGCGGGGTAAGTAAACATAATATATATAAAATATATTATATAGGTTTTACTGTACATTACGATATTGTGTCTGTTTATGTATTATAAACGCGTGTTTTGTACGAGAATAAAGAATTTATTGTAGTACCTAATAAAAATATGAAAAAGAAGAAGAAACGAATGCGATCGAACCAACTGAATTATAATTAACGGTATACCTACAGAATCGATTCGAGGATAGGGAAAGAAAAAGTATGTACATTTGTACGTGAAAAAACAATGCGAGTATAATGAGTATATACAATTATAGAATTGTTGGTTATTATTACACAGCAAACGCATATATTTATTAGTACATAATTATATGCAAAACATAACATGTTTCTATTTGATGAATATCGTATTATTTTTATAGTGGGTGAATTGATTACCTGTAAAAATTTCACTTAATGCGTTACGATTATTATTTACGTTTTTAAAAATGTTATATCTTGAAACGTTAAGATTGGACAAACCTACCCCAAGTACAAACAACACGCTAAAAATGTTTATTACAAATCCCAAATGCGTGGCAGACAATCGTTATCGCTACATTTCAAACAGAATCCTTGTCTACATCATCACTACATTTGATGATAAATTATTCATTCAATAGGTTTATACTCGTAGGTATACTAAATAAATAAAATAAATATTAGTTTATATAGGTTTACCTATAATTATGAGTTCAATAGCTTAGAAAGATGTTGTTTACTCCAAGTCTAAGACACTGCAGTATATTAAATTAATAGCTACACACGTTTTTGAGCTGTTTAAACTTTTGATACATCCTACTAAAACAAATTGATTTTAAAGAAAAATTATGATTTTGAAATTTTTTCAAGTTTTTTACAAATGGATCGGCGTCTATATAATATGTCGATACCATTATAGATTACCATTTTTTTAAAGTGTAAATCATGGGTAATATTGTAATCGGTTGCTTATGAATTATGATAGATATAATTTCCATAATTTATTTAATGTATGCAGTGTGTACAGACTAGTATGGATTTTTGACACTCTTAATACGGATCTTTACGACGGGTTCTGCGTCTGCTGACTAGAATCTGAATTTTTGTGGTATTAATACCATCGTGGATTGAATAAGATACTTGAGTAATCCGCTTAATCCTTTTAATAATATATCGTTATTTTTATTGTTATCGATTACGTTGACGTATAAGCAGATTAACCTGTGATTATCACCGATGCAGTAAATTTCGAAGGTTATTCGATAATTGTATGGATCGTTCTTAATTAGTCGTTAGTCGGTTGATGATTGTTATTTTAATATATGTGTGGGCGGTATAATACTGCACAAAAACCTAACCATTGACCAGTTTATGTAAAAGTATATTCATATTATACATGATACGAGGGTCCGGCCTTTTCTATTGTTTCTGAGGAAAAAATTATCAATGTGGAGTCCTTGATAAAACTTACTGACTAATCCCGGTGGAAGTTAAATATTCTAGTGCACGGTTGGTCGAGGAGCAGCCGGATGTTCTGCAAGGGCAAGCGTAACGTCACTTCCGGTCTTATTTCTGTTTTGTTATTTCGTTTTATTTTCAACCCTTTTCTTATACGTGCATCGTACCTACTTAACGAAATTAAATAATTTTTAATAATTGAAAAAATATTATTAATAATATAACTGTAGATTTCACAAAATTTCTTTAAACCACAAATATTGTTTTCTCATCCGGCTTGTGTAATAAAAAAACAAAGAAAAGATTTTCAAAATAAATAACTACATCTATTATTATAAACAGAAATTTACCAATGAACTAATAAATTGTGCTTAAAATTACGTTTTCATAAACGAATTGTTTCCAAAACATTTTAATTTCGATAGACCAACTGCCGACTTTGTTATATCCGGAGTTGATAGACCTGCAACTTCACTAAATAACAGCCGTTGCCTATTGGTCATCTAAATTTAAAATATCATGTAAAAATAATATTTTATTATACTTAATAGGAACAACTTAAGTTATTTCATTCAAATAAAATAAAAACATACTAAAAAGAAACACTTATTTTAAATATAATATTAAAGAAATTTTGTTTTTGTTCATCACTCAAATTAATTCGTGTAGAACGTAGATAAAATTGGCGTTTTATAAAATTTCCTATCTATTATAGAATATTGACTTGAATCAGCTATTAAGATTTTAAATACAAGAATATTATGATTATTATTCTCAAACGAAAAAATATTTAATCACTCAATTATTGATCAAAATTATAAATTTATAATTTATACGTTTTTATTTTCAATTATTTTAATATGTATCAATAAATTATAATTCAGTATTTATGAATTATATATTTCTATTGGACAAAATTATTTTTAAACCGGAGGGTAAAACTAAAAAGCAAGCAAAATCATTGATATATATATATATATATATATTGATCTTATCACATAAGAAAAGCAATATTGGTATATTGATTATAAAATACAAAGAACTATATAAACCCGTGAACACTTTTTTCGGTTCTTTCAACGTTTCTCATGTAGCATCTTTATACTAGATAAAAATCAAGTCTACTCTAAACTGTACTTTTAAAAAAAGTTTATTTTACAATAGTTTCATCACTTAATAAGTTTAAGAAAATAAATACTACCTATGACCATTGACTGTTTTCAGCAACTTAATTTTTTTATTATTTTAATGTTGCTCTTAATTTTTTATCACAATACTGTAATACTAATTACACTATCATTCACCACGAATTGAGCTATGCAAGTCAATGCCTTACAACACTCGTTCTCGGCGTTATTGACTTTCTTATTCAAACAATCGTATATTATACAACAAAAAATGACTTTTTATTTATCTTTTTTTTCTATTTTGAAAACACTAAACAAATTGTGTCGATTATATAATCACTAAACAGTAATGTTTTATTTAGAAATAGAACATTTTTCAAATTTCAATAAATTATTGAAAATAAAACTATAGTATCTAACCTATTTTTATTATACAACAGGCTGGGAAAGCCTGGCCTATTGAAATTATCTACACTAGACTGACCAGGCTATGATAATTATGAATCATACTAATTTGGTAATTTTAATTTTACAATGTACCTACCTAAAAACAAATATAACTTATAGTTTTAAATGTAAACAAAACGTTGTGTAATTTAATAAGTGACCTCTTGTAATTTTTATACTTTAAGATTTTTAAAAATCTAGTTATTAATTTGTGTTAATATTATTCAAAAGATAAAGGTTGTTTAGATGTTTTTTTTTTATAAACCGGTCATTTTAATACGCCCAAATGTAGGATTAAATACTGAGAGGATTAAAATGTCCGTAACAAATATTACCTATATATTAAAAAACAATATTATCTGTAGATATTACACTATTAAATATATTAAAAGCTTCGTTCATAAATGCCCCTCCCCTCCCCCCTTGTATACAATAAATTGGAGATTAATAACATTTTTATCGTCCCTACAGTCAACACGTGTATTATGTGTACCAAAATCATTATTGAATCATTTATTATACAATTTGTTCACTGTAATGTACTATATTATGTTTAAAACCTAATATATTAATTGAATATAATATCTACACTTTGTACAACACGTTCAAGTTTAAACAACAAAAGATCGTTATTTTCTGCCATAATTTTACCAATAGACATACATATTTTGTTAATAAAGATATTTCCGTAATGTACTTAGAACATCAAATAATCAAATAAGAAATATTTGAGATAAAGGCGTCATACATACATAATATGTAATATATAGAATTATTATTCTAAAATAAATAATATATTATTATTCATATTTCGAATTAAACAATTTGTCTGAAAATCTACATCACAGACGTTTGCCGAAAAAGTTACCTCAAAACCTGCCCAACTTCCGTCGAAACAATTAAAATGAAGTCATGTTATTCGAAATATCACGTCTTGAGTTTGTAAATATTATTAATTATTATGCATGCACGGTGCGTTATGTAATATTATATAGTCGCCAATGAAAATCACGATCCGTTGTTGTTCGAATTTGACCGTGTTCTACAAAGTGTAGGTTCAAACACTCAATTATTAAATTATGCTCGTGACAAAATAATAGCCACCGACAGGATTTAAAACAAGTGTCACGCGTAATATAAGTATACTATTGAATAATATTATACAGAGTAACAATTTTTTTCGGCAAATGCTCACCTTTAGGTACTTGCAATAAAAATACATTTTCTTATATACCCAATAGACAATTTAGTGTAAAGTATTTCTAAGTCTTAATTCAATGTTTTTAAAAATTAGGGTAGGTATATTTATTGTAATAGGTACCATATAATATTTGAAACTAATATTTTTATGAGTATAACTACACAAGACGTGTCAAATTTGAGATTAGTATTTTTAATTTTTTTTTTTTTTTAAGCACTTAAAATGTATTTAATAAGCAAAACAACTAACAAGTGACAAAAATGTTTGGATTACATGGTTTACGAAATGTTTTGTGCATTACTCGTACAATCGTACGTTTTCATCTATATGCCTACATAAATTATTGCTAATGGATGAAAATACTATTTACTCGGACTATTCGATAATCATATAAAAACACAATATTTTTAGAAAAATATTCTACCTGTCCATTTTACTATAGTACATAAAACTAATAGCACCACATGTCGCGATTAAAAGTACCCCACGATAAAATATAGTCACCGATATATAAAATGACGAGCGTTTTCTGACAAAACAATTGCCCTGCGTATTAACACAAAACCTCATCGTTACGCAATATCATACCATTTTAAACACGCGGTTTTCATCTTTCCCGATTAACAGCCTACATTTCTACATCACTATATTGTATTGTACGCATAATATAGCCACAAACAAAGTCTAAAATTCAATCGCCCACTATCCCCCTACAACTACAATATTATAACGTATCTCCTCCATTCGCAGACCGCGTGCAATAACTTACAGAGTACTTTATAGTATTATATAGTACCTACCTATATACATCTACTATCATTTTCGCTCGATTCATTTCTGCACTGGAGTCGAACGAATTGACACATCGCGATTTGGTCGATCGATGTCATTTATATAGATATATACATGTATACATATTATATGGTCGTCGGATCGTGACAACGTTTTTATATCGCCGTAAATCGTAATACAATATGCACTGTCAGCTGAGTATACTTGCAATTAAGATCCCGGAATATAATATAGTATGCAGTCCACTGTATTGCTTTGACAAAAGACTTAAGGACTTGGCGTTTTAGGTGTTTGCCTATTACAATATTAAGTTAAAATCATTTCTCGGCGAGTTTTTGGATAGTTTTTTTTATTCAGTTGTACTAGTAGTCTCCGAGAGGTCTTGTTCTCTAATAGGTATGTTGTAATTGAGATTCCTATATGTATTTCTTTCGAATGTATAGTATAGATACAATATACGTATTAGTATAACACAATTAATATTGGTTTAAACGTGAAAATAGATCAATTATATATACATTATATATATACAATTTGAACACATGATGAATATTGGGTTTTTATATTTTTTAAATGTCAATAATAATTTGTTTAATATATTTAAGTTAAGATTTAAATATTAATGGGGTAAACTGCATAGTGTGTATTGTTATAGCCATTTTGTTCTATATAAATTTATTTGAACTATATTAATATATTTCTTAAAAATATTTAACCATTATATCCTAACCAAATTACCAAATATCATATTAATCTAACCTCAATCAAACTAAAACTAATAATAAATTACTATAATAATTAGATCATACCTATTAAAATATTAGCAACTTACTTATAAAAAATAATTGAACCCATAAATGGATAGCTACAAATCGTGCAGATCACGCCTTAAACACAAAAAGAAAGAAAAAATTCACTAAAAAGTCTTATCGAAGATCCAAATGTTGTAAACTCTTTAATGACGAACATTAGTAATATATTACGTATAGTATGGTACTATTTTTGTATAGTTTTATAATATTTAAAATTATTATTCGACACAAAGATATAAAAAGAAATCACTATAATCGTCTATGGAAATACTCAATAATAATATATTTATTAGAAGTTTTGATTACGTCAATAATTGTGGTCATCGGATATCGTTCCTAGCGACTGGCTAAGTGTTCGTTTTTTCTTTTTATTTATTTGATCGCATAGAGTGAAAACAATAAGTTAAAAAGTGAAGACTTTCTTACTAATCATTGATCGTCTTCAAATATTATTATTGTTATTATTTTTATTCAAAATTTACCAGCAGCTGGTTACAGATTATATTACTATAAATAATAATATTCAATTGATGTAGTTAACTTGATATTATTCTAATATCATGGTATCAGCGGTTAACCAGATGATAGCAGCTATTGAACTATACAATATAGTATAGACTATAGATTTGTTTTGTTTTACAATTTGCATATAATTTTGTAAATCTGTTACTGAGTATGATAGTTTTAATGCTATTGTCATTTCTCAGTGTCAAAGTGAAATTTAATTTTTATAATTCACCAGCATACAACACTAAGTTCAATAAATTTATTGATATTTTTATTTTTATTTATTGGTGGAATTTTCTTACTTCACGTACTTAATTGTCGATTTTTTGGTTTGTATACACACACTATACGATTTTTATATAATATCTGTATAGTGTATAAAATATGTAATTTTTTATTATCATAATCTTATAATGTTGGTAACTAATGTCAAATTTGATTACTCATCGAAACTGTAATAATACTAGTTAGTTAATAAAATATATCGAAACACTTCATTATAACTATTATATTTTACGAAATAAATATAGATTTTTCGTACAACCGTATAATTCTTAAGTTATATACTATACGTGTTGGAATGGCGATTTAGATCACTATTATATGCCTATAGGTACTAATAAAAACCGTTAATCTCATAATTTTTTCCTCTATCAATTTTACCGTGAAATCGCACTTTACTTTACCAAATATTATAGCAGTAGCTCAGTTTAGCGGTACATGTTGTTTGAAGATACGTCGAGTAAACGATTTCTTTGAAAAATATATAGATAGATAGCTGGAAATTGGATTATAATTTAATACTATTACAGTTCTAAAAATACGTATAGGTTTTAATGGAAAAAATACGTTTAAGCTTCACTTTGAAGATCGTATGACACATATTTGATATAGATTTAATATAGTACTTATACTAAAATTACTTTTATAGAGTAATAAAAAAAATTAGGTGAGAGTATTAAATCAAAATGATTTAACTTGTATTCTTCGCTAAGGACCACGCTAGCACCTAAAACTCATAGATGGTACGTAGAGTTATTAGAATAGAATTATTTCAGCGTGAATAAAAAAATATATAATATTTAATATTTCGCAATAACAACAAAATAAATTAATAATTAATAAAAAGATAACTATAACTTGCAACGTTGAAATTATAACCTTTTAATGAATATAGTAATACCAACCTACATAAGACATTTGAGTTACTATTATTGGGGGTTGGGTAGGTGAACAGAACATTGTGCGCGTTTCACTAAAAACTGTAAAAAATATCATATAATCATAATATTTTTACTCTACCTCAGGCATTTTGAAATATAAACAAACAATAATAATACGTGTGCTGTTTGTATACATCAATGTGTATGTTTACCGTATCCGGAAAATCAGATCTTCAGTACCTACTACACAATAAAATAATATAGTATATGATTATAATTCGGGTACACGTACCTACTACTCATTTATACGAAATGAATAATTCATTAAACAATTACACGTTCAAAGATGATCACGAAATAATCCTTTGATTTCGACAAAACGTGAAACGTTCACATTGTCCGATATGACGCGACGTCCATGTGAAAATTATTTTAGAAAAGTAAGTTATAGTGCTCAGTCGTATTATAATAATATTGTGTACATACCTACGTACGTATATTATCATTTATGTATATTGTATGCGGTAAATTTGATGGTACGGTAGTCGTCACGACCGTTTAACAAGTGGCTCGAAATCGCTGAATATAGTTGTTCTCCTACATAAGTGTATATTAATGTAGTGTTATTATTTTATTTTGATGTGTATAGCTGTTGTATAGATTCGTGTCGCCGAATTAGCAAATTAGCATACCTATATATAATTAATAATCATAAATATTTCGTTTCGGCATTGGTGAAATTCGAAAAATTTGAAATTGTCGTCTCTCGTGGCAACGTTTTCTTTTGGCAATGTCTATAAATCTGTCAAGAAAATAGAAAAAATCCACTTAATAAATAAATACCAATATAACAATCGGGTATTTCATAGCTGAAACGAAATAATAATTACTATAGGTAAAATATATAATACATATTACATATGTTAGGCTATAAAAACACGTTTAAACCGTTTAACATGAGTTGATCGACATTTTATAAGTGCTGCACTTAGCACTTAACAATGAATGATTAATAATTTATATACTTATATAAAGATGAAATCGAAATCCGTTTAAAATGTTTATTAATGTTATTCACGTACAAGTGATTTTACTTACCCTCAATGCTTTACAGACATCGAATATTTTTTAATTTACAGAGTAAATAATATTCAGCCTCAACAAATTTAAATTCGATGTATTCACATTGATTATAAGATATTATAACATAATAAACGAGAAAATCACGGACGAGTAATGCATTTTTAAGAATAACGACTTTAATTATCAATGATATAATTGAAAAATAACAATATATTAATAGTACCAACATCTATCGCGGTATAGTACCTACTACTGAACAGTGAACACTTATATAGGTATTAGTAGAAAATGTGAATATTCGTGATTGGATATATGGTTAAATCTATAACAAGTACAACAAATATAAATATTAAATATATATGCCCCAGAATAAATTCTATTTATTATATTTACTCTGTGTATTGTGTATATACAGTAATTAGATATATTTATGAATATTATCATGAAAATATTTATAGTTACCTACGAGTTAAACTAAGACTCTATTATGGTCATTATTCATTGCATATCATTTTTGTGTGTTCGTAGAAATTATTATTTGCTAGCACAATATAATATTATTATATTATGGGTACAATGTACAAAGTACATACGTTAGTTAAATGTGAATCAGAGTACAACGACACATTGCAGTATTTCTACGTCAGTAGCAAGTACCTAATTTGATAAAATTCGTTAACCATTAAATCAAATATGCATGTATTTGAAATAATTTGGATTTTAATATTACTGAAGCATTTTATTGGGAAATTTGAAATTTTCCGTTAACCACGTTATGCTAGTATTACATATTGAAATAATATAAATAATATAATGAAAACTATATGGTCAGTTTCAATAACGTTTATAGGTAGATAGGTATCAAAAACAATCTCAACCTATAGTATGCACATTTTACAATTGTGTCATTAAATATTTTAATGTAGACAATATATTGCATTCTATCGCGGTATCCCCATAGATTGTATAGCTATCGACGATAAAACCACTCAACAACTGAAATAGATAAATAAATAAATTGATTAATTATTTCTTATATATTTACATTTTAAAAAATTATTAATTAATTTTGATTGCCTTGTATTTCCTAATATATAATATCTTTCCTAATTAACGATTAAACAAAATTACCTATTTAATATTTATTATTTAATTGGTGGTGAATCTATCAGCTACCTGAAATAGCGCAAAACCTATTTGTTAACATCACAAGCTAACGAAAACTTCCAATTTCCAATAGCTCCTGAGCGACACGTTACGGTATATTATGAGTTATTTGTGATAATATATAAAAATATCGTTCCCCCAAATAACATACACAAACATAATAATATATGTATACTATGTACCTATATATATGGTATAACTGACGTGAAACGCTGTACTTTTATGAGTTATACACCGTGAGGAGAATCTTGCGTGCATCGGTAGCGATTTGTTCGGTTAAATCCGAAACGGATTTCCTGTTACTCCAAACATACCTATAATATATAGTGCGCTGATACACTTGAGCTCCTCAACAGCCACCTGGCACCTGTTGGCTATATACTTATTTACCATCTGTACATAGGAACATGCTTTCGTTACGGTTGGCGAAAGCAGCATTTACCATCTCATTGTTTTACTCGGGTTTCAAAAAAAAAAAAAGGAATAATAATAAAAGAATTTGAATTCATTGGATTTTTTTACTAGGTACCTAACTACGTATCCATTTTTACTTTTAAACCATTCATCAATTCTCTCATCAAATTGTGCATATAACGTTAAGTTGTATTAAGTTGTTATAGCTATGGTTATATAGTCATAAATAATTTCCAATATTAATATACGCACTAAGTTATAAATTATAATCATTATAAGCATTTGCGCGTTCAAAAATAATTCAAATCATACACTTTTTTTTACGCAAATATTTAATTCAGTTTAACTTTTATAGCTGTGGTGGACAATCGATGTTATTTAGAAAACGGCGGTTCGGCCGAAAGCTTCTTCGTGTCCGAAGATGTACCAGTCGGAACTATTATTGGTATAAACAATTTAAATTTATTTTGTAATTTATTTATATTTTGTAAATTCATTTTGATTTTTATAGGCGTTTTGAAGATAAACGGAGACACGTCCGAAACTGGAAACATAAATTTATCACTGAAAGAAGTAGACAGTCCTATCGCCATTCTGCCCGGTACAAAAGAACTCACTCTGACGAAACTATTGGATAAAGAAGTATATTATACGATTATAAATTTATTATCATTTCAAATGTTTAGCTACATCAAACCAATAATATAATATTAATATATCACGTATGTATCGTCATTGCAGGGTATTTCAGGACCATCTTCTGTTTATGTAAATGTGATCTGCGAGCGAAAACATACAGCCGATCCAGTAAGTTCTCGTTGGTCGTTACTCGTTGCTATAATATCATACATTATTTTAATAAAAAAAGTTTTCCTTAATAATATTTAGTCATAAAATAGATATACATGTTTTTGTTTTATGTTATAGTTTTAAAATATTTGCATAATTTTTATCAATATAAAACGAAATTACTATAATAGGTGTAGGTACATCTTTGTGTCAAAGGGTATTTAACGATTATATATACAATATTACAATAATGATTAAATATAAATGATAATGCAATAAAAATGTTAAAAAATATCCGATAACTATATTTGTATTACGTTTATTTTACCTATGCTGTTAAATGTATTTATTTATATACGTAATATACAATAATAAGATGTAAAATTTAAACATATTCAGATGTTAATAAAATTTAAATATTAAACATAAGCAATTTTGTGCATTACTCACCCAACCGTGTTATTATTATATTTTACAACGTATAGCAAACATGATATCGAATATTTACCATATTGATCAGTAGTACATAGCTTAAGGCGTGTATTAATAATCAATCGTATTTTTATAATATTATATTAAACTACTTAATAAATCCCGTGATTAATAAATTATTATTATACAATAGCAGCATTATAGTGATTATATGAATGTATATAATTTATATTCAAATTAATAAATGTTTATCGTGTGTAAATAAAATAATTAAAAATTATTCATATTTAATAAAAACGTGAAAATACCAATAAAAATAAAATAGGAATAAAATAAAAATCGCGTAAGTTTATGATTTAGTTGATATTTGAATCATAATCATTTATGTACTATACCTACTTAAAAAACTAGACTACGAAGATTATAAAACAAATACAAATATCCTGCTATATCTCTAATTATAATCATAATTATTATAGTAAGAAGGCGATAAAATATAATGTCATTTTTTAAGAGAAAATAATAAGCGCTTTAATAAAATAGTATAGTATTATATTATATACCTAACCTCGTGCGTGTTTCAGAACTTTGCGATTCCCGTGAGCATTCGAGTCACCGACGCAAACGACAATGCTCCTATATTTGTCAATGCCCCTTACGTACTCAACATATCCGAGGTACGAGTAATTTTATTCAAAACGATAAGTTTTTATTGTTGTTTATACTATTATACGCCTATTATGGTTATTTATCCATTATTTTCATATATATATATACATAACATATTACCATGTTCGTATTTTCAACCAATTTTCTACGCGTTTACCATTACAGGTGACCGTGGTCGGGACCAGAGTGCTTCAGGGCATCAAAGCCGTCGACGCTGATCAACTTGGTCCGTTTTCCACTGTACACTATACTGTGCTTCCGGGACCGCATTCGGTAAGTCGAACACATATTTATTATTTATCGAACCGACAAGCAACATAATAATAATACATATCTTATTCCAATTGCTACTGAGTAACGAGTCCCTAAATATTATATTATACATGTTTGTGTACAACTCGGTACAACCTTATTATATTGTACCTCTTATACCTATTAAACTAGATTGTTTAACATAATATATAAATTCCGATTACAATATTATATTTTTTAATATTTTTTTTTCTACTTCGTATACGTTTTGATCGCAATATTATACGATGATTGTGTATTTTGTGCAGCCAGTTTTCATAGGCGGAAGTAAAACGATCTTAGAGGTATGTTATACATATGCATGAAAACGAACCGGACACCTATATAATATAATATAGTATAGTCAAATAATGATTTTAGTTATATTCATAACTTAAGTATATAGTCATATACTGACGGATCCAATGAGGTAGGGTAAGGAATCATCATAGTCCCACTCCCAAACTCATAAACATATTATGTCCCAATTTTACCATCGGAGAAACTTAATTTAACTTAATTAAATAATTGAAGTATATTATATTATAGTAGTATATCGGTAGTTCTTTTTTATTTTCCAATCGTTAATAAATAAATTATTTATAAAAAATAAATAATGTGACACTTTTAAAATAAAAAAATACAAAAATGTATGAATGAAATATTTATGTCTCTCGTGAATCGTGATATATACGTTATAAATAATTGGATTTATGTCAGATGTTCACTTTAGATCTTGTATGAGAAAGTTCATATTATTTAGATGCGCACGGTAGATCGATAATGACGATAATGTATACATTGTATACATTATACAATGTACAATGTAATACATTCATATTTAGAAATTAATATCATGACGATTATTACAGGATTTTTTCGTTTTCGTCAATGGCCTAGAAGGAACTCTGGTGTTGAGAAAAGCGTTGGACTACGAAACCCTTTCAAATTTTACAATCGGTATTCGAGCACAGGTATCTAAATTTATACCAATCAAATAATATTATACATAATACCTATGGTTTACAATAACTTCATAGACTTTTTTTGACTGGACTTATTTGTTTTAGGATCAAGGAAATCCACCACAATACACAGACACAATCATATATGTTAACATCATTGACGCAGATGATCAAAATCCGAAGTTTTACGACGAAAGATATACTGCCACTTTACCTGATAATGCTGTCAAAGTAATGAATATTTTACACTAAAACTTTTCAGTAGATTGATCGTAATCCGCGAATCTAATGTATTACAGAAACATTAAAAACTAGTGTATTTAAAATTAGCAAAAAGTTCTTAATATGCAAAAATATAATAAATTATTACATTTTTTAAACGAAAAAAAATATTTTAAACAAATCTTTGTCAATTTTCACTGTATTAATGTAATGCAATATAAACATGCGTGAATGTATTAAACTCACCACGACCATGATTAAAATTATTAACTATATTTTTTCTTAACATTTTTTTTTTTTTTTGTTCCGCAGGGCACAAAACTTAGGGTGTTTCCAAGAGAAATTGCTGCATACGATCAAGACCTCGGAATAAATGCTAATATTTTTTACACCCTGAACTCTGGTTTGTATTGAAATCGGATTAAATATGCATTGTTATACATTAAATTTATTTTGGTCATGTTATAATTTAGATACTCAAGACTCTCGATATTTTGAACTGGATAAAGTTTCGGGTAGTGTTACCGTCAAACGTGCCATTCCAGAAGACGATTTGTTGCAACCGGTCACTATGGTCATTCGAGTATGTATACATTCAACTCTATATTGCACGCATAACTGAAAAAATAATATGTATTTTAGGCAACACAATTCGATAACGCCGATCGTTACGCGCTGGCCACGTTAACCATAAGCCGACCAGGTACTTCACTTCGTGAACTACAGTTTTTACAAGACCACTATCAGGCGGGAGTGCTGGAAAATGTGCCGTTGGAAAGCGTCCTGCTGACTGTGATCACCAACAAGCCAAAGGACAAGCGGTTGAAGTATTGGCTCAGTAATTATACAGACATATTTTCGATTTCGATCAGCGGTGATATCATCTTGAAAAAACCACTGGATTACGAAACGGTTGATAATTATGTGTTTTATGCTTTTGCTACCGATAGTTTTATGGTAGGTACCTGGTAACTGGTATTATTAAATAATTTAAATATTATATATTTTTACGACACAAACTCCTGTCCATTTATATAAAATAAATAATATTATTTATAATACGATTAAAATACGATTAAAATACGCTGTGTTCTGAATATCATGCGTTCAATTATTTTCTCGTCTTCCGCTGTTTTGTTCATACTATACAACTGGATTCGGTGAAAAAATCTCTTTTCGCTACTAAAATCCGTATAAATCTATAACCTCATATTATAGTTATAATCTTAATTAACGAAATAAAATACATTCAATATTACAATATACATTTTATATGATTTTGAACCCGAAACTAGTTAATTACGTCGTTTTAGTGTGAGATACGTCAATTGTATGATCGGTCGATTTGTTTCGGAACATACCGAGTTTTCCGGTTGACTTATTACTATATTTGTAACTGCATTTTCTCAATCAGGTGCAACATCTATTCTCTTTTACTTTAGGTAATTTATTATTATTATTATCATCCGGGGTACTTTCTGTTTTACAACCATTTATTGTACATTTTTCAATTTATATGATTTATTATTTAATAGTATTTTTATCCTGTACTTATATTATAATAAGAAATATTTAAAGACTCAAGACCACCTATATGTATATAACTGAAAACCACGTGTTTAATTATAATTTTCAAATATATATGTTTAATTTTCAGAATACTTCTGCATTTGTCAACATCACCGTACTGAACGTCAACGATTGGGATCCGAGATTCCGGTACCCACAATATGAGTTTTATGTGCCAGATATATCTTTATCTCAATTACTACCAGGCACGGTGATTGGTAAAGTGGAAGCTGCAGATGGCGATCGTGGCGATCGTGTTACTTTAGCACTTCGAGGCCCGGAATCTAGGTATAGACAATACTTAACATTATTTTATCATACTATCAAACTTAATACACATTCTACTACTCCACATTAAAATTAATAAATACGATTATTTCTCTAAAATTGCATTTAAGATTAATGTATAGTTTAATTTATTTTATTTTATCATATATTAGAATGTTCACCATTGAAGATTCAGGAGATATTGTACTAGGCGATTTATCAGATCTTAACACTTCCACGGCACATCTAGTAGCTGTGGCTACAGACACTGGAATTCCTCCGAGACAAGTAGGTATCCGATTTTTATTTTCTCTAATTTTTATTTTATAATATTTTGTATTTTTCATAGGCTTCAGTGCCCGTTATTGTACATTTGCCAGACACGATTATCAGGTCTGCTGGTCGAACATCTGCCAACAGCTATACATTATTCGTGATATTTGGAGTTATTTTGGGCGTCCTCAGCTTAGTTATAATTGCATTGATCGTCCATATTCAAAAAAAGTATTTGATTTACTTTACAAAAACAAAATATTTTATAACTCATTTATTACTCAATTTTTTTTTTAGTAAACAACCGAAACTTGGCACTGCAACTAATTTTGACGTACGCACTAAGTTTGAAGGATTTAAACGCACCAATCCGATATATGACGAAAAGCGTTTAGTTGGAGTGGGCACTAAAATGCAAAATCCATTATTCAATCCGAAAGAGGACTCTGCCGATCCTTTATACACTGCAACGGTTAAAAGTTTGTATTTTTTTTTCTACAAAATATTATGATTTAAAAATTGAAATTAAATAATACCAAATGAATTGAGAAAATTACTATCTTAATAGTTATTGTTCAATTGATTTTTTCACAATTATTTAAAAAAAAGAATATTCGAATAATTTTCAAAAATAGTTATTCGAATAACTTTTATACTCAATTATTTGAATAAAACATTATTCGAAAAATTATTTAAATTCTGAGCACGATTATTTTTATTAATAAATCATTTTTTATTTAAATAATTATTTAAATGAAAATGTATTATTTTCATTATTTTCATTATTTTAATAATGCCATATTATGTAAAATATCATATTATATTGTTGGATCAAACATATTTTACATGTGAAATATAATTTATTTATATAAGTACTCGATTAATATAATAATAATATTGACTTACTGTTTCCATAATTGTTGATGGTTATAGCAACTAGAATGTTTCCTGGAACAACAAATGGAAATGGTCGAGCTAAAATGGGCGCAGTACAGCAAACACTTCCTCGATCTAGGCACAAATTCCCTGCACCGGCTCCACCACAAGTTCCCAGGGGTGGTGGAGGTGGTGGCAGATCGCCTGCTGGTTCTTCGACCACTACGACTACAGCTACTCCAAGTCCAGTGAGCAGATTTTCTAGGATGCCCCATTGGCCTGCCGAGGCTATCCCTAAACGTGTTAAGAAGCTCAGCTGGGATGATCGTAATTCGTGTGCTCACATGACGGTATGTAAAATAAATCAAAATTAGATACCTATGGCCATTGATTAAGTATATTTAATCAATGGTATGACATTAAGATATATATATTAAAATTAGAAATCAACTTTGAGTATAAATAATAAGGTTATAGTCTTCATAGATAATTTATGTCTAAAATCTCGTGGAAGTAATACTACTTACGGAAAATGATTGACCAAAATCACCAATTGGCCCTTATTGGCTTACTATAAACATTTTACACTGATATTTAAACAATAACATTCTTAAACTCAACTAAATAATATATTTGTACATTATCTATAAATTGTAGTACCTATTACAACAATAATTAGGTATAAGTAATTAAAGTTATTTCTTTAATTATCAATTTATAGTTTTCTATTAATACAATTAATACATTTAAAATCAATTTGTTAATTTTAAATGTATAGAAACTTAAAATTATAAGTACATGAAAATATGCAATATATATATTATAATATATGGTTCCCTAGCATCAAGAGTGGCATTAAATTCAAAATAACGTGGATATAATAAAATTAAAAATTACTGCTAATTCTTCTGAAAATTATATTTATTAATTTTGGTATTAGTTTAAAAATGGAGTTCAAACATGAAACAGCCCTTGACGTATATATTAAAATTTCATCGATTTTTTTTCTTAATCAAATTATATCTCACGATAATTTTATTGCAAAAATATATTAGAATATGTATTTAGGTTAATAGTATGTAACGTAAAATAAATTAACGAAATTATCAAAGCATAGCATTCGTTAACTATATAGGTACATTTATTTTGTTGAACCACTCCTACCACTGTAGTTCTTAGTTCTTAATTATTGTTAAATTCGAATCGTGAACAGTCAACACACTCAAAACACTAAAACAGCTAATCTAATATAGCAATATAGAAAGTTAAGTTCGAGACCACCAAGTTATGCAATTGGTACCTAGGTAGTTATCTATACTGGCTATACTATTATGGTCAATAAAGGAAACGAGATGTTTTAGTGAAATTATAAAGTAAAATAAATTTAACAATTAAGTTTATTAAACCATTGATTATATACCTATACGTAGTATAAAATGGACACTATATTACTATAGTATAGATACCAGATAATAACAAGTTTAGTGTTGTGAATTCAATCTACCTATTACTTACATAGTTATTTTTATTATAATAGTAAAGGTGAAACTATACTTAAATGTTTTGTGATTTACGACACGCAGTATACAATTATTATGTTCATAAGGTTTTTAGATAGGAACCTAATTTGATATCACTAAAAAAAAACTTAAATGTTACGTATTTTTTTTAGAAAACGTGTAGGTAATGGTTTTTTTTATTGTGTATGAGTATAATATATTATGTATATTTTAACTTTTATTTTAAATTGATCGATATTATAAATAATAAATAAATACTATTATTATATATTATTATTTACTAAATAAACAATGTATACATAATTAATATAATTAACATAATTAACATCTAATGTATGTTAACTGTGTGGCTCAATTATTAATAAATATAGCAAACGAGAATTATTATTCGTAGAACTCACATACATTTTTTTTTTAATGTTTATATTATGATACTTGAAATATTTTCTATTTAAATAGACAAAATTTAAATTGTACATATTGTATTATTGTATGATATTATTATGGTTAAATTTAATTTATTCTGTGTATGACATTATTAGGCGTATTATCGGCGCAGATCTGCCATCATAGTAATAGGTATAGATATAACTACTGATCGGTTAAATATTCTTGTTATACCTATGTACATATACATCATACAACAATAGTTTTAAAAAAAAACAACATTATATAGGTACTGTGCGAGACGTGTAAACCTATCAATAATATATAAGTATACTCGTATTATTATTAATAATTGTTTTGTGGTTTTGTAATTATGACGCCTAATTATTTATTGTTTTGTCCTTTATTATTAGCGTGAGATCGACCCGAGCGTCAGTGTGACTCCAGTCGAAGAAACGAGAAGAGAAGACAACTTGACCGTTTATTTTTAAGATATTTCGATCATTCGAAATTAAACTAAAATATTAAGTATAACAACTATGTGATAAGATCAAAATTATAACATAAGGTATTTATATATTATTACATTTATACATACATACGTCATAAAACGTGTATATAAATAAATACATTATTCCTTTTTATTGTGTTAAATTTAGTCATATAGGTATATTATGTGTTAAGTGTAGCGCTTATATAAACACATACAATTGTATAGAAATAATCATGTAGCTTTTTAATTATTATTTTTTTGTTGTTGTAATTAACTTTATTATATTTCTATAAAATTTGTGTCTTTTATACAGACTGAATTATATAAAATATCTACTACCTGTATATTTGTTTATAAAACATAATATGATATGATTGCTGTTCAATAAATAATAATACATACATTATATTTTAAATTGCTGCTTTTTATATAATATATTTACAATTCGTGGGAGGTTATAGTTATTATTATATTATACATAAAAATATTACTCATTAGTCATTATGTATTTTTATGTATGATTTATTGATTTACAGTTAGTATGCGGCAATGACAGTAGACAACTAATTTTACAATTTTGTTAATTTTTCAACAGCATGACATGTCGCTAACAATTTAGTTGTTTTGGAAAAAAGCAGCTTATCTGAACATTGGTTTTTTTTTTTAATTAACACAATAATATTAAACAGTTTAACTGCAATAGTTATGTACCACTAACAAATCACAATTTATTCACAAATACCATTGATTAAATATTTAATCAATACAAATACTTTTTAAAATTAAATTGTACAGAGAATCGGTTACTTTACTATTCGGGTTAATTATAGTCGTAATATCGTTGGTGATTTATATTGTTATTTTTATATGTTAACACATTATGTAGAATCAAATTTTGACGTTTAACTTTATCAACTTAAACGTTTCATTTTTTTTAGATACAACTTGAAATGTTTTCTTGATTTATTATGCGTTTTAATTTTTGTTCATCGAGCAATTTGCGCTGTTGCATAATATTGTGTCTTATAACTTTTAATGTTTGATTCGTGTTGTTCCTTTACGTGTGTTAAAGCACAATTTATGAACCACCGTAGTTTAAAAAAATCAATGTATAGCCTGATAGTCGTATGGCGTAACTATATAATATATAGGAATTAAGCACTATAAATAATTTTAACGTAATACAATGCTGGCTATATTAATCCGTAATATATTAGGTATTTAGGTAATATAATTATGTATAAAACGAATTATTTTAGGTTTTATAATCATAGCATAATTATAAAATAATAATGTCTAATAATAATTTGATTTTTTTTTATATTAATATAAAATCAAATACTATTACTGTATACTAAAACTAAGTATTAATTTTGTGATCAAATTCTTAAATACTTTTTTTAAGCGCACGAATACAGAATAACCGTGTATTTATGACGCGATATTATACATTTTATGGCATGTAAATCGCGTGACCATATTATTGAATACAATGTATTCGGTGTACACAATATTATATACCTAAGTAACTCATAAAATACTTGATTAAATTAGTCAAGAAAATTGGGTCTTTTTAAAAATATTAAGTTTAATTAACGAAAATGTTATTGAAATGTATAATATGTTTTTGACAGTATAATAATTATAAGTATATTATATAATACAACTACTATTATAGTATTATACCTATTGAGATATACAAATTCTATTAATACTATTTTGTTGAAAACAATGTAGTTATACATATAGTAGGTTCTATAGGTATACGTAGTTTTCAAGTATTATTTTTTAGTTTATTAATATAAAGCAATATACTGCTATATATGCTATACTGAATATTTTTATAAATTACATTTTTTTTCCAATAGGATCTTTATAAATATAATTGGTATGTAGACCGTCTTCTGCGTGTCACTCTATTAAGCTGTAATTACTACGATTGGCTGTACGCATTTATCTTGTAATGAACGTATGACTATTATTTTTATTGAAGAATTTGGTGTATGTTCATTGCTTAATAATTAATTTTCCATATTATTTTTAAATGTATTTTTCATCTTGTATAATATAATATATTATAAATTTGCTATACATTTCTTTTCTCAATAATGCTTAGGTAATTTGTATAATATATTTGAGTTTAAAATAAAATACTTGTTTATTATTAAAATAAAAATATAAATATTTTAACTTTACTATAACAAATGGCTGTTACGTTTACGTGTACTACCGATAAAATATTAAACTATGTATACATAATATAATATATACACTTATACATATACCTACTTTCGACTTTACACTCGGGACCTATTTACATCTTTCATAGAGGTATACAGTATATAATATATATATATACATAATATATATATAGGTATCAAAATACTAAATATATGTAATATAACACGCCATACGAAAAAATCGATTCTTAAACCAGAACAGCACAGGAACAAAAGAAATTTATAAGAAAATTTATATCTATGCAAATAAGATATAATTACGTTGTTTCGACATAAATATAGTTAATACCTCTATAGTAGGTATTATACATTTATACAAGTAGGTAACCTCGCTATAATTCATATACATTATTTAGATTTGGAATAATAGGTTAATAGGAGGTACATTTTATTCTGTAGCTTTCAACGCGCTAATTATGATAAAATAAAAATATTATTTTATCATTTCAAATGATAGGTATTTTATCATGGTGATAATATCATTATTTATTAAAAGGTCTTTAATTTTTGTAAATCTTAGCTAAGCATGAAATTTCTGCAGCCTTATTTTGTTGCTAAAACTTACGTACAAAGTTCAAACGATAGCAGAACGCAAGTACGAGTACATAGGCATTTCTGTATTATTTATATAATATTTTGTAACGCATCTTATAAACTACAAAAAGTGATTAATTTACATGCCATAGCCCATAGTGGCATAGTACATTTAAAGTTTTAATGATTTATAATGAAAAATATCATTGTTTCTATTTTGTATTTTGTATCTTTGTATAATAATGATCAAAATTAAAAATAGTTATCTTTTAGTAAATTGTTATGTTTACATATACACACGATAAACATAATAGTAATATACGTATATGTATTATATTTTTATTAGTTGCTACTACAACACTTTCTGATTGATATTAATGAGTAGAAGCTGTATAACAATTCCCAAGTACAATTACTTTTTGTACAACACAAAAAATATCTTTCAAGAAAAAGGCTAAACATAAATTTTCAAACCAATATATCATCCCCTAAAAATCATACAAGACGAGTAAGTCAGTAGTCACATTAAATATTCTAAAATACTCCTAAAATCTGTCGACTGTTTAAGAATTCTTCTTATAATATATTCGATATGTAGATTAAAATGTTAATTTAAAAACTTAAATATTTATAAATTGTGTATTTAACTTACTAGTTTTTTTTTATCGATTTCGTTGAAAATAGGATTTATTTATTTCGTTTACTTCTCCCTAGTTGGGTTTTTAATTTTATACTGTAGGTACCTTCGTCTGTACCTCCTTTTGGTTAACGATTAAAAGTTATCTAAGACTTATAACTTATGACGTATGATCACCCAATTGACAATTTTTATCGTTTAAATTTTTAACCACGATTACTTAATAATTATTATCTTTTTTTTTTCTACTAATGTAAATATTATACAAAATTATTTTTTCGAGACGAAAACGGCAATTTATTCATCGCTTCGACGAGTTTCACTCATGCCGCGTAGCCGCGTAGGTCACACTGGTCTTGTCTACCATGCGTTATCAGCCGCTCGGACGTCGGACCGAAACAATAACAATATTATCATGATAATTTAACTGTTGAGCGAACCGAAGGGCCGTAGATAATATTAGTAGTAGGTAAATAATAGAATAATATACAATATATTATAGACTTCGCTACTTTGGAGTAGGTATCGAGTTGTTGTTGTGGACGTCCGCCACGATCGCCGAAGCGCCGACACTCGAGACTCGGCAGTTCGACGTTCCACGTCCGCGATCAGCAGTCGTCAAATTCGTTCGTCTCGTACTCGTCGTTTGCCTTTCTGGTTCTAGTCATCCTAGACTAGAATTAAGAGCACCAACGTAGTTTCGTTGTGTCGTACAAATCGTCCGATCCTGATCATGGCGAAGAAATTACTGGGTTTGACCGCTGGACTCGCCAAGTCCACTGCCTTGGCTCGTAATCGCAATTGTAAGTCTACAACAAGGTGTCATATAACGTTTAAAATCGATTTCACTCGTTGTAACTCGTAGTTTATTATTTATTATTAAATTGCATTGTAATCGGTCTCACAAATTAACCAATTGATCACAAGTATAGGTTTGCCAAATGTATTTGTTTGGTTTATATTTCCAATGCATCCAATTTGTATTATAGCTATGGTGTTGAGGTTATTTTTACAAAAATATTGTTTTGCACATAATAATAAAGCAAGTTACAGATCAGTTACGCTGTTCAGTGGATGTATGAATTAAAGTAAAATCATACTTCTTGTTAGATATTCATTGTAATCTACTTATTACACTACCTTTACTAACATGAAACGTTTGATGTTATCCTTTATATAATATGATTTGCCGTTTACGTTGATAATTATAATAAAAAATATTTTTAAACTAAAACAAAAATTATCAGAATTTCACATTAATTATTTTTTTGAATATTTTGGATTTATAGGTTATAATATTATTATAAATACTATTTTAATTTATAGAATAAAGACAAATTATTATCAACTTCAATTAATTCACTTCAAAGATTAATTTAAAATAATTAATTTGTACATATAAATTTAACATTATTTTGGTGATGTATAGATTTTAAGAACGTTGTAAGTATTATAATGATAGTTTTAAGTTTAGAAAATAACTATTGTTTTGGTTATAAATCCCGGAAATTAATTTCTATGTAATATGTAAATGGTTATCAAAGTTACAAAGTGTACATTATTGCTTCACCAAGAGAAGAAAAAAAAATAGGTCACAAATTATTATTTTACTAATGATATAGATAATTAGTATTTATATACACTTGAATTGATCTAGCTTACATTATCTGTTAGTATAATCACATAATCACTGTAATAGTTAAGTTATAAGTAATATGTACTTTATATTCTACTATTTATTAATTATTAACTACTTAATAGCCAATAATAGTGCAGACAATTTTGAAAAATATTCATAGAAAAAAAAGTATTTCTCCAAAAAAAATAACAATAACTGATCATATGAAATTTATGTTTAAAAAGACAAAAATAATCAGAATTTGTATGTAACACGACAAATTAAAACAATGTATAGGTACTGTACAAAATACAAATCACGAAAGTACTACAAAATTAAAACCTTATAAATACAATTAATTAGTATGTACCTATATAATTTAATTTTCATATTATATTTTAGATGCCACAGCTTCAACAAGAATCTTGGCAAAAAATCCTATTGTTGAAATGGATGGTGATGAAATGACTAGAATTATGTGGGAAAAAATAAAAGAAACACTCATTTTTCCTTATATCAAAGTTTGTTTTACAATAATTATCATAAAGAATTTTTCTGTTTTTGGCTATATCAATTTTTTGTAATTCATTTTAACTCCTAGTTAGATTGTTTGTACTACGATCTTGGTCTACCCCATAGAGATGCAACTGATGATCAAGTAACTATAGATGCTGCAGAAGCTACATTAAAATATAATGTGGGCATTAAATGTGCAACAATTACACCGGACGAAGCTCGTGTTGAAGGTATAAAATTGCTTTATATTCTAATTACATTTGAGATTACTGTTAATTAATTAATTACTTGTATTTTATAGAATTTAAATTGAAAAAAATGTGGCTCAGTCCTAATGGTACAATACGTAATATTCTTGGTGGAACAGTGTTTAGAGAACCAATTATATGTAAATCTATTCCTAGGCTGGTCCCTGGTTGGACCAAACCTATTGTTATTGGCAGGCATGCACATGGTGATCAATACAAAGCTACTGATTACTTAGTTACTAGGCCTGGCCAAGTCAGTAATTACTAATTACTAATTTGAATTATTTGCTATCTTCTAATATACAATAAATGTTGTCTTATCCTAATAATAATAAACCAATTATAAAAGTATAGTATGTGGTCGGCAATACATTTTTTTAATTTTTATGATTTTACATGAAATTATTAATTAATAAAATAATACTATTATGGCTATAGATTTAAAAAGAAAAATGTAATTCATTTTTATTAATAACTTTAGATTCTGTAATTAAAAATATTCTTTACAAAAACATTTAAAAAAAGTTGATTATAATGTTAAATATTATACTTTATTTGTTTTAGTAACTTACTGTAATACACCACAAATGATTCTATTAGTTAAACTAATGTTATCTATAATTAGGCTTGCCATTCGTCCCGGTTTTAATGGCATGCCCCAGTGTCCTGGTCAATTAATAAGTTTGTCCCGTGTAATAGAAGCTGAGTGCTTTAGTATTATTTTATAACAAAATATAGAATAATGTTGTACAGCTGTACTATTTTATTATCTTATATTATGTTATTTTTAAAAAATGGGTTATACAATATTAAGTTTGGTAATTTCAAAATTTAGCCACTTTGTCTATATCATTGATTTTATAACATGAACACAGATATAAAAATAAAATGTGTATCATTAGAAGGTATAAAGATGAAATTTATAAATTGGTAATAATAAATGATACAATAATCATAATGATACAAATACAAACCATTGATAGACCACATGCTATACTCTTATTTTTAGATAATACATAAAACAGTAGCAGATTGTATATTGGTAGATAGCCAAATTAATTTTTGTAAGATACATAAATAATAATCATAATTATTTTCAATTTTGTATCTAGTTGGAATTAGTTTTTACTGATCACAAAGGGCAAGTAGAAAAGCTTAAAGTATTTGATTTTAAATCTACTGGTGTAGCGATGGCCATGTATAATTTGGATGATTCAATAGCATCATTTGCTCACTCCAGTTTTCAAGTTTGTTTAAATAAATTATACCTTTATTTTATCAATTATTTCATAATAATTATTCATTATTAGTATTATAAAATGTTTGTAAAAAGGTGGCTTTGTCAAAAAAATGGCCGCTTTATTTATCTACAAAAAATACTATCCTTAAAAAATATGATGGAAGATTCAAAGACATTTTTCAAGAGATTTTTGAAAAGTATGATACAACTTTTATTTTTGAATGATTGAACTATTATTTAACTATTTTATCTTTAGGAACTACAAGTCTCAATTTGAAGCAGCTAAGATTTGGTATGAACATCGGTTGATTGATGACATGGTTGCACAAGCATTAAAAGGAGATGGTGGTTTTGTATGGGCTTGTAAAAATTATGATGGAGACGTCATGTCCGATATTATTGCTCAGGGATATGGTTGGTGACAACAACACTCTTGATAATTTGATTTTAATTGATTTACTATCATAATTTATTTTTAGGCTCCTTGGGCCTTATGACATCAGTTCTCGTATGTCCTGATGGTAAGACATTAGAATCTGAAGCTGCTCATGGAACAGTCACCAGACATTACAGGTTAATATATATCTGTTGAATATGATTCAATATATGTATATTTACAAATATAATATTATTTTCAGACAACACCAACAAGGAAAACTAACATCAACAAATCCAATCGCTTCAATTTATGCTTGGACTCGTGGTCTTAAGCACAGGGCAATGCTTGATAACACTCCTGAACTTACCAAGTATATTTCTTAAGGATAAGTTTTCTTAACATAGCGATTAATACTATACTATTATATCATATAGATTTTGTGATACATTGGAAGAAGCTTGTGTAGGAAGTGTTGATGCCGGCCATATGACTAAAGATCTTGCAGCTTGTATACATGGCTTAAAAAATGTTAAAGAAGGAATGTACTTAAATACCAATGAGTATTTGGATAGTGTGAAAGAACATTTGGACATTAAATTGAAACCGTAAGGATAAAAAATAGACAGAAAATACAAGTTAATATTTATTTAATTATTACAATATATTTAGAGCATTCATTTAGAATTAAATTTAAAACATTGATATTGATAATACGTGCACCTTAAATAATTGCATTTGTTTGAAATTGAATATTTTTT
The DNA here is from genome assembly GCF_020882245.1 of Rhopalosiphum padi. NCBI lineage: Eukaryota > Metazoa > Arthropoda > Insecta > Hemiptera > Aphididae > Rhopalosiphum > Rhopalosiphum padi. The sequence continues at coordinate 48,276,400 of NC_083598.1, read as the reverse complement.
ATTTTAATAATAAATCATTACAATCTTCTAAAATTCACTTTTTAACCCCATGATTTGTTCCTGTATACAGGGATACAAAAAAACTGTTTGCATCAATTGGTGCAGTTTGACAAGTCTGACCTTTCGCTGCAATTACAATTTATCATTATTCTATTATACATACTTTTTATACTTAATTTATTATCTATTTGAATAAGATGACATTTATATTTTAATAATTGCACTTTTATGATCAAATTTGCACACAATAAATCAAAATTGATAATTCATATCTTATTTTATTTCCAACATTGCATTTGAATTTTTATATTATCTGTTATGATATATATTATATTGTGCTTTCCTATAACTAAACCATGCGTCATCACTTACATATTATTTTTATGGTATTTATAAACTACCTACATTTGTAAAAAACAAATTAATATATTGCAATATATAATGTATATCTTTATGTTTTATTATAAATATTTATTCACATTTAACAGCTAAAATTAGTGAAGTATATTATTGTAAAAGTAACTTTTTTTTGACCAAATAATACTTCTATTCTTTACTGATTACGCCAGATAATTTACACGAAACAATAGGCTCATTATTAGCAGATAGGGTTTAATAACACTTCAATAATTGTTTATTCTTTATTGCATTGTTACATTTTCTGATACAACCAATGAAATAAATGCTTTATATTTTTGGCATGTAATTCTAATATTAATCATTGTTATGTTAAAATTTGTATGCTGCTAAGTGCTAAATAACTCATTGTTGTTAGCGAAAATATTCTATTGAATTTGTATTTGTTACTATTATTAATAATAATTTTAGTAATTTATTTTAATGCTCAAAATTAATTCTTCTATAAGAAAGTATTGTCAGTATTTATAAATGATGCCTTGCTTGAATAATACAATATGTATTTTTTGTGTTTACAAACCTTTGTATTGCGTATATTCAAAGAACATTTTATTTTTTTATAAATATTGTATAAGTTTGCTGTCTTACAAACAGCATGTTATTGAATAATTTAATTCACAGAGATAGTCATTTTTATACCGTTGAAATGTATATGAATTTAATTCATTATAAATGTATTGTTTAGATTGTTATTTTATGAAATATATATATATATATTTATTTGTTAATAATTTACATTTATCTTATTTGCATATACTGTGACAAATTGTAAAGACATACAGATGCACACAGACCTATTAACTGTTATGCGTTAAGCAGTGTGAAACAAATTGGATTTATGTTTTAAGTGTAATTAAATACTATTAATGTTTATGAGTATCTCCTGAGAATTAATTAAACAAATAATAATAATTTTTACTTTATGTCTTTCAAATTAAATTATTTAATGTAGATATTAGATATAGAAAAATTATTCACATTAAAAAGTGAATTAAACATTATTGACTATCATGATCAGCATATAATATAATCTGCTTTTAAAAGTCATTCTTGTAATAATTTAAATTGGAATATAACAAATAATGTAAAAACTAGTAAAGGATATTTATGTGAAAATTTTGTGAACAAAATAATTATTGATTTGTGACTTACAGTCAAACGTTAGTAAGTTTATTTCTTAGACATTCATTAAACACTATCACTTATCAATTATCATGGGTGGCACATTGTTATGGCAATAATGGATTTGCATACACTTAATGTTCAATTACTTTTCTTACATTGACATAGCCAATTGCCAAAATATTTAAAAATCAAAAAATACCTTTAAATACAATATTACTGCATAAACTACATATTACAGACTCATAAATCTAAAGATTTAAAAAAAAAACTTAACATTTAAAAGTAATTAAAGTGATTACAAATTAAATATCTAATCCTGTTTTTGGTTGAACCTTTTAACATTTTAAAAACCTAACTTGAACAATGCACCCAAATATCTCGTAGTTTTAAATTACATGATTCACCACTATCATAATAGTATGTAAAATAATTTAACAATTAATTCCAATAATTCCAATTAAAAATACATTGGTTAACTTAATTTAATTAACTATTACTTATAAAAGTAATAATATTGAGATAATAAGACCTAACGGACATTTTTAAATTTTATAGCCTATCCATTTTTTATATTGTGTTAAAACAAAAGATTATTATAATTGGTATAAAGTACCAACGTTGAAATTTTAGAAATATTCATATTATAAAATAGTAATTAATATTAAATAATCAGACAGTTCATATGAACTGTATATTATATTTATCTAAAGTTTAAAACGTATAAGTTAACTGAGAATTGTATATTTGTGATAGGTGTCGTGATTTAAAATAATTTTAATATTTTAACTTATTTTATAGACAATCAAGTTAGGTGTAGTAAGGTTAGTATTTATGAAACTAATCCAAATAATCAAAATCGATTTTCCTAAAAAAATAAGTAAGCCGTGACTATCGTAGCATTCGTAGCTCAGTTCATATTTCGCCACTTGTCTTTTAATCAATATAATAGCTCAAAGTCAAGCGTCTATAAAATATAATACCTAATCACAGAACATATTTTTTTTTATACATGCTATTATAGAAATTAATAATATAGAAATGCAATGTCTTCTTCAAAAATGATTTAATCTACCGTATTACTGATATTATAATAAATATATAATATATACTAATATTACTAATATGGTCTGACAGGCAGCCTCCACTCAGAATCGTTTTTCGTACGTAATGATTAATCATTGAATTCAAAGTTAACACTTATATAACATTGACCCGCTCAATAATGAAGTATTGAGGTAGACCGAAAATCGACACCTATAAATAATACTGTGCATCAGACCGGTTACCTATACCACTTACCAGTACTTGCTGCCCACTTTCTTTACTATGTTCATCAATAGGTACTTTTAAATAGATACTTAAACTAAATTGAATTTTTCATATTATATCCATTCTCAGAAAAATATTTTACTTATGTCCTAGATAAATGAAATTCAAAATGCATAATATTATAATTTAAAATGTAAATAACTTTTAAAAAAAATAAATCGATAAGAAATATAATCATATTTTTGATTTCAAAAAATGTTATAATAGCGTCCGAAATGACGATCATCGACTGCACTGTCTGCATGCACTTGAAACGATCACCCTGTATATATTCATTATATTATAGTATTATACCTACGTATCCGCAGTGGCGGAGTCTATCGTGCATCAATCATACCGACGCGTAAACCTACTATATTATAATATTACATTAGGCATTGTATTATATTCTACAAAGCGCGTGTGTACGTAACACACGTGAACGATGTACCTACCTATACCAGCCATTACCTATACACAATACGAGTGTCTGTTTGACCGCATATGATAATACACAACACACAAGTGTTGTGCGCTTATAATGCGCGTACTTATAGAAATGCGTACCTATGTATATATATATAGGTTTACAGTGAATGCTGTCTGCATCAAGCACTGCTTGAATAGCAAATTTGCATTTTCGCGTGACACACATCGTGTCTTGTTCATATTATCGCCGATGTTCCATTACCTACCTATAACATAATAATATATTACCTAGATATGCAAGGCACTTATTATAATAGATAATATAATATAACCTATGTATAGATATCAGTGCACTTCAGTGGCGTGCCGATTATAACATGCATTATAAAATGTGTCTGCAGATATCGGACAACAAGGGCGAAAGTGAAAAAAGGTTTGTCTAATATTTACAATTTGGCGTATATTGGCGTATCAAATTTGTGGGATGTATATAGGTACCTAAATGGCCAACTGCAGTGGGTGGTGGGCAACGTCGAGTTATGGCCATTTGGCACTATAGGCGATTGCTTTTTTGAGCGCCAAATATTTTTTGTCCATTATATCAATCGAAGTATCATATTATACGTTTTTTTATTCTTTTTCTTTTTTTTTTTTTGTTGACTGTGTCAACTTAATCAATAAGAGTATATGTGATAGGTCGAAGCTATAGATGAGCTTTAGCATAGGTATCTGCGTGATGTATGTGCACATCGCGTGTTTGAAAATAAAGGCGAATTCGGTGTGTCGACAGCGACTCCGCGAAAAACTGGAGTATACCGGGCCGTTTATAAAATCATTGACTTTATTAGGCGCATATCTCCTGGAAAATGCGGTCTCGGTGACGGCGAGGCCGTACGGTAAACTAATTTGGATTTGGAAATATTTGAACTGCTTCGGCACGTTTCACTGTCAAAGTTTTTCGTCGGAATTGCGCTCCGGGGCATGTCGAATACATTATAATATTGTGGTGAACTGGTGAGGTCGGAGTATGCACTATAACCTGCAGGAGCTTTTAAAAAAACAACCGGCTCTTGAGTGGTTGGGTGGAGACGGATCAAGTTCGGTGTATATATTAATCGTTGCATACAACAGTTTGAACAGTTATAGTCATAGGTAGTGGCGTAGTGCGTATAATACACTTAGTATTAATGTATTATGATGAAAGTATAAAATAAATATTTCCCTATGGCCGTATACTGTCAAAATCACTCACCACTTTTTTACGGTTGGTGTTTTTTTCGTCGAGGTTTACGGTTTACCTACGAACGGAAAATAAAATCATAATATGCGGAATACGAAGCGCAGCCGTTATAATAATAATAATGATAATAATAATGTTATCATTGCGGTTGAACGACCCCCCGGGCCATTGTCGTCACTCGTCAATAATGGGAAAATATCAAAGCTCTCTACATCGGCCTATCGCCATTTATACAATACACATATATCTAATAGGTACGTATTATAACATAAACACGCAACACTAGAGCACGAGTGCACGACGCAAACGTGACGTGCGATGACGGCGCACGTCGCCATGATGTCTATATAATATCATATTCTCACGTCATTGGTCCTATAACGAGCATAAAAGTATTCATTATTAGGTGCATATTATTATTATATATATAACAATATAATTATTATAAGGTACTTCCACATCGGCGCGTACACGCGTACACGCGTACACCTGTACATATATACAGTATAATAATATTAGGTATAGGTACATACTACATATACCTACGAGGTAGTACTCGCCTACCTGTCTAAATGGCTAAATGGTAAATTCTTAAGACTATATAGTAAGACTGGTAGGAGCACTTATGATATTTTTGAGTAATGTGTTGATTAGTATAGAGTTAAGAGTATGATGAGTATATGCTTGCAGTTTGAGTAGAATATAGATTACTTTTAAATTATTTTTTTTCTACTTGTATACCTAGTTCTATAGCATTAAAAATAAAAGACACAAGCATACGTGGGCTCAAAAATTGAATCATAATAATATGTATTAAAAACGTAGAAATAAGCACAGTCATTTTTTAAAACATACATTTTTTGTATATTACACCTTTGAACGTCTCATAATAATTGAACAAATAAAACAACATGATGGTTTCAGGTTTATAATTTATAATTATATTATTTATATTATGGATTATGGATTCAATAGAGAATTAATTTTAACCTTTTCAGGAGTTTAAGTTATAGTCTATAGGTAGTTATTTTTTAAATTGTTTACGAGTGCATGTGAAAATAACCGTTTATCGAGTTGATTTTATTTTTTTCGTGAACGTAACAATTTAAAGGTAAATCTGTAATATTTTAAATTGTATATTATTAAATAACTTAGAACATTTAAAAAATTAAATGATCAGAATGTATGATGTACGATTGCCGATTTGTAAAACCGTGGGGGGGCATATATTAAATTACTACAGCTAGACTAGTCACCATAGATACTCGTCTAAGCCTAAACCAGTACCTGCCTACTTATATAGTCATATAGAAACGTAAGACTACTGTCTTCTGTTAACATTTGCGTTTATATTTGGCAAAGAATTCGTTCTGATGGTCATCGCGTGGTAATATTATTTAATATATGTATATTGGCCCATATCCATTGCGGAAAATCCGTATGTATTCAGTTTTAATTATGCATTAAGCTGTGTAAAATGCCAAAATGTTTCATAACATCAAATAGGTACTATGTATCGGGCGGTGATCGAAAATAAATAAAAGCATCAAAGAGTACGTAAGAGTTAATTTGAACGATACATTATTGGATTATATTTTTCATATCCGTCTTAGTGTGATATTCGTTATAAAAACTAGAAAGTAAAATAATATGATGTTTCTCCGTGTTGTTTGTTTATCCTGCACAGAATCGATTTATCGTGACATTTTTTTGAAGAAATGTCACTGTTATCATATTATCATCAACATGAAACCAATTAATATTATACAGGTATACGCAATAAGTACGTATATTATAATATTGTACATTAATCTTATATATTATTATTATACCTAATATACTATTTGACTTATAATGAGTAATGACTCGATAAATGACTGTGTAACAAATAATTATGTTCTTATAGAAGGAAAATTATTACGTACTTATAGATAAAAGTTGCGCCAGTCTTCGCGCGCGAGATTTAGGATATATTTTTGAACAATTTCTGGAGCTCAGATCAAAATAATTTTTATAGAAACGTCAGATTACTCATATTGAAAGTGTTGTGACTATTGGTAATAATATCATATTCATCCGAATTGCATATAGGTACCTACCTATATACATTAAATAGTATATTATATATGCACATAATATTATGTTTCCTGTACAGCACCTATTTACTTCCAATAAGGGGTTTGGCAAAATCTAACGAAACTAAATTCGTACAAATTGTAATTTCCGCCGTATGCAAATGCAAGTGCACGTATAATTATTGTCGTATATACATATACTATACAGCTACTAAATATTAACAACGAAAACAATACAGCGAGAATGCGATGTGGGTGGGCCGATGAAACGCGAATATACGTCAATTTGTCATGCCATCAGTCGGCCGTCACGGACGTTATATACGATATACCTACCTATATATCAGCTATTTTGCTTGACGCGTAAAATTATGTGTTAACGGTAAAGATTTGAATAACTATAATATGTACCGAGCCTGAATTCCACGCACAGGCACGACGTACAACTGTATCGTCGATAGACCTGTCATAAATCCGCGGCAACCGGGAAAACGATCGATAATCGTTTGTAATGAATCGTCTAATGATTCACGTGACCGGTTTAGGAGAATGTCAAACGAAATCGGAACGATGCAATGTGCCAGCAAAAACATTTCAGGATTGAGTGTTTAATGCTCGTGTTGCAGGTTGAAAGCCGATGCGCGTTTGTCATACACGCGTATTTTTGAATATTTATTAATATAAAAACTCGCGATTAGCATTTATCAATAGGTGCATGCAAATACACTGTATATAGTTGTAGGTTCACATTAAAAATATGTGAAAAAATATTGTCCATTATTATACACATTAATATTAATATACCTACATATATTAGGTATTTTAAAAACAAATAAAATTTTAATAAATATAATAATATATTTTACTTCGGGTTTTTTAACGAATAAAAATATGCGACGTAAAAAATAAATATTTTAGTTTAAAACGTGAAAAAATGTTGTTAAATATTGGATTTTATCTTGAATATAACATCACAGTTGAATTATTGACAATAATTACTATGACTAAAACATTTCAGTCAAGTACCTACTCAATACTTATTCATGTAGGTATTATGATTTATGATATATTATTTTAATATAATACCATGTCAACAATTTTTTAAATAAATATTATTATAATTTTAATACTATATATAATATATAATGCGCATATATGGATATTATCATGACGTCATGATTCCTACACGGCTACACAGCTATACAGTTAATACTGTGAAAACAAATAGGGAGCAAAGTTACAAATTACTAATTAATTATAAAAAATAATTGTATAGTAGCTATAATTAAATTTACAAAAGATCTGTTGTTTCAAAACAATTTTAATTTTATATAGCTATTAATTTTCCTTTGAGTATTAGCCAATTGATTAGATATATAGGTATGGGTACTTAAACAACTTATCAAATATCAACCTATCTTTAGAAATACCTATAGGTATGTAATTATCTTCATTAATTACTCATTGTACTTATCTATGGCTATATATTATGTAATTAATTATTAAATCTGTAGACATTATACATTAATTATAAGACCTATTTTATATTCAATAAATTAATTTAATACCTACCTATACATAATACATATGTATATTGTTTTTATCGTGTCACGTATAACATAGTACACAGAATACATAAAGAGCTAAAAAAAACTACGAGGATCGATTGAAAAAAAAAATGTAATTTAATCGTATTTTAAATATGCAGTTAGTGTCTAATTAATAAATGGTAAATATTAACTAATAATATAAATAATTATTGAATTACCTATATTACCAAATTAAATCACAAGTTTATTTATGGTTTTTATTTCGGCATAGAATATCAGATGATACTATAAATATAAATTATGTAATATTACATACTTATTTATTAATGGATCTCAAATTATAACATATATAGGTACCTATTTTTGCAATAACTTATTAGTATATTTGAACAAATTAAAAAGGAAAAAATATATAAATAGTAAGAAAAAAATTACATTTTTACATTTTTTGTTAGATTTGTGGAGAAAATCCATGAACTATTGAATTATTTCATAAATTATGGTTAATTTCAACGGGTTTTAGACTTTAGTATAGTATACTGTATTATTATGAAAAATCATGCACTCTTATGCGGTTCAAACCATTAAAGCACCTGCAAAATGACTTACTTACAAGTAACAAATTTAAGTTATTTAATTAAAAATTTAAGGAAACTATTATTATTTACAAAAAGAATTTAGTTTTAAATATTTGTAGAGCCAGTGCTTTACTGCTTTAGTGCGTTGCTTGTGTGACGTGATGTCCATTAAATAAATATAACTCCGTGCTATAACCACGGTAATACATTAATACCTATGTGTACAATAAAGTTTAGTATATTTAATTTATAAATATATATGTATTATGTATATAAAAAGTTTGGGATAGTGTGGTGGATTCTAGCTGCTGACGATATCCAAATAATTTAACAGCGCAGGTAACGGTCCCGATCTCGCCAGCCAATAGTTTCGGTGTGACGCAAAATGTTAATTTGTTAATACCAAAATAGTGGTGAATTAGATGGATACAATATGGGTGCGAGGGAATACGGTATAGAAATTATTACTCATATAATTGGCTGTTTAAATGCTAGCTGTCGACCCTTTACGATAGAATTAAATAAACTATTCGGGTTCTATTGGTGTTAAAAGGATTATTTTGGCTAAGATCGTTGATACTTAAAAAGCCCGTTTTCAAAAGATGAACCACCTGAACCGACGATTAGCTCGGGAAATTCTTCATCGATTTTCGGTATTACCTATTTGTCAAAACGTTGAATTCAAATCAAATCCAAGTTTTTATTTAGTGGTATAATATACTCGTATTTTAATTGTGTTTAATATTTTAAATGCGAAAACTGGACATTTGTTGCAGTCAACCTATTTATATTATATTTTTCTCCTGACAAAATAATCATAATCTGACGATAAATAATTACAATATTTATATTTTATGATTTTTATGGGGTGAAAGGTTATTTTCAAAGGATATTTGTAGTATAGGTACAGATAAATCTAATACAAGTTCAATCTGTTCATATAACAAGTACCCATGTAATATTTTACTCGAATACAATCGACGACCGTTACCTATGTAATATAAATATACTAAACCGTACGCTGACTAAATATTAACCAAAGAAAACTATAAAATATAAATCGTACGACGTGTAGATGACGCATGTGGTCGACAAGCCGTTGATCAACGAATATACACAGCCAATGGAAGTGTTTTTGTTCACACGGACTTGGTATAAGGCTATAATGTATCCGCAGATTCCACTGACTAAAAAAAAAAAAAATCTTAACGCCCGTGTGAACTGTCCAAACTATCTGCGGTTTATACGTGCATTGTGATTTGTGTTTATATTATTATTACAACTGTACACCATATGGATGCAAGCAGATACTGCGCAGCACATCACAATTCACAGACAGCTCGTCACTCGAGTCCCCTTTACATGACATTATTACAACAATATACTATGTATTATAATAGTACCCACTACACAAAGTATTATATTCAAAACTTCAGGATAGTTTTGACTTTTACTCGTTCTAAGCGCAGCCACACTAATTGGTGGGCGAAAGAGCTGGTAAAAACGAGCAAGTGCTCTACAAAAGCCACTACACACTCGAGGGGTGCCCATTTAAAAGATAAATGATATTTATTGTTATAAGTAGGGCTCGGAAGTTATAGCAGCTAAAAAAGGTTTATAATTTTTAAGTGAGTGAGCCGAACTATATTTTGAATTATTTATAATGATAATATATAAATTGCGAGATAGGTACTCGTATAAAGTTGTTATTGCTTCTGCAAAATATCCGTCGCCGCAATGCAACAATTAATATATTTTTATATACCGTCCAGACCGTTCAACATTTTTTTTGTATACATACTTTGAATTTGGTAGAAGTTTAAATTATATTGTATGTGAAATTAAATGTCGAATTTCTACTTTCATTGAATATTAGTATGGCACTCATCAGGACCAAAAAGAACGTTGTCGACTACAAAACGATTCCACGGACTAATATAAAAAAAATATTTTCAAAACCATTTTTTTTTTTTTTTTTCGTATGGCGTATGTATTCAAAACCATTATAATACTTTATGACAAAATGAATGTTTGCCTTTAAAAGAACCACTTTAGCGCTATATAATATTAATTGTTTAGTAAAATTGTAACGTTTGTTTACAGACAATGTAATTATCGGGAGTGAATAAAAAAAAAAAAAAACTTTCAATCAATATCAAATATTAATATAACAAGTATTCATGATGTCAATTGGTCATGAATAGATTTTATTTTTATAGTTCATCATCGACGGTGTTCATTGACTGGGATAAACTTGAATATTAGCGAAACGTGGGTGTAATTCATAAACAAACACTACTAATAATTATAATTTATAATGAAAGGAAAATAAGTGTATGGAAATATCAAATACTTCTTAAATTTAGTGAAATTGTTGTTTTTTCTTCATTATAAGACTGTTGTGTATTATATATTTCAATTAAATATAATAATTAATAATGATAAAATATCAATATATCATTATTAATTAATATTTATAATGATTTATTACGCAAAAATGCTTAACATTTAAGTTAAACAGTTGTTATTCAATTATACATTTATAGGTATCTACCGGTTTGAAGTAAATTAATAAGTATATTTAATTTTATATTAACGATTAACGTACACAATCATAATATTATTAACACATAGTTTTCAGCAATCAATAGTAGTGTATTGTACATATATTATAATATATAGGTAGTGTGAATTTATACTATAGACTACAGAGTATCTTATATTCTAAATTCTTACTTTATTAGTTTTCAATTTAATATCATCGTAAATCGTAAATTCGCGATACACATAAACAGGGTTATAAATTTATGATTTTCGTAAGAAAGAAAAAAATCATACATTGTAATCAAGTTTTCAACTATCGTTTTTATATTCTATTGAGTATTGACTATAATAATATAGTGTTTACTGTGAAAACATTATAATATGAACGGATAAGTTGTTATAATAATATGACATTCGTTTACAATGGGTATTCTTTATGCCTTTCTGTTTTTATTTTTTCGTTTTTGTTTTTTTTTTGGCATGTTACATCAGTCCAACGGCGACGGTTGTTTATTCATTGAAATCGACTAACAAATTAAATTCTATTAACCATACGAAAACATTGCATACAATTAATACAATGTCGGATGCATGTATACAGAGACTGTTATATGTTTAAACAATCGTTTTACAAACTAATCTATTTTACACTGCAATAGCATATAGGCATATGTATTAATCGAATATCAATTAGGTTTAATTAAATACTGATTATATTAAATTTAAAATATGCATTGATATTTTGTTTCCTCATTATGATATTATACATGTTTAATAATATATTTTATAACTAGATTTTTACTATAGGATCAATGGATAGGTATTCCAACTAGTAACTTAAACTATATTGTAGTAACTATTATTTTACATTAATTTTAAAAATGTTTCAATTACTAATTTTTTATTGTTTCTATTATTCTATTTATATTTGTTTTCCATTTTAAACCCGTGTGCGTGTGCCACATGAAAAATGTACGTTCAGCAGAACCGATCTTTCGAAGTTAGTTTTAATATTTGAGAGAATTGATACATTATTAAACTTAAAGTCAAAAGCATTATTTGTGTTTGTTCGTTGGTATTTTTATATTTAAATTGTTTTGCGTTTTTTGATATAATTTTTAAATTGTAATATTTTACTTACCTTCTCATAACTTGCATAAACATTAAAATATCGTAAAAAAGCCAACGATAAAAAAACAGCAATGTTACTAAATTTTAAGTTTGGTTATAGGTACGTCAACTCACTATTTAATATTAAATCTAACAACACATAAGATTGTTTCTGCTGAATGTAAATTGGCCATTTCATGCATTGGACAGAGACAGAATAAGACATATTCTCCGTTAATATCCTCTTAATAAACCCGATTTTACTCATCAGATAATAATTCTTATATGATATAAATATATATAAATGTATATAGGTATATGTTTCTTAACAACCCGCTCAGTTCTTACCAGACAATCTATATGTTCCGGTAAAAATATTATAATCAAATAATCGAGGAAAAATAATTCACAACACTACACGTTTACACGAAACAATATTATTAGATACAAGACAATTTTAATGTGAAATAAATTATCAAAATAATTGTGTATGACGTTTTAATGGTTAAAAATAATGTAAGTTGTGTTGCATGTTGTGCACGCCTACTGACAGGACGGAAAATAAATCCAGTTCAACATAATATTATTAATAAATTAATGAATTTATCCGTTCGAAGCATTCTGCTGCGTGTTAGAAATCTCAACTCGCTGTCCAATGTATATTAAACAGTAAACCAGTATATAATATATAATATGCATATAATAGTGGTAGTGTATGTAATAATAATACCTACCTACCGTCTATTTATGCATTATATAATACGCGCTACACACAGACTACAGCTGATATAGATTGTGATTCACGAAGCGAAGGCGAACCAGCGGCGATTCTAATTTCTGAAAACGCGGAGTTTAGTTATAGATTTTTATTGTGTTCATACTTTACGGGCTGTGTACGGAATACCTATTATTCTATTATTATGGCCATATCCCATTGTGTCCGTCGTGACTTTCGCCGCCACCACGATTATCACCGCAGCAACAGTTGGTTGTTCATAAATAAATTGTTTAACGATATATCTATTCGTTTACACATTCAACGCTCTTTCTTGGACGGATATGGTCGACTTTCATTGGTTCGTCGACACGAAATTAACTCGAATAATACTATTATTTTGGACGACGTCTGCCATAGTTTACCTGTAGCCTATCAATATAATATTATTACAATATTTCACAGACTAAACGCGGCGTTTAACTATTTGATATATTACAATTACACGTTGTTTTTGTACATATAGTTGTATGTGGGGACGTGATTACCGTTCTGTAGTAAGGTCGTTTCGGACACATTCATTATTTGATTGGTTAATACATAACACTGCAATTAATTATTGGTTATGAATCACATTTCATAAGTTACTGCACATAGTTACTTATCATTTATACGAACCAGGAAGTAAATATGATCGCCGGGTATATAATTTTAATCGCCGATTATTTGCTTTATTCATATATACGTAAACACTCAATAAATATTTTTTTCAATTCTAAAATAAAGTTAAAAAAATTACATTTTAATTTTATACTGAAAATAATGCAGTGGTTATACGAACTGACAAAAATAAAAAGTTTATTTACGGATTTCACTTTAATGTAATATAGCCAGCAACAGAGATAACAATAATTTATGAAATGTGTACATGGGCACCTCCTATACTTTAATACCCATTGATTATTATATCCGTTTGTTCGATACAACTTGTATATAAGTCGTCTTTTCCATAAACGAAGTGGTAAAAAATAAATTTGTTTTATAAAATTGTGATCGGTATCGTTTTCTAATCTGCTAGTTTCCAAGAAATTCATTCTAGGATCTTATAAAAATCGATAGAAAGTCGATTAATTGGTGCTCATTGATAGATCTTACTACTGTTATTGTTGCAAACTTTCTGAGTTTACCTTATATGGGTTCAAACAAAATCATCACTTTGGGTTTGCAAATACAAATATATATATAATCACATTACATTATATATTAGCTTGCTGATCGTAAATCAAAATGTGTAATAAAATAAAACGTATATGTATAATATGTACTTACTTAAATAGTTTTGTTTAAATACATTTTATTAGAATAACTTTAAAAGCTAAGAGAAAAAAAATATTATATAATATAATTTATAAACATTTTATTAAAAATTACTAAAGTAATAAGTAGGTACAACAATTTTAAAATGTATAAAATACCAATAATTGGTTTAAAAAAAATGTTAATGTTTTATTATATAGATTTATCTATACCTTTATTGACGTTTAATATTATAATCTACCTATATTAAAACAAAAAAAAATGTAATATAATATTATGTGCATTAATGTTGCTTACGAACTATGCGCTTGATACAGTTAGAACTATAATTAAATATTGTATATTTTTTATAAAAACTATAATTAGTTACATAATTTTTAAAATATTAAACCGAGCGAGATGAAAAGACAACTATTAGCGACTAGGTTATAGGGACTATGTCTATAATCTATGAGTATATATTTATTTTAATAACCACTTTTAAAGGTAGGTAGTATAAGTTTACATTTTATATTATCTATATTAAACAAATTGATTTTTGATTTATTAAAATAGCATAGGTACCTAATTAAATGTATTGTATTACATGTTTTAATATATCTTTTACGAAGACCTTTAATTTATATAATTGTATTAGAAGATGTTTAAACAGTTTTTAAAAATTATAAGTTTTTAAATAACTTTACATTTAACCTTCATAGGCACATATTAAGTGTCTGATTTTTAGTAAGTGAATAAATTCTATTTTAAACATACAGTATTATAGGTAGTTAATTTATTTGATCTTAGAATGAAAATAAGAACAACAATATACTCGCTTTAATGTACGTGTTGTATAGATTGCAGAACTTGTGTAAATAATACATTAGTAAAAATTATATAGGTACTGATTTTATCCAGTTTTTTAAATTAATAATTTATGTTCAATAGTCAATACAATGGGTTTAAAATAGTTAAAAAATTTATACATTTTTAAAAGAGTCTACGCCATTATTGCTTAAACTATACACAAACTCCCAGATAATATCATTACATGAAATTCTATTATACTCGTAATATTAATTTTTTATACAATTATGTTATTGTGGAAAATAAAAATTTATAATAATATACATTATTTAATATTAAGTTTTAGATCTATTGGTCCAATTAAAACTGGAAGTCATTAAAAAGTTAATAGAAACTCTAATTAGAAGTCAATGCCCTACAGATTAGACTACCGGGTAATAATATAATATTTTTATGAACTATGATTTACGATTTACCTACACCTAATGCGTATAGAGACATTGCTATTGTTAGTAGTATAATATATAGTGTTATATTAATATTATAATCTGTTATCGCGGTGTTACATTTTTATAATACAAAATATTACTATTGTATAAGAAAAATGTATTTTTAAATCACTCTTTTAAATTTTTCATTCATATCAATAAAATGAAATTAAAAGAAAATAAACGTTCAAAGGTTATTAGGCGAGGCAATATTTATCTGAATCGTATATTCATTATTCATTTTATGAAAAATAGTATTAGTAAATATTACAAGTTAATAAATGTTGTGATTTTAAAATTGATATGAGTATAAGCTAATAAATGATTGTAACAAAATAACGGTAATAATACATTTATAATATTATACATATATTTATATTTGGTAAATAATTTTAACTATCTAATTAAACTAACCAAATAGCAAGAATGCAAGATGCTTTACTTTTTCCAATTAGTACAAAATGCTTTGTGAAAATTGTGTTTAAGTAATGTAAGTATACCTGTTACACATGTTGGTGTTATATTATATATATTTGAATATTTAAATAATTAATTACATTTTTTTTTACATAAACGTAAAAGTATAAAAGTAATATAGAAAAAATGTATACTTTAACTTCGATTATTAATTCTTATAAGTACTATAAGTAATATTATAAATCTGAATTAAATACAAATTAATAATAAACATGTTTTGTTTTTAGCAAAAAGTAATTTATATACTTATCATAAAAAGAACTTAAATCGAAACGATAAATATTTCAACGATTTCGATATTACACTATCTTGCAGGTAAATAACACTAGTTTTATAGGTATGTATAATTTCACCTATATAGGTATATCATTTAATTTGACGTGCTAATTACTGATATAGTTAACTTTTTAACTTTAAATTTTTAATAAACTTGGCGAGTTATCAAACGTATATTGTAAAGAAGCATTTTATTCTTTCATTTATTTGTGATTATATCTGTGTACATATGTTTACACTATATAACATCCATTATTAGACATTGTAGTGTCCATGAATCCATTTATAGGTACCTATACTAAGAAAAATTGCTCAAACATAGTACTTCACACGTTTATAAATTATATTTGGCAGTTTTGACTTTTGTTAGAATCTATTTTTACAATGAAATCATTTCCTATTACTTTATATAAATTATAAAAAAGCTTTTTCTCTCCAAACAAAATATTCCTCTAATTATATTGTAATAATAATTTATAAATAGTAGATACCTTGATAGATTATACGCTGTTTCTATGTAACAGCGTAAATAAATATTGTAATTTGTATTAAATCGATGGTGTTCAGTGTTTAGTGCATTTTTTTTATAAGTATCCAAAAATAATCTCTTCTGCAAAGTATCAACTTTGTTCAATTTATGATGTGTGGGACGGACGGACGAAACTACATAAAAATTTTACTCTTTTCATTCGAAAAAAGAGTGTAAATACTAATGCTGTCTACGCAAACACAAAATATCGTAATAAAAAACACATATGCACACACAATCAATGTAGATACACAGTACCATTAAAAATCTATAAACGTAATCATTTTATAACGTTGATAAATATTCCGATTTTATGAAAGTCTTATTTATATTCAAAAAAATCATTCCAAACGTATTATTATATATTATAAGCGGTACTCGTACTTGACACAATAATATAATATAATATATTTAAAAAATGTTAAGCCTATATATAAATTACATAAATTAGTTAACAATAAACGATGGCTAAACTTTAAGAAAACTGAAAATTGAAGATTATTATTATTATATTATGTGTATAATATTTATATTACTTTAGTAGATACTACCTACTTATATTTTGATTATATGATTTATAACAAATATCATGTACATAAACATTAGCGTTACTTAAAGTATACTTTGGAATTTAACTCATAATAATTTCTGCGAACAGATGCCAGTTTAATTTAACTTTTATAATGGGACAAGTTTAAACTTAATTTCCTGACTGAAAAGTGCAGTTTATAAACATTAATAAACGTGGACGGTAATCAGTGTTGAAAATTCGTATGTAAATTGTATCCTTTTATTTTTGAGTGTATATTATATTATAATATATGTATATGTATATGTGTGTGCGTATTTACTTCCTCTTTTAGTCTTTTGTATATTTAGAAATAATCTTCTTAATAATGTATGAACTATATTTTTAAAATATAAAATTTAACAATGAGTACGGAATTATATTAAAAATTATTATCTCTGTTTCAATATTATCAATAATAAATATAAATAAATTGTTTAAATTAACCTAGGTATAAATTTATTTTCACTAATACACACTACTAAATTAGATAAGATTTTGAACTAATACGGCTATTTTGCATTTAAAAAACAAATATTATTGTAGGTAATATATATTATAAATTATAATATATTGTACGGTATGATTTGTACCTATAGTATATTATGTTGAATTTAAAATTTAAAGTAGGTAATGAACAATATAATAAATGTATACATTTTTTGAAGAATGATGTTTGAACACTTTAATCACTACGTTTTTCCACTTAATACGAATTTAAAATTTATTTTGACATTAGGTTAATCTAATCATTTTATAAATAATATAATGAATTTTAAATACGTATAATATAAAGAATTAATATAGTATTAAGTTAGTTTAAAACTTTGTTTGAAAGTTTATAAAGCCCACGCGTTTTCATTACTGGCTATTAATGAGTCTTAAAATAAATGATTTAAAATAACGGATTTTAAATGAATTAAAAATACGTATATAATATGAAATTTTAAGTCTGGAATCGCATAAAAAATAATACGATAATATTGTAATATTATGATTTACGAAATTAACCTTTATTCCTTTATTATTTTCTCTGTAGCTATCATTTATAATTATATATTTCTCGTCGAAAAGGGATATTATGTTCAAAGTTCCATCGCGGAAAAGCATATACAGACTTCCGAGTTCCAACTAACTGCTGTGAAAACGTCAACGACTCGTCAACTACTTCCGGGTCCGGATCTGAACAGTGAACGTTGAAGTATTGTCATATAAATTGGTGGTAACGTCTTTACCTTTTTATACTTACACACAAGTTACAGATACAATTTTACACATCCAAACGGTCGTCAATATACAATGTGAACCCGGAACTGAGAATCTGTTCTCAGACGTGACTTCACTGCAAGACAATTATCCGTGTAAACGATAAAATATTTCTACATTTACCATATACTTGTAGGTGACCATACTTAGCACCTTATACTTCAAGAAATGGGTTTATCCGAAACTTGTGAGAATGAGTATCTACAAGATACTCGCTATACTAAACAATGCAATGCAATGCATTACATTTTTTCTTTTTAAATAATTATTGGTCTTTGCAATTCTTTAAAAATATCATAGCACTACTCGTACTTAGCAGTAGACACATTATAATGGATAAAGTTGTTCTCAAAAATTAAAATCATTGGTTTTCAAAATTATTTTGGCTGAAATGTGAAACGAATTTTTATAATTTTTTTATTTGTAACTATATTTGAGTATTGTCGTACGATGTTTGGATTTTTATACTTACCATAACACCATATTAAATAAACCTCATGAATATACGAGTACCTATATATACCTATTATATAAATGTTTTCCTCTCCCGCTCGAAAAGCGAAAACCTGTATAGTTTGTTCTATAATACATAGTTAGGTACCTATTTTATCGTTTACTGGACTTGCTGCAGCACAGCTATGTATACCTATATACAAATTTATAATAAGTAATAACTACGCATAGTACGGCATTGGCGGTACGACGCAGGACGCACAGATGAGGACCGTCGGCCAATTACTATTGTTAGCCGTACGTCTAGGCGGTGAAACAATAGTCGAATAGCTATGCGTTATAATATAATATTACGAATGTGATTTCGATTTTTTTTTCTTCTATTTTAAGCCGACTTATTAGTGAAGCTTCCCATTCATTTGTATTAATATTATTTCTATTATTGTTGTTATTTGTTGTCGTATTATTATTATCGTTATTATTACTATTATTATTATTATTATTATAATGTAAGAAATACATTTCGGTTTCGTCGCCGTACATACGACGTACTTGTACACATGCCGACAAAGAGATGTACCTCTGTGTGCTGAACTTGAACTCCTTTCAATTATATAATATAGTAACCCTGTGAACAGTACGATCTCTGTATAGTCTGTATGCTATCTTGACTATACGTCAGCTATATCGTATATAATGTGTAAAAAAAAAACGGTCACCATATTATAGTGGGTCTATCATGTCACATTAACGTGAACGATGAATATTATATGGATATAATAAAATATATAACACATACAATATTCGTAACGCGGTTCGTGGGTGGACGAAAAAACAAATAACATATCATATTATAATAATACTCTTGACGATAATAACCGTAAAAATACTATAAACAATACAATATTTTATATACAGACGAAAAACTATTTATGTGTGTTTAATAATAATACGCGAAACGGCTGATAAATATTCGAAAAAAAAGTTTGTTATATAGTAAACTATTTCACGTTTTAAAAAGATCCGTGGTTAGATATTATTATAAAAACAATATAAGCATTATAAGTTCTTTATTGTTATTTATCTACCAATATGGTATATGCTACAATTATTTTAATAATAATTATTAATTTCTATCAATATGATATGTGTTTTTAGTTCTTCTTGCAATACAACATATTGAAAAATTCATTTGACTATATTTATATTTTATAACTAACTTGAAACAATATACCTACAACATTAAAAATATAATACTCTTCATACTTCTTCTTTTAGTATAGGTTCTCCAAAGAGTTGGATATAATTGATAGTGAATATTTTGTTATTTCCATTAATTGGTATAACAACCCTCTTATCGAGCCTACTATATAAAATCAACCTTATCGTCTAAGTTCGGCTACTAGAAAATTTGTCCTGTCTGCGCTACAATCCGGTAGTGCATTCTCTAGCATTCTTTTTTTTTTTATCATTGACTGATATGGTTAGTTTTCTAACTTTTTGAATATGCTTATAGTTTTTTCATTATCAAAAATTCACCAGGAGGCATGGTTGCTAAGAATCAGCACAACATCAAATGGTGTGGTATACTTTAGCTACTTGAAGAGCAGTTCTTGTCTCAATGATCCATGTCGTTTAAGTGCATTCTTGTTTTTTACTGTAGAAGTAGGGCTCATTTTAGCCCAAATATGGATGATGTAAAGTAGTTTGTTGTGTAACACTGTCATTGAAAATTGATTAAAAGCACCAATTAACGATGTTTTAAAATGAAAATTGTAAACATTCAAATAAACCAAACCAAAAAAAAAAAAATAATAATAAAAATAATAAATCAATATTTTAGTTCGAATTTCGAATCAACAAAATAAAGTCCCATAGCGATTTTAATAAATATTATATTTTTTCATATTTTTATTTTCATTTTCTTGAAAAAATATTATTTAAGTTATTCTAAAAATTTGATTCTATTTCGATATAAGTATACTTCTATTTTCATCAAATCCTTAAAGTTTTCAGATATTGAAGAAATTCAATATTGTTTGATTATACAACTATATTAGTTATTTAATATAGTTCTTACTGACAAACAAAGAGTTAACTTCCGTTAACACAGTTTAATGTCTCATCGAAATCCCATAAACTTATGAAATATGTAAACATGTTGGAATTTTGATCAGAAAACTGTATTATATCGACGTTGTTCAAAATAAATTAACTAAATATATGAATACTAATTAGTATAATTACAAACATTTTTCATAGTTTTTAATACACCTGTAATAACCCTGATATATTCGGTCCACATTTCTTTAAGATTGAATTTATACGTTACATTGTATGGTATAGAATTACACGGTGTGTAATGTACATATGATGAAGCTTTAAGAGATCCATTTGTATTCTAAATACATATAAACTTTATTTTTATTATCACGCAAAATCAGATAAGAAATCATCAATGGAAATATATATAATATCATTGCACAGGGCAACCTTCCTTGAGTTTCCTGGTAAAAAAAAATAATTATTATAATAATGAAACAACATGAAAGTAAAATTAAAAAATAAAAACATCATTTAATATCTACTATACCAGTCCTATAGTCAAGGATAAACAATTTATACACACATACTAAACGCACAAGAATGAAATGTTTAATAGGTAAGGTATAGTACCTACACTTATAGTTTCCTCCAGTCTAAAATGCTCGCAGCAAAATCACTATAAAATATTATAATACGATTCACATTAATTAATGCTGCAACGAAACGCGGAAAGGGTTACGTTGAAAATAAATTCAACGTGCCTGGTGTTTTAATTTGCCCATTAATTCTGTACTTAAGTAAATTAAATTTTTTAATACTAGTGCTTAGTGGTGATCATTTTAATGACATTTTTACTTTCTACAAAAATATAGTATAATATAGATATATAAACGTACGCACACACACACACACACACACACACACACACATATATACCTACATACATAGGTCACATATTAACATTGATTACGTTTGTAATTTTGTCATATATTCTAGACACACACTATTATTTAGTTAAGATTAATATTAATTTTGATTTAGATACTGATTTCGGTGAGAATTGTTGTACTTTGAGGAATTCTATAATGTACACATTATGTAAGTATGTCGAAACATTAGTTACCGTTAACGGCTATAACTATTTACTACTGTTGAAATTTCTTTTAAAAATCTTTAATTTAGAAATAGTATCAAATCAAGCATTCAAGCCAAAGCCAATATAGTTTATAAGATTAATAATATATTGATCCTACCTCGTATACAATTAAAAACATATAGATTAAAGTAACGCTTTTGTAATTTTTGATCTGTATTAATTTAGATATTGGAAGCTATAAAAAAAGTAACGTTTCGGATTCACGAACAATTATAGTATGTACATAATAATATAAATAATATGGAGCTAGGTGAATTGGGTCCGCGATAATTTGGGTCCGTTTTGAAAGCGGTAAGTTGAGTCCCGGGTATGAAAAGGTAATAGGTAAGTTGGGTCCCGGCTATAAATCATTGCGCCAATGATGTCTAAAATATTAAAAACTTAAAACTTTAATATTTCATATTTATATAATATACTTTTGAATAATTCTGTTACAATACTACGTCATATTTCATACAGGGGTACACCGCCTGGACATCAATTAATTCTACTTTGATGTTTATGTGTGTATAGACAGGTATTCTTATCGCGGATTTTATTACACTGGCCGTAGCCACTTTTATCCAAAAATGAGATACCGAAATGTCGTATCTTTGATTAAATCTAATTAAGATATATATACGAGTATACGAAATACGAGCGTATACAAGTGTTAGTATTATTCGTCTATCTTTTTTTGTATTAGTTAGTAGTTATCATCGATTTTTATGATGATTACATACAGATATACGTACGATATCTGGGATATTTCATTATATATTTAGTAGCCTGCTGAACGTCAACTTGTGACTATATCGTGTCTTACAGCTATACAGTTACACAATTTTACAGTTATTGTTTTTTTTATACATTTTAAAAATGGAAATAATGGCTAGCGAAAAAAACAAAACTGTTATTATAAAATATGGTCATAAGTTTAGGTTTCACAAAATGTTGAAAAATGAAGTACAGAGATGGACCTGCTGTAAAAGTACATGTAAGTGTTTTTTTAAAACTTATAATGGTGTTGATACTGAGATTTTTAATGATCACAATCACAATAAACCTAGCGAACAAGACATCAACCGGCAAAAATTAAATAATAATCTCAAGAGAAAAGCGGTAGAAGAGATATCGGTGTTGCCATCGAAACTTATTTGCAGAGAGTTAAAAAACTGTGATATAAATAGTTTATCTTTAAATGATACTTCTTTAATAAAAAGAAATATAAGAAATGCACGTTTATCTGTTCATCCCAACATACCAAAAAACATAACAGAAACGCATACTGCTATGAATGAAATGACATTAGTTACTAATAAAAATGAATCATTTTTATTAGTTAATGATTTCAATAATGGTATAATTGGGTTTTCAACAAAAAGTAATTTAGAAGTGTTATGCGAAATTAGTACAATACTTGTCGATGGCACTTTTAGAAGTTGTCCAAAATATTTTTACCAATTTTTTACCATTCACGGCCTTGTTGGCGAATCATATATTCCACTAGTATTTTTTTTATTACCTAATAAAGAAACAGAAACATACGTACGTTTATTTGAACATACTGTAAATAGTTGTGCACAATATCAATTAATATTTTCTCCTGATGTAGTATTTATAGACTTTGAGATTGCTATACATACGGCTGCAAAGCTTGTTTGGCCTAAAATCAATATAAAAGGATGTCGTTTTCATTTAGGACAAAATTGGTGGAAAAAAATTCAAACTCTTGGTTTAGTAAACACATACAACTCTTTAAACACAGAAAAAAGCGATTTTTTTAAATGTTTTTTTGGTTTGCCATTTTTAAGACCTGAAGAAGTTGGCGAATGTTTTGCACAAGATTTAATGGCAATACAACCAAATGACAAACAAATAAAAACATTTTGCGATTATGTACTAGATAACTACATTTCACCTGATGCTACATTTCCCCCATATATTTGGTCTGAATTTGCAGCCACCACTGTGCGTACAACAAATAGTTGTGAATCCTATCATGCTGTACTAAACCGAAGATTTTATAGTCCCCATCCTAATATTTTCAATTTTGTGGACGAACTATTACAAATACAGTCTGAGACACATATTAAACTACGAAGTACAATACAAAAAAAGAAAATCACGCTCGGTAAAGAAAAATACTTAAGAGAACAAATGATGAAATATACTAATAATATAATAACTCGATTAGAATTTGTTAAATGTTTATCATTTAAGTTTTTACCTAAAGCATAATATGTATTTTATATCATATATTGTAAAATTTGACGTACTATAATATTTAGTGTATTAACATTTTTTCCCGAGACACAATTTTTTAATTATTTATACCATATATTGTAAAATTTTACATACTTTTATTATTTAGCTTATTAACATTTTTAAATTAATCATTTACACTATTATTTATTTAGAACATAATATTATAAAAACCACATATATTTTAATAATTTATATTTTTTTTATCCGGGACTCAACTTACCTACAACCTTTTTTTATCTGGGACTCAACTTACCTACAACCTTTTATTTTCCGGGACCCAATTTACCGAGATAAGGTCATTTGGGACCCAATTTACCAATCCCGAATAATATAATGTAATGAAAATTAAAATAATACAAACGTTTTATTAAGTATAATTGTTATTTATATATAGTTCTATCACCTTTAAAATTAGGTTAGGTTACATATTACTTACAGGTAGTCGTATAAAAACAGAAATTATAGCCTATACGATTTATAAATTCAAAACAACACACTCATTGTTTTTACTTAGTAATATTATATTAAAATAGGTGTAAGTACAATGTGCAACTTATGTATATCGTATATGCTATATACACTATACATGAAAGTTAAAGCGCGTAACCTTTAGTATAGCTGGTGGGTAGTTCATATTCAATGATAATAATTTTATTATATTATATATGAGAATAAATTGATTTATTATATGAACAATTTAAACTCGATATTATGAATATAACAAAAATAAAAAAGTTGTATCTTTATCTATTTTTAATATAGGGTATGTGCATATAATTCATATAATAATGTTTACTATAATTTATTATGATTGATTTTAATTTAGCAAAACAATAAAATAAATTAAAATTAGTTTTTATTTAAAAAGTTAAATTTATTTAAACAAAATTGATCATTTTATTTTATGTCCAAACTTCAAGTTTAATGTTGGGTTCGGTAATCTTTTACTAAACTATAGGTAAATATAATAAAGTTTAAAATATATATACTCCATTGTACTATAATTGTAGGGTGACCAGAGATGTTTCTGAAAAAAAGGAAGACATTTCTACTAATAATTGTCCAATAGTACGATACATAAATGTTTACATATTTTAGAGGTATTCCAAAATTCCCGCTAGTAACATCCATAAAACGAGAACTTTTAGGTACCCTAGATTCAATTGATAAAAAATAAAATAATTAAATGTACGTAAATATATTGAAAGTAATTATCTACCTTAACCACGAATAATATGAAAATCAATAAAACGTATTTTATAATATTATTATTTTAATTATGTACTTATACCTATATAGACGGCCAATTTATCAATTAATCATTCGGTTAATTTTTTAAAAAACAGAAATATGGTTACACATAATTTCCATACAAATGAGTACACTTTTATTTTAATATAATGATATTATGTACTAATAGGAAATCTATAGATCAGTGAAACCAGTTTAGAGTTTAATAGGGTAAGATTTATTTTAAAAAAACTGCATTATCTAAATGTATCAAATTCTATCTTGTGCCTTATAAGTTATAATTGACTTTAACCGATGCAGCGGAATACAAATTACATTGACAAAAGCGGATGCGAATGTCACGTTACTCGATATCTATGGACTCTATTTTATGAATGTATATGCTAAACTGTGAGGTCATTGTTTATAATCAATTTTATTTATACTGAATGGCTGAATAGTAGGTGACATCATTGTCTTATGCTCGTATATGCCTATATATACATGTAACTACTATAGAATATCAGTTATACTTATATAATTAGTTTACTTATTTATATTTCTATGGGGTATATTTATTTTATCATGTAAAATATAAATTTATTGTTAATAGTAGTTATACCTTATAAATATTTAATAACCTAACCCGGTTAGAAATTTATAATATTTTATTAAATATAGGCTCGTAATTTTTCGAGCTATAATTGCCAGATATATTAAATTGTGTGTTAAATATTAAGTTTCTAATGTTTCTATGCATTTAAATATAAATATAAATAATTGTAATATATTTATTGATTAATTTACTCGAACCAAAGACATTTTATTCTACACCTTAAATTTTTTAAATTTTTATCGTTGGAGTCATTTTATGGATGATGAGTACTGACACGATGTCTGTGACGTCATTGTTCTCCACCTATAATAATTATACTGTAATATTACACATTAAAATAATATGTTGTCGTAAAACCATAATATTCTGGTTATAAGTTTTATTATTCATGCCAGATTAGCACATGCAGATGCCAGATATATATTTACAATAGGTAACATAATAATTTACTTACCAATATTATAGTTATATTGTATTCTATAACAATTAACAACCTACGAGGCGACGATAATATAAATGTTTTGGTTGTTATTTTATATATAACATTATTAAAATTCATTGAATAAAAATGAAAATAATTATTATTTCTTTTTACTGAGAACGGAGAACCAGTGGACATATATAAAATACCTACCTATAACCTAACCTATCTAATACCTGCCTAGCTACTGTCTACATTATAAGTTTCTATATCGTCATTCGTTCTGTAATGAAACCTTCGGTCTTATTCATAAATCATAATACTATATTTCGTAATAAAAGTTGACTGTACTATATTTTCTTACATTTCTCAGCTTACCCGTTTGAAATCTGATGTTTAGTGCATTCATACGATACCTAAACGCAGTATATTTTTACAATAAAATCTACTCTTGTTCATGAGAATATATTTTAGCATACGATATCTTCTAAATACCGAGAGTAATAATAATATCGCAATCCTACAGCAAACTCGATCAAGTATAAAAACAAATTGAATAATAATATGTCATGACGCACATAGGTTAAGATTATCTAACGCATAAGTATTCGATACACATTGTCATCATATTTCCTATTTAACTGTGAGAAATAATAATTAAAATAATAATTATTACATCGTACCGAAATTTTAGTGTTTAACAGTGTATTTACGACAGATGCATACTTTTTTAGTGTGCTATGTAAACCACGATAATAACTGGATTATCTGTATTGGAATTGCAATAACATAGCTATAAAAAAACCCGTGTTATCGGTCTGTAGGTAAGTCCTTGGTATTCAAACCGACGCCCACTCCATACTCAGGGTTTCATTATAATATTATAGTATATACTTTATGTGTACACTTAACAGCAATGTTATTAAAGGGTATTAAAATAATTTTGCAACAAAAATTAAATATTGTTTTCTGTTATGGCGTTATCATCAGCTTATGTATAAATTGTGTATGTATAGGTAATGAATATAATATTGGTGTACCTAATAGGAATTTATTTGTAAACATGTGTTAGATATTTGTCTTTCTGATTCAGACTCTTCTAAAATGTAATTGTTATACTTAAAAATTAATCAACCATCAACCAACTCATTAATATTTATACATTTTTAATATGTATAGTGTATACAAATAGTTAAGTCCTCTTAAAATTAACCTAATCTTCAGTTATACAAAAAAGATGGTATTTTGACTTAAGTGGTCAGACAAAACTGTAGGACATGGGTTGAACAAATTTTAATTTTGATTTATTAACTGCAAGTTTACTATATTTTCGTCAAAGAAATTTTAAATATATTTTTTCAGCTGAAATTTCAACTAACGAATATAATATGGTATTTTTATATTGTGTTAATAGTTGTATTATATAACATATAAACAGCTAAAAATTACTTCGATAAAAACGCATAGTAAACTTGTAAATGAATCAAAATCTGTTTTAAAAATTTAAATTATTCCAACCTATATGTCCTATTGTTTTATCGAGTGATGATTAAATTATATTTTATGATACATCATTTTGAGTGGCTTGAAAATGACCGTAATAATATACTCATTGATACCCATGTGCCTGATGTATATATGTCTACGCGTACGGAGTTGCACTGATGTCTGATATAAATTCATGCATATGAACGATAAAATTTCCCGATCAGACACACACACCAATGTTTATTTAGGTACTTGTCACACATTAACAAGTTATCGTATTTTGTATTACTTATCAATTTGCTTATATTTTTCTCCATTTAAAGCCGATTCCTTTAATTTAAAACGTTTATACCAAAAATGTACGAGTAATATCACAAGTATAATAATTGTCTATAGACTATTATTTTATAATACGCATCGTGTGTGAATGTGTTATTGTATTTGTGTAAGCTGTAAGTAGGCGACCATGTACCATGAATGTTCTTGAATGCAAATGTGGCTTTATTTCATACCGTCGTCAATATACGCCTCCCGCATTCTGCGCGTATTCCAGATACCGGTCTCGCGCGTTAGATGTTGGTATTTTATCTAACAACCATCCCGCATAAAAAAAAACACATATTTATCAACGATGGATGTTTCACTTTATTCTACAACTTCATAACATGAATACAAATTGTATCGTGTGAATTCTCAGATCGGGATATTCAGCATAAATCGGTATTTGGTGAACCCACAGTTCACGAGATAAGACGGCAAATTAATGTGTAAATGTGTAATTATAAACTATAATAATATACACAATATAGATCTATTGAGTTAAAAATATGATTAATATGCATTAAAAGTAAATATTAAATAATTCAATAATTGACGATTATGTTAATATGCATATTTGTGTATAACGGTTGTCGCGTATATTATAATGATTGTTAATTTATCGAGTCTTAACTTGTCAACAATGGTCAATGACAACACCACCAACTTTTATATATTTTGATAAAATACTATATAGTTTTATCGGTTTATATATTTTGAACAATGTTACTGCTCAAAAAAATTTGAATTAATTTAAATTTAAAATGAAATTTCAAATAATTTTCAGTGTACAAAACCTAAATGTACCTATACTTTTAAAAATATTTTTTTTTTTATAGACATTATTACATTAAATTTCATTATTTTATAAATAGTATATAAATATTAATTACCTACATAATACATATTTGTACTATTTATTTGTTTATAACTATACCTTGGTATGGTTCTGGCCCCTAGTATCAACTAGTATTATGATAATATGGTACGCAATACGCATGTATACTTGTATAGTGTATACATAATATACTGCATAATATATAGAATATAGATATCTAATTTTCATTCATAAAATGTTACCTACTGCATTTTTAAAATGTAGGTCTATGATGATAACAAGCTAATGTCTTCACTGAAATAGAAAAACGTGATCATAATAAACTATAGCTGGTACAATATGTTTAAGTTAATTCATGAAATAATACATACTTTGTACTCATATTGCACTACCTATTCCATGAATAGGTACATAGGTATATGACTATATGAGTCATATGAACATTTTAAAGTGTTTTGTTAAGTCTCTTACTTAACTTATTATTGTTTTTTCTTAAAAACTTATATACATAATAATATTACTAAGATGCAAAATAATAATTTAATATTTTAATAGTTACGTATTATTAATTTATTATCAATACAATATACAAAGTATAGTTTGATTGACGATAAATTATTTAAATAAATTTAAAATTCACTATTTTACTATTAAAAATAAATTATAATGAATTAAACGGTAGTAAGATAAATACCTAATATAAACAAATAGCATTTTTAAAACATTAATTATTATTATATTATAATTTAATATAAAAATAATTATTAAGTTACAAATCATAATAGTAAGAATGATAAAAATGATCTGTTGCATAATGCATTAAAATATATTATTATTGAACATACGAGTAAAATAAATTTTTAAAGATAATTTATTTTCGTTTTTATTTTTAGTTATGCTAATAATTACTAAAAAATAATTGTTTCAAAAAAGAACCGAAAGAGATTTGTTTTGATCAAATGAGATTTTTTAAAATGAGACATTTTAAAAAGATATATTTTTTATTTAATTTATTATTGGATAGATATTATTTACGTTATAACACTTTTAACGTTTAAAAAAATATATCTACTATGGTAAAACCTGGAATTATTACCTGCGATGTTAGCAATAATCTTTTAGTGTTTTACGACTGTTTTTTGTACGGTAAGCATTTCTTTCATAATGTCACACCGATATTATTGTCATGTTAAATATAGTTTAATAGTTATATTATACCATACCTGACATTATATATACTATATATAATACTAAGAACAGTGTACAGTATCAGTATACGCATAGGTTTATTTCATTCAGCATCCATATTGACCATATACATGTATAATAATATGTCAATAGATAAATTCAAGTTAAATAATATCGAAAAAAATTAAAATTAAAAATATCAAATATTAAAAATTGATATATACCTTATTATACTAAATATTGTACAAATCTAAATCAGCAAATTTGTTTTGATTGAATATTTGTCGAGCGAAATAGTGCTACTACGAATAGGTGTACCTATTGACTATATTGCAGTACCTATTGCAGTACAAACATACCTTTTCTGTGTGATCTCAATCCTTTAAAATATTTTTTAAGCATAAGACCTTTAGATGGTTTTTTGCATAACCTCAACTTGGAGAGTATTTAGGATATACAAACAAATACTGGATTCAATTACATGCAGCCGTTTTTGAATTGATATTTGAGATGCAACTATAGTAATGTATAGTGGTTATTCGAATAGTTGTTATTGTTTAAAAAGCCAAAAGGTAATAACTAATAAGTGTAGTAAATTGTGATCAGGAAGATTTCACTTGAATAAAAAATAAAAAGGAATAAAGTTTTCAATGGCAGTAATGTATGAAGCTCCGCTATAGGTTTTACTCAAAAAATGATTGATTGAATGATAATTGACTTTAGTGTTGGCATACGATTGTTCCTCATGCCTAACCAAATTTAATTACAATAGTATATTCTATTTTCATTTTATTTTTGACGTATCAATCTTCAGCTCATTATTTAATTTTTTTTTCAACAGTACAAGTCATATGATATATCATGTTAATATGTTATGTATATGTATAGGTATATGTTTTATTTATTTTTTAAAGTCGTATGTTGCAGGATTAACAGATTTGATTAAGATTAATTTTCTCTTTCTTGAGTTAGACAGCCAGGAATCGACTGAAAAATATCTTATTACTTTAGAATAATATTTTATGAGTATAAATATACTTAAGATATCTACGTATAGAATCTACAAAATAAAAAAAAATACCATATATAATAATAATTTTTAACTAATTTTCAGTAATATGGATTTAAGATATTTCCATTTAAGCTGCAGATATCTTTGATTACAGTTATACAGGAAATAATATTTAGAACTATCTGATTGACCATTTACACATCTTTAAGAAAAAATACGTAAATATAGATTAAGTGTTAGATAATTTTAATTAATATAACATATATTATTATGTTATGTTTTTAAACTATTAATTTATCTGATACGTGAAGCTGCATTGGCTTCGTTAAGTCTAGAATACA
Organism: Rhopalosiphum padi; assembly: GCF_020882245.1. NCBI lineage: Eukaryota > Metazoa > Arthropoda > Insecta > Hemiptera > Aphididae > Rhopalosiphum > Rhopalosiphum padi. The sequence continues at coordinate 48,244,245 of NC_083598.1, read as the reverse complement.
TCTTTTATTCTGTTATTATCTAATTAAATGAATGAAACACTGACCTTTAATCCATGTAATCATTTATTGAGCATGATGAATCATATTATAATCTCAATAGTTTGTCTATTTCACTTTTAAATGTTTCTTTTAACTCTGAATAGTAAATAGTTATACGCCCAAAATAAATGTACCTAACCACCTACACTATTGTAAAATTTTAGCATAAAATATATATGCTATGAAGTTAAACTGTGTAACTATAGTATGTGTATGATAAAAACTGTATTTACATTTAAGGTATACCACGGTGGCGTTATTAATGATATATAATATTATTGCTTTCAGTCTTTTAGGATAATTGTGCGGAACATTAACTAAACAGTAAATTTTAATAAAGTAGGTATTTAAGTGTCGAAATTTGAATAATTTTATTATTACTGAGCGAGTAATCAATAAAATAGCTTAAGTACAATTTTTTGGTATTATATAAACATTTTCTCGAATATTTAAAATTTTTTTTATTGATTTAACTCTGAGTTGTATATATATATATATATATATATATATATATCTGTCACCAATCAACATATTTTTTTTTGCTTAAAGGAATAAACAGTTTATTAAAAAAAAAAAATGTTTATTGTTAATCAAGGAGATATTGGAATTAAATTCTGGATTTTATTTATCTATCAATAGTTAAGTTTATTATTATTGGCACTTTCAAAAACATATAATAAAAAACAAAGTTACCATTCATTATTACATATTAATATTATTTTTTTGTCTAACCTAACCTGTGGGATAAAAGTAGGTTCTATGTTATGGTTTAAGCGAAAATTATTATTTTACAAACATTGTTGAGGTTATATAACTGATATGTTGTATTTAAAACAAACCACTCTTTTATAGGTATATACGGTTTTCTTTAAAATTCAGTTATAATATTAACTTAAAATAAACATGATAAAACAATATTGTGAATTGACAATGCAAATTTCTATAGGTATTTGTAAGTATTTTTAAAAATATTTGAATACGGGACATTTCAAAAGATTTTAAGTATTTTTCATATATTTAGGAATGTGTACTTGTGTGTGCTCAAATACATTTGTTTATTCACATTACGTTTATTGCTTTATTGACTATATTTTTGTCGTATAGTACCACAGTACTTTATACTCAGCCACTCAGGTAAACATAATAAATGCACTCGTTTTACAGATTTCCACGGAGCTACAGTGTAACCCTTAAAATTCCTAGAACATACCCAAACAATACGTTTCGATTTCTAAGAAGAGCACGACAAAATACTAAGTATTTCAAACCCATTCGTTTAAATATATACATTTTATGATTAACCAGTAATCGTTATTATTATTACGAAAATCGATTTAAATAACATCATCGTCTTTAGACATTACTCGAGTATACACTGACTGGATAACACGCCAAACCTAATTTAAATGTTTAAACGTTGCATTGTACCTACCATTTGTACCTAAAATAACCTAATTTACATTACAAATTTGTAAACGAAATATATACAAGATTTTGGATTCGAATGATTCGATAGAAAAATTTACTGTACCGCGATGACAAAATAATGTATCGATATTCGATATCAATATTGGTAACAATTAATAGGCATAACGCGATAGATTTAAACCGCCGCGTCTCCGCAGCGATGGAGCCAGAGATCGCGCCAATTTTTCTTGGCCTCTATGCCGCCTCAGATACCACACCACTGTTGTGGTATAATGAAGTGGGGATATCACCGGTGAGCGTCGTGTGCGCGCGTGTGTGCACACACGTATAGGTACTAACTGCAGACCGCGACCACGAGACTGGTTTCCCACTCATCCGGCTGTTGGTATACCGAACGCGCGCGCGTTAGTTGTTCGTTGTGCGTGCGGCTCGAAGTGTATAATACGGATCGTAGTGATCGTTTTTTTTTTTTTACCATAATATTTGGGTTTACGACTATATTATACAAACTTTGTTGTGTACCGTGATTGACACTGTTGTTGTGTGTAATTTTTTTTCGATCACAAAATATGTTCGTTTAAATATTTTTCTTCGCGTGTGACGTGCGAAACTTACGTATGTAGCAGATTTCCGCGAGACTCGTCTACCCATATACATAAAATGATACATCTACAAACAGCAGTCGGATGATACGATAACGGTAAGTCAACAATATAATACTATCAGGTATTCGGAAATGAATATTATCAACCCTTTAATTTGTCGTGCGGATCGGCCCGCATAGTATTTTCTTTGTGATTCTTCTAGAAAACAAAAAAAATGTTACTTGTTACTAGACAACCCGTAGCATCGTTCGAATTCAATTAAGAATACTTTATATAACTTAAATTAAAATAAATTATATTATGTAACTATAACATTAAGTAGCTATAGATAGTCAGCTGTGATACGTGTTTGGGGTTAAAATAATCATCTAAAAAGGATAAGTCACAATTCATCTATGTATTATGGCTACATATAACGTTGTAATTTCATGTGTAGTATGTAAATTTTGGTTTAACACACTAGTTTGGTACATGAACAATATGTATAATATTTATAAACAACACACACACACATATATATATATATATTGTAATTTAAGAAAAATTAAATTTATAATCTGCCAATGTTCGCATATATTAGATGCACTATTTTTTTATTGTAATTATAATACTTTATCCCAATGTCCTCGTCGTCGAATAATAAAATGGATTATTGGACATGTCCCGACTGTTTATGTGCATACCGCACATATCGTTCTATATTCCGTCTTCCCACTACTGGGTTTATAATTTTCTTCTACCACGCATTTTATGTGTTTTATCCAAGTACGACGGAAATAGTAAGGAACTTACAAATTATTTGTAAAAATATTATGTTTTTTTATTATTTTTTAAAAATTTTTATTCGAAAAAAAGAATTTCAAGTTTAAGACATCATAAAAAAAGACGAAATCCTGCCGTAATAATATTATATTAATACACTTTCAAGATATTATTCACTGTGTGCAGTGTTTAGTGTTTATAAACTAAGCACCGTGTATACATATAGTTTTATTTTACGTCGTGGTTTTTTGAGGATGTTAAAAACTGGATTATAAGATTTATAATTAATGAATGAGATTTTGTCCTGAACATTCTCAAGTCATTTACATAATAAATCATTTTGTTGTTTGGTTTCACCGTATTTTTAAGAAACGCAGTCTTCAGAAAAAATATTAAATAAATACATTTTATTTATTTTATGAAATTTAATTATAAAAGAAGTTGTAATATATAATATATTATATGTATATACGACTATACGAGATGTCTTAAAACTATCTCCTTTTTACTATAATACACAACATGTTTTAAAGTTAAATATTTGTTTATTAATTTAATGATACCTGTTAAGTTTTAATTTCTATAAGAAAATTTTTTAATTAGTTCTTCCTTTTTTATTTTAGAATAGAAAATATTGTTTAATGTTGATGTTTAACTCTACAGTCTTTCAAATTGCGTGTCATAAAATTGATAAGAATTCAGGAACACATAAGAACTCACTGTTTCAGTATACATTTATCTCGTTAAATTTTTAAAGTTATTTTATTTATTTATTATGATCAAATATTAAATTAAATATTTACCCACATTTTGAAGGAGTAAAAAAATAAAATAGTGTTATAACTCTATAGTTAGGTACCTGGTAAATACCTAAGATATTTCCATACCCGTGGGATGTATAGTATTATTTACTCACGATACGTCACTAAGCATAAAATACAATATTGCCGTTTCACCCCTGCAGTGTGGTCCAATCACAACAGTGACCTAACCGACGCGTGACTGTTTCATTTCTTTTCTTCTTTCTTTTGGTGGTATATTTTGGCGTTTCTCTTTGTTCTCATTCAAATATGCCAAACACATGGCCCATATTATGTCTTCTCTTGTCTACTGCCCGCTGTGTCCTACCCCGATTTTTCTCACGTCTCAAATTATCTTCAGTCTGAATAAAATAAATCGTGTACTGCTGTAGCTATTATAATATTACGGAGAGTTTTAAGCTGAGTTGTGTTTATATTTTAAGTCTTAAGAAAATTTAAAATATTACAGCCTTTAGTATTTTATTCTCTGTATAAATTTAGGATAAACATAATTTAAAATAATGAATACATGTTGCGTGACATCATGTATGTTGAAATTTCTATATTTAATTAAATGTATAGATATTATTCGTTTAACCCGATTATTATTCTAATAATCGACGTATATTGACGTATTTCCTAATGGGGAAAATTGTATACAAAAATATTTTTTTGGAAACATTATGTTTATTTATGTCTTATGTGCAACATAAAAAAATAACAATCTTGTTGACATTTTATATTTTTATTGACTATCTTTTTTTATTTCTTAGAATTTTTTTAGGTCACCAATTTTCAGTTGTCTTATTGGTTTTTTAATTAGACGTCGTCGTTCCCTCGTATGTTGTCTCCGTCTTACTAATATACTTCATAATAAATTTGCATTCAGCAAAATCCATTTTATGCTGTTAGTGTTAGTATTGAAGTCAATTTGTCTATTATCAAACTTCAGGTAAGAATATTATTTAAGGCATCACGCGGAGGCTTTTATTGATTTTTTAATTTTTTAAATGAATTATAGCTGTGTAAAATATTATAATTTTAAAATTCTCATTACTCATTTCAAATAAAAAATATCAATAAAACTCTACGCGATGGTCTAGATAATATTCTGATCTTTAAGTTTGGTAATAGGTAAATCAACTCTAATATTAAAACTAATAACATAAAATAGATTGCTATGTTCTACGTCAGTAAGACGAAGGCTGCACATATGGGTATGATGTTTTCTTAAAATGTTTACATATACCTAATTAAAACTGCAAGTTATTAATAATATACATTTATTATTTATAAATAACTGATTAATTAAAAATGCATTTAAAAATATTTAACATATTATACTGTGTAGTGTATAATATATCGATTTATATGTATATTTTTAACGAAACCTTTAAAACACTGAAATATGGTTATTATAATCAAAAATTATGTATATCTATCTATTAAATGCCAGAATAATTAAAAAATCATAAATGTTTAAAGAGGAAATAAATTTATTGAATGTTGTCTTTTTCTAGTATCATATTATAAGTACAAAACTTCCAAATCTTGTTTCATATTTTAATTTTAATAGTATTTGACTTTATGTCATAATGTGTGGCTTATTATCTCTTTGAAGTTTTTGCATCTTATACCTGTATACTTAAAAAGTTTTCTTTAGCTTTTATATCTTATAGAATGATGTATATTTATTATGTAAAAAAATAGCTTATACTAGTAAGATGGAAATTAAGTTTAAAGTACATGCGTAATTAAATAAGTGTTAACTTTGGGTATAATTTATACTCTTTATATGTATCATTTGAAATCGACATGCATTATACTCCCAAACTATATATATGTCTGGGGTGATTATCAACTCTCCCAATTTTAATGACCTGTAAGCTCTCTCTGGACTACTTAAGTACTATCTGAAGGGTATACATATGTAAAATCTCTCAAGCCTGTAATAACTTCATTTGTATATTATAATTTAATGTTTATAATAATATAAACGTACAAATTAAAAAAGAGTCAATAAGTATAATATATAGTTAGTCAGTTAGGTAATAATAAAAATAATAATAGTATAAATCAATTTCTTTAGCTTTGAGTAATAATTTAAGTTGAGATAAGTAATTATATATAAACAAATAAGAATTAGATTAAAAAATATAAATTTTATTTTTATATTTATAATACAAATAAAAAAATTATAAAAAATTAAAATCTTAGTGTCTATTTTATAAATTTTTTTTTTTTTTGGTTATTTGTTATTTTGAATTTTAATTTTATTGGGACTGAGTATTTCTATAGTCGGGGAACTCATCGCATATAAGTATTAAGTACTGACTTCTAATAATAGTGTGGATTATTGATATTAAATTTAAAAAATAATAGTTATCATCATATTTATTGAATACAAAAAACAAATTGGTTAAAACTACACTTTTTGACATTTATTTAACACTTTTCTAAATGTCATCGTCATTTTTTCTTTACATATCAAGAAACTGTTGTTTAAAAATCGAAAATGAAACTCCCAAAAACGTATTTACAGGAGAAAATAAATGCATCATAAAAGCATTTCATGCCTTACATCAATGAAAATAATCTAATATTAATACAATACTGCACGTTTACAGCAAGGTAAGTATTTTTCATGAAGATTTTGAGGGTGCCTTCAATATTTTTGTAAAAAAATCAACTAATAAAAATATAAGACAGCTATAAAAATATGAAATTTTGACTAAATTGTTATGTTTTACATTATAGTACAACTGTTAACATGTTTTTGTGTTGGGTAACTTGCTATCAATGACAGAATCTTTTTTTCCCTGTTTTTTTTTTTTGTGTTCATTATTCTTATTAATATATATATTATTCATTTGTTTACATATATTCTACCTATTGTGAATGTAAGATACTACAGTAGTACAGTGTACACTATGTAAATTTAAAAAAATAAGTTTTAAATTTAAAAAATATATATATTTCTCTAATAACCGAAAATGGACAAAATCTTCAAGAGAGCTTCAGTTCCCCAATAATATGTTTATATATATATATATACAGCATAATAACCCTGCGGGAGAAAGTTTGGAAATATATATTAACCACGTTTTTTAAGATATATAATAGTAATTCACTTTTGTTTTGTTTAAGTCTTTGAAGGGATCGTTAAGGTTTTGGAGAACCAAATGAGAATATTTGCATCACTGCTAAATAACTTATTATGATATTGTATGTAATATGTGTCAAATATCGAACATTTTTTATAATAGTATATGTATAATACCATAGATAATATTTTCCTTTTAGGTATTGTGATATACATTATGTACGAGTATATATTTTAGTTTTATAGAAAGAAATTTTACTCTACTTCGTTATGCATAAAAAAGATACAGCGATAATCTTGATTGAAATTCTTCTAAAATATAAATATATTTTATATACATAAATACTAGGAATATGATGGTTGTGTACTATATTTGCCTGATTTAAAAATTACATAGGTACTTACTGATTAAGATTAATCATTAAATAATACTTATATATAGTTATATCACTTATCTATTATAGGCACTATTTTTTTGTGAGACATATAACTATATAAGGTGACAACATTTTAGTATTTTACATTTTTACCATTACAAATAGTATTAACTCTTATGTAATAAATATATATTTTTTATATATATACTGGTAGCTATCGATGTCAATATGACTATACGCGATAAAATGTGGAATAAACTTTTAAACTGGCTGAACCAGCTATAGTAGGTACGCCGCATAATATTGGCAATACATACATATTATTTTATATTTATGGCACATTTAAAAGTCTCCTATATATATTAAGTGTTAACGCATTAATTTCAAGCAACAGGATTTGATTTTATTTTTGCTTTTATAATCGTATAGGAAATTCTGTTTTTTTCTTGATTACGGATTCGCGTCTATAAAATATAAGCCATTACCTACCTCGAGCGCTTCAGAAACGGAAGTCGGAAAGCAGGGAAACTGTGTTGTGGTTGTGTACTTATGTAGGTACATAATTATAAGCAGTATAGTCTTTGAACCACCAGGTAATAATGTAATTTCTATCCAAACCATGATGTACTATACCTATAAATTATAATAAGAACTCGGTTAGTTTCGTTTCCTGTTGTCGTTTTTAGAAATAGGGTTATGCGCTTAATATTATGTATATATCGTATATTATACAAAATACAAATTACAATCACCGAAAATAATATTATACAGCGGCACAATACGCTTCGCGTTGGCCCGGTGTCGGACACGTGCGCGCGTGCGTATAGCATAATAATACTATTATATAGAAGGAAGAGAAAGATAAAAGAGTAGCGGAGAGCCGAGAGGAGAGTTGATGGAAGAGAAATGAACGAGGAAATACACGTGCCCGTCGTCTGTTGTGTTGATCGGCGGTAATAGTGACGGCGGCGACATTGTCGGCGAGTGGGAGTCAGCCGGCCGGCAGATGTGTCTAAAGAATATTATTTAGGTACGCTATAAAAAAGAAAAAGTCCCGCCAAAATATTAATGTTTGTGTAACACTGGTGGTGGTGAGTTGGTCGTGGTAGTGGTGGTACGTCAGATAAAACGTTTTTAATGATTATTTAATTTTTCGAACCCGGTCGACCGTGAAATCGAGTCTTTTTTGAAAAAAAATATGTCTTGAACGACGAACTATATACATTATAAAATATGTATTGTAGCATTATACGTATCTTGTGCCATATCTCATATATGATTGTTAGTTGATTTAATTAAAAATTAAAATGTTGTAATTAATTTTTACTTTTGTTTTATCACGATTGTTGTATTACGATTGTTGATTGTTGTTATAATTTAAATATTTATTTACCTATCAAAATACTGCGATGAAATTATATTAATATTAGGAAATCATAATTAGTAAGTATAATTTCTAAACGGTAAACTAACCTACAATGAGAATTTAATTTATATATTTTTTATACTAAAAATTGTACAAATCATGCAATTTAAAAATGTACATACATTTAATCTGCTACTACTATCCTATATATTCAATTCCTCAAATTTAAATTAAAATGAATAACCTGTTTTTTATGAATCTGAGTGAAATGTTACATTAATTTATATAAAAATAACGTATAGTAGGTATTTGTATTTGTATTTTTTTTTGAGCAGTATTGATTAAAATTGTATTATGTTTTTAATTAATCGACTTTATAGACTCGTTTAGCGGTGGTTTCACTTAGATTAATGCAATAAAACAATGGCCTGTATATCAGAGGCGTTGTTTAGGAGGTAACATACGGGATACCATCAATATTCAAAAAATGCCAACTGGCCGACTAAATCAATTTATTATATACACTATACAGTATACAGGATTTAACTCAGCTTTTGTGATATTTAACATATGATATTTTTTATAGTTTTTTCAAACGAGAATTGAATTCTTTTTATTTTACGTTTCAATTTCCGTTTTCATATAGAATGTATAATTAAAGCCGGCTTTACAATTAAACTCGTATAATTAATGTTTAATGTATGTTATGTAATGAAAGTGATGATTACTTCTTTACTAGACAGTCTGCCGCTGTACTGTAAACCTATAAAGATACAGTATCAATAAAGTAATGATAAATGATAAATGATATACACACTTGCTAATTATATACCTTTACCAAAATGCGTGTAAACAGACCGACGTTCATTTTATGTTCTATCGCACTCTAAAATGTGTATTTATTTATATGTTATAGACATTTAGTTTAATTAAAAATCGTCATACATCATACATCATATGGTAAATGATTTTTTTAACAGTATTTTTAAAATTCTACTCATTTCATAACATTGTCATATAAATGCAATAAATTCTAATTTCTAAACAACGGTTGTAAAGGAATATGGGAATATGAAACTGTATATTCTTACAAGTAACCATGAGTAATTTTATTATAGTTAATTTTTTGCATCTTATTTTGATGACCATCACTTAATGTATAATCTTTGGAAAACGGGCGTCACGTTTTGTCAGGCTACAGTTCATCAAGATTCGTTTTGCCAAAGCACATTATTATAAAATATATATCCTTCGCAAACATAAAACAATGTTGTGAAAACTGTTAGTTATAGATTAGTTTACGATGATTTTTGATTGAATTGTATTTTATTGCGTTGATATCTATGGAGTATCTGATCTGTATCGTTCATATCCCAGTGTGAATATTATTTTTATTATCGTGTGCATTTGACATTTGTGCAGTCCGAGTGTGACGAAATTTTGTGGAAACGAATTTTGAACAAGCCTCACTATCATCTCTATTCTTAATCCTGACGAAATGTCCCAGGTGGCTCATAAGGATAGATCGTAGGTAGCACACCAATCAGCTATATTGTACGCAGATTTTCTGCTATGCTAGGAATATCTACAATTCCAAACGCTTCTATATAATCTATGACACTTATTTATTATACTATTGTAGCCAACAATGGTATTTGAGGTATAATTAGGCTTTTTGTGAAGTCGGCTGGTTGAAAGATTAAATCGCCATGAATAAATACATAGAACATTTTAGTATTTCGATAACGGTACACGTATGATATACATAATTAAATAATGTATGATAGAAAAGTACCGAATACAAATTGAGATATTCTTCGTATAAGTGTTTCTTATACATTTTAATACCATACTTGTAAAATAATTTTGACGTTTGTGTCTTGCATTCTTGCTGTATTTTAATATTAATAACTAATAAGGATAACTTATAGAATATATTTAATATTTATATTTATATTTTATTCATCATATATAATTTTATAAAAACGATAATTTTTCCATATAAAATAATTGTAAAGGATTTTTTGTTTATTTCTATAACTAGTCTAAACGTGCTTTACCTATTGTTGTGTGTAGACGTGTGATTGGTATTGTTGAGTTTCTTTAGTCGTTAAATATGTATAAAAAAACTATTTAAATAAATCGTAAAATTGTTAGATTATGGAATAATAATGCGATTTCACGAGAATGAAATATAAACACTGATAAACAATATTAAAGTTAAATGTTATTACGTCATTTCTTCAATCAATACAATATCATCACTCATCTATATATAAATAACTGATCTATTTGAAATATAATATGAACATCAGAACATCCAATATACGTTATTTCAATTAGTTCATTGCAGGCATGTAACCTCATATTCATAATAATAAGTTATTATATTTATAAGTTATTAATAACACTGTATCAAAACTAAATATACTAACAAATACTGTGTATTTGTTGTATATTGGTACATGTATATTTTGATATATTTTGTATTATCATGCGCAACGTTTGACAACTCTCATTTGTTATAAATTCAAAGAAACATAGGTTAAATCTAGTTTTTATTTTATTTATATTTACGTTTATTAAGACTTTATCTATAGTCTACAGTTTGTTCAAATCGAAAAAACTCTCGAATGCTGGATTACCAAATTGATCTAAATATGAAAATTCCGAAAAGTTTTTACCATAAAATTGGAACTTCTAATCACCAATTTCCCATATTTTCCATTTGTAAGTTGAAAGTCGAATACAACACGCCATTCGGGAATGTTTTATTATTGGTATCCAGTGGGCGTAAAGCTAAATGTTGAAGTAATTGTGTAAAGATGAAGAAACTGTCAAGAGATCCTAAATCTGTACACATTTTTAAAAAAAAACTATAAGCAATGACGGTGAATATTGTTTTTGGTTAGGAAACTATTTGCGTTATGCGTTTAATGGCTGGTGGTCCATAGCCGCCTATTGAATCCGATTACGATTATGGAAATCAGATGCGTTGAATAAAACCAGTTCGGTATAATATAATATGTTTACTTCCATGAAATATTATTGGAATTTATTTGATATCTGTATACCACCCTAAGTAACCATCACTCGGACATTACGACGGACTTCTATTTGGACGGTATATATTGAGAAATGTCGTTTTAAATAATAATGGGTGTGGTGAACTACTACTTCAAGATACAAAAAAATCATTATAACTATTATAAAAATTCTTTTTCACTTGAGGTAAAGTTGATTTGTGTTTTTTTATCGGGTAATGACGAAGCTCAAATAAAACAATAATATCATATTATATCTTTAAAGTTTAAAAACTCATAAGTTTATATGCATTCTACATAATCCTTTATTAATACTTATATTGCTATATATTGAGAGGTTGTTTGTAAATTTAATTTACTATTTACTGTTACCATTGATTTTAGAATATTTTAGTATATTCTATAATCAATGCTATTACCATTTACCAATATATTTAAATAAATATATGTATATACAATATATTACTTTATTTTTACTAACGCTTTATTTGTGGAAATGTATGTCGAATTTATTTTATACCTATTAAATAATTACTCGTTTCCTTTTACGATATTATATAGCAATAAAAGTTTTAAATAGGTAGTTAGTTATTTTTATGGCGTAAGTATAATATTATATTATAAATATAGCTTTAAAATTATATATGTTCAGCTATACAATAATATACCATATACGCATTAAAATTTAGATTTATCCAGTCGATTGTAAGTTTAAATAATATATATGAACTATAAGTTTAATAGGTACACGATATTATAATAGGTGTACCTTTTGTGTGGTGTCATAAATAGTTTTAACAAACGGTTTAGTTCAAAAACATAAAATTAAATGCAGCCAATGCAGGTACAAATATCAATACCCATTAAAATACATCGTTTAAGTATAAATAACGCAGTAAAGCACACAAATATATTATAAGACGTTTAATATTTTGTTCCGTTTTAAATTTTTACGGTAGGTTTATGAATAAAATTTACTATTAAACACATCGTATAAGTGTGCGGTGTTATTAATTTTAGTAGTAGTTTTGAATAGATAAGATAATTAGTGATTACTGATTACCTATATATAATAAAAACATGTTCTTAACCACTGCAGCAGTAGCCTGTTGGCACTCTTGGCTCAAGGTGATTTAATAACTATAATTTACACAGCTAATATAGATTTTAAATAAAATTTCACAAGTATACAAAATATATCTATATCAAATTAATTAAAATATATTGATTTTATTTATTTATTTTTATTCTTCAGTAGTGAAACTTTTGAATCGTGTATACATATTATAATAAGTACATGTTGGCCCTTGGTAGTTGGTACACATACAACTGTACATTAACCTACATGAAGGTATATCACTATATTAGTTAAAGTTATCTGCACTCTGCAGTCTGTTACATAAAAATATTCCCAATTATTTTACGACATTAAAGTATACTTTTTTTTCTTACTAAATGAACTGTGATAGCGGTTTCATGTGTCGGTATCGGTTTAAGGTGTCATGACCTCTTAACCAAAAACCATATTATTATAAATATATATATATATTTTTTTTTTTTTGGTAACAAGAATTCCAACGTATGAAATGTGAGATGGTTTGCAACTCACAATAAAAGCTACAATTTATCTGCCCATTAATCATGAGTCCGAGAAATAAGGATTGAAAAAAGAGCATATATATGTAACTGTCATACGGACTAGAAGTTATATTGTTTTCGTTTGGCGGAAGGTGTGGCTGTTCTTTTATTGTATTGAAAAGGTGAAAAAGAAGTATGCATCCAGCTAGATAAAACGTGACCAAGCGATTTGCAACACTTATGCAATTATTGTATAGGCACCATGTCATTATAGACCGACTTATTATATATTTTTTATATAATATATAAAACACGTAGGTATATAGTGTATATAAATACGTCGTGAATATAGTCTGAACGGTCGTCGGATGTCGCATTTTCCTTTGAAATAAAAATTATAAATAAAACGAGTTTACGCCGATCGAAGCATTCGTGTTATACACATAATAATAATAATATATAGTTAACAAATTGGGTCCATTTATGTGTATTACTGAAGCAGCAGTGTATAGATACTGATACCGCGATTGTTAAATGCGGTTATGCACAAATAATTTGTCTTATTATTTGTACTTATGTATAAAATATATAAGTACGTTACATAGTAAAAAAAAAAATTGGGATTTATTATTATTAGATATAGTATTATAGGTGCAATACATAATATATTTTGTACAATTTTTATAATAAATTATACTTGTATTATGGTTATAAATATATATTGTATTGTTGCTTTAAATGTTTAATCTTATTTTTATAATAAAGCTATATATATATACAAAAAAAAATTGTCCCCAGTATTCGGTTTGTTGTTCTGAGAAAATATTGTTTACCTATACATGTGCGTATTGTTAGGTATGCTCTTTAAGACGATATCACACATCGTGTATGGAATTTAATGAGCGTTTCGGAAGCGTTTACAATGTAAATTGTTGTCCCCGGACCCCGCAGTGCATTTTTTTGCACTGTTCATGTAGGTCTATATACAATGATATATTATATTTATTATACGTATTATAGAATATAGGTAGTATAAACCAGTGGCAGTGGTTTTTGGGTAGTTCTGTACGCTCTCGTCATAATATGTATATTGTATATGCGGCAAACACGTATTCGACGCGTGTCACAAATATCATAACTACTTGTATATTTTATATAATATTCGAAAGAAGCACTCGCACGGAAGAATACAATAGCGTATAAAATGTATAGGTCTGTCGTTTGTGTATACTTCTTAATGTTATATGTCTGTATAGGGTATTTTTGGTCTACCGCTATTGATAATATCGTCAGACGCGTTCTCGAAACGCATTATTGACGGATATTGTATATTGTATTTATATAAGTATGAGCACACCAAATCCGATTAACTTACCTACCCACTATAAAAATACAGAAAAGTCCACTGTTGTAGTCCTGTTGCGGCGTTGGTAGTATCTTAGGTATATTACTATGGTTTATAATCATTTATTATAAATACTAGTATTTAGTAGTTAATCAATACTATGATACGACTATACGAGTATTTATATTATTGCATTCGCACCTTAGAACGGAAGCGTGCTAAAAAAAGCTATGTTCATATATAATATATAATACATAGATACACCGGTATAGTAGTGTAACCAAAATTTTTTTTGGGGTGGCTTGAACAAAATATAAAAAATTAAATTAGATTTTGTGTGGTTTTTATTATGATTATACATAGTATATTTTTTTACTTTTTTTACGAGGTCTTACAGTTATAGTACACAGTTAAATATTTAAATATTTATCCTTTTTAAAACTACAAATGTATATATTTATTTTTAGTTTTAATGTTTTGGAAAGGTTATCTATCTAAAATATTGTTCTTTAATTCTTTGCTCATTCTACTGAAGGTATTAAATAAATAATAAAATACTAATATAAATCACAATACTACAATAACAGTTGTTCAGCGATCGGTGTAATTACTATAGAGTACAGACTACATTACTATATAGACTGACTCCATTAATATTTCAACACGGACGATATTATTATGAAAAACGCTTTCGAAATTCGAAAATACACTAAGGCATTTAATCTAAACAGACTACGGAGAACAGATTTTATATGCAAATGATTCTATTCGGTACATTCTTAAATAGTCAACAATACACACTAATTAAATTATTATTTGTATTTTTTTTTGTAATTATTATGTTTATTTAAAAATTTTCGGTAGAGTGGGGGGCGGGAGTTACAACCACTCAGGATATACCTATGTAGATTGGGGTAAATTCGTAATGTCACTTTACAATATATTATTCAAAAATCGTATTATAACTGTATAAGTTACGTAAACACAAATTTTATAATCTTTGAAAATACAATACTATATAATCATATTATAGTTTAGTCTTAAATTTTCGAGTTCAATCTCATCTCACTTAACTAGTGACTACATAATATCACAGTGTATAAACTTTATAAGTGTTATGTCTTATAAGATATGATACACATGCTAGACTATATGAAGACTGTATTATAAGATAAAAACTTATTACATTTTATTTTGACCGAATTTTGAATTAAAAATAAAATATTTTATCTTTTAAATTATAATATAATGCTAATAATGGTTCATGTTTTATTAAATTTATTGCTATAATATATTATACATTTAAGGAAAAATAATTATTTTTCATATTAAATACTGTAGTTGTTAAAGTAATTAGAAGTTACCGCTAAAAACGAATTCTTATTTAGCATAAATGCATTCATATAAGTTCATGACATTGACAAGAATAGCTATAATATTATGGCGATTTATAGGTAGGTTCTTTAAATACCTTGAAGTTATTTTCAGACGAACGATTAATTTATTAACATTAAAATTTAATATCTAATAAATATATATTAAACTACTAACAGTATATACATATTTAACGAAAGTGTCATGTGTGTATATAGGTAGTTTGCAGTAAAATAATAATTTTTTCTTTCATATTCAATTATTATTATTTTTATTATTGTATAATGTTATACACTGTATAATGATACCAAAAGATTTTTTTCCAAAATAAATTTGTAGATTTTTCGGAAAATTGATGAATTTTTGATTTTACTAAGAGTAAGTAATATACTCATGAGTTATAACATTTAGTTTCTTTTGAAAAATTATATTTCTATTTAAATATTCATCTAAAATAATATTTATCATAATCATGTATTTAATTAAGCTACTGTAAACTTGTAATTTGACGTCACGAATTACTATGACGACAATATTATCATAGCTGATATTTAATTGTGGATTATATGGGTAATATTATACACGATATAAACATGTATAATTTCTTAAACGGCCTTGAATAATGTATCATCTGTACGATCATCTGTCGACATTAACGAATATTCTTCAGTTTCTCTAAGCCTATAAAATAAGAAAACGCAGTCGTGCAGAATCTTTGAGACCAATAGTCTCGTGTTTTTCTCGTTTATTGTTTTTGTGGGAGAGATAATGGAGGAAATAATGCTAGAGCGACTAAAAATAAAAATCACTAAGTATAGTATAATATGTGTAAACGATGTTGTACCATTGTCGATTACATTTTAACGTCTGAAATGTAGAAGACCTTGACACCTTGTACTGTAATGATAATAATTGTAGTTGTTCAAAGCAAAATAAAGTCGCAACTCGTAAGGAACATAAACAAAGGACTAAAGGATAAAATATTAGTGATTTTTTTAACTTAAAACACTATTATACATTATAGGTAATAGATTAATTTTTATTTAAAAATCTGAAAAATCATTCTTGTGAAATCGTATAAGACATAAGTTATTCTCTAAAATGTAAGTAATAATATTTGAAATTCTGTTTTTCAAGAAGAAGGCAAATCAACTGAGGAAATAAAATTTGAAAAAAAGACTTTTCTTAGTAAATAGAAATAGTATTATATTATAATGTTTAGTCTTTAGACACAATAGGTACTGCAGTGGTGTAGATGCGTGACAAATAAAAATTTATTAGTAGAGGGAGGGCATCTTAATATACAAACGTATATGACGAATTATTATGAAAAGTACATGGGAACCAAAATGGTATAATTATAAATAATTAACAAAGAATGCTTGCGGTGGAGTGGACCAAAAGTTCATTGACCATTGACAATATTCATCATATAGAACTCACGCGACTGTATAGCTGCGGCGATGACAACGCGATCTCATGCATTATTATTGTTGTTTTACGACTTCTGTATATATATATATATATATATATAATATTTTTACACATATATATATAACACATAAAGATAGAACATCGTATGATAATTTATGTATAGTATAGGTTGTAGATATATATATTTATTATATATATTATATATATATAATATACACAGTATAATGTACTTGACAATCGTGTTGGAGCGCATTATCATACTGCATGCCACGTGACAACTCTCTGCAGATGAGATGTTAAAAATATATTTTTTGTAGTTTCGTTGACCGTTTATTATTTATTTTTAAATTTTTAAATTTTTTTATTTTAGTTATAGCTAACTATGTCTTAAACACTAATGGCTGAGAATTGTCTATAATTTTGAATTAAAATCGCTTTTGGAAGGAGGTATTTGTAGATGTATGATCATGATAAATCTTTTAGAATATACATATTTTCTTAGACTTGATACGGTATAATTCACTTATAAGTATATCAGTGTAGGTAATACAATGGTGTGAAACCAGGATTTTTTTAAAGTGAAGGGTCCAAAAATATAATTATTTTCAAGTAGCAAGCAAATTGAAATATTATTTTATTGTTTGATTAATGTAAATATTGTAATCAGAACAACATCATAAAAGCTTTACTTAGTACTAAATCAGATAAATTATTCAATTTTGTTAAACATTTTTATTATTTTAGAAATATAAACATGGTTCAAGAGAGGAGAGTCGGGAACCGGGCCCACACTCCCCTGGTTGTGCCACTTAGGCAATATATAAAATAGTTAGATATTAGCCAATTAAATATTAAAAATGTTTAAATTAAAATGTATTTATATTTTTAAAATGTTATACGTCAAAACATTAAACATATTATCGTGTTTACTTTTTTAATAATTCTGTATACACTTATTGGTAACTTACCAATGGTAAGTGTATTAATCGAAAACAATTATGAAATACATTTATACATTGTTTATAAATTAATATGCTTGGTTGTCTCATTCAGATGTGGAACAAACCTCTATCTACACGTATGCTGTGGTGATTTTACTATTCATATGATATGATTTATCATAGATTATAATGTCAGTAGTATTACATATATTTTCATCACAAAATTGATCTGTAGGTACTCCAATGTACCGTCAGAAAATAATTACAATATTTATACCTTACTACAGTATTACAGTATTCAACCACGAGGTTAAAAATTATTTTATAGAAATGATTATGTATATTGTTAAATTGTATGTTTAAAATATTGATATTATAATTGTATATTGTAAATTTATATTTACATAATGGACCATAATGGAATCAATCATAACGCATACGAGTCCGCGTTAAGTGCAGAGACATTTTATGTCTTTTTTTATGGCAACCGTGGTATCCATGGCAATTACGTAACGCTTTTCGTGGACACTTTTTCGTGACGGTTTTTTATTTTAATGTGCCAAAGCAAAGACATAAAATGTCAAAAATTATACTCTGAATTGAATTTTATTGACAACTTTTTGTTATGTTCAACTCTCTATAGTTTATCACTTATCATAGGAAAATTTATTTAGTTTTAATAATTCCGTCTTATATACATTAAGTATAATAAAGTGAACTAACGATGTTTTTAAACATAAATAATTATATAACCGCTATACAAACTTAAACATGAAGACAAAATAATAAATTTAAATACTGACTGTTTTTAATTGATTTAATAAAATAAAAATAATATTCATATGTTATTACCTAATCGTGTTAGGTACTATTAAAGAAATTTATTATGTATAAGGTTTAACTTATTGTAATACAAATTAATAATGAATATAAAGTATAAAAGAGTATTTTATTTACTAGAGTTGAAGAGTAGTGGTACATATTTTACTTTATTTATTTTGTATTTTTTATAAAATTATTATAGTTTATAACTAATTAGCATAACAAAATAATGTCGATTCAAACAATTTAAAAATTGTTTATATAATTCAAATTTTGTAATAAGAAACAAATTGTTGATGAATATTAAACTATGTTTAGTGTTTACACTAAAATATTTAAAATACTTCTACATTTTTTATCGATTTTTATAAATTATCAATTACATAAATATAAATCTATTTTTATCAAAACTCAAATTGATCGTGATGGATATCATCAGAATAATTTATGTAATTATTACTGTGTTAATATTAAAACAGTGCGTGCTTACTACAGGTTGTTCTAATAATACAGAAAGACAAACAAATTATTTCGTTAAAAACTTATAAAAATCCGCAAATGAATAGTAAATTATATCTACTTATTAGTTCTTGATTCATAATACAATAACGAAGCGCTAAATGATATGAACTATATATTTCAATGAACAAGCTAGTAATATTACTACAATAATGACATAACATCATTTTTTGGATATTTTTAAAGATTTGTATAAATATAGCTGATGACTGTTGTTATTTGTTTTTATAATGTAAACATAAATTATGGAAAATAAATTAATAATTTTCTGTAATCATAGGCCATAGCACGCACTGCACGCGTATCTCTTATAATTATTTGATTAGAATATAAGTATTCTTTGTAAACGAATGTAAATACTCGAAATCAACATAACATTTGTAAATTGTCAATTGTAAGCAGTAATATCTACCTTGAATAAAATAATGAATACAAGTGTATTAATAAATATATATTTTTTAGTGCGAATATCATTGACGTTATCGGAATGCTATTACGGTCGGCAGGTTTGCAAAATCGTTTGAATTTGGATGATAAATCGAGGAGCACAAAACGAATAGCATATTAATAATTTAACTATAGTTATTAAAATTGTGAATATTTTGGTAAGTGTTTAATATATTATTATTTTTACTTTCTTTTATTTTCCCCAATTTTACCCTAACTTAGTTCATTAAAGTTAGGTATATACTATGGTGATATAATAATTATTAATAAATATTAGATAGTTATACAAGATTAGATGACTTTTGAAGTTTAATGAATTATATCGATATGTAATTTTATATTATGAGTGGAACAGCGTCGGGTTACCTTAAAGGTAAACTAATCAGGTGATTGGAGCGGCAAGTTTGGCGCACTTAAAAAATAAAAAATAAAATATATTTATAATATTATATTATAATTTAAGACGGCGGCAAATTTCCTGCTTGTAGGCGGCAAATCGTCTAATTCGCCACTGGTGTGGACTGCGTGTAGAATAAATCAATATTGAATCTTTTTATTTTTTTTTTAATAAATAAATATCCCGATGATAGATAGGAATTATAGTATTCAATAATATTATATATATTGAAAATATCTAAAAATGTATTATACTATTTCATTCGATAGTTTTTGGATATTTTTTGATATAAAAGGTAGGTACTTAATTTGTTATTATTAGCTTATTCGTCCTGTTTCTTTCATTTTTTCTTTACTTAATAATAAGCATTATATTGATAAAAATTATATCATATATTTCATAACTTACTGTTATGCAGATCGCAAAATTATGCATGTATACTGCAGTATAGAAAATCTTCTATTCATATCCTATTATATTACAAATAGTAAACAAAATCCTTTTGAGTTTAGAAATATTATAAATTAATATAATAATTTGAAACATTATTCATACATTCAAATAAATTATGTCAATTTTCAACGTATACATTTTTAGTGTGATTTATTCAATTTTTTTGTCAATGTATATTTTGTAATTTCTATGTTTTGTTTAAAACAATTTATTTCTTGCAGGTTGAAGATAAAAAATTACGTTAAAAATTATTATTTTTATTGTTACTTAAAGCTATATATAAACTAATTTACAGAAACATATTGTGTTATTTTTAGTAAAAGTACTACTTTATTATTTAAAAAATGTCTATTAAAACTTAATTTATTAACATAATGCTTATTTAAACCAAATACTGTAGCTATAATTTAAGTGCTTTTATATCCAAAGTTTTTCCTACCTAGTATAAATTAAACATTACTGTTATAACGTGAGGTACCAAATTATACATATTACAAATAATAGATTAGGCATAGATATTGATATTTTAAGCCTCAAACCAATTGAAACCATTAAGTAATTTATTAAACAATTAATTACTAAATAAATATATTGTATAGTTTTTAGTTATTTGCATAAATATTTGTCATTTACGTACACTTCATACGAAATAAGATTATTAATTTAATTTAATTATCAAATCATAGACAAATTTATATTAAGTGTGTTATTTGTATATTGTATATTATAAATTATAATATTTAACATTAAATACTTTTTAAATACTTTTATTTTAAGATATTATTATTTGCTAATTTTATTAGATTAGAACTGTTAACTTCTATAACCTTGTCTTGTTTCTAATTGAACGTTGAAAAATTTTTACTTATCTTATATTTTTAGCCAACTCAACAGTAATTATAAAATAATAGCATAATATTATAATAATATATAAGTACCTACTATACATATGCATATCCTGGATTATATTTTTAGGAAAAGGGTTAATATGATTTAAAAAAATTAAATTAATGTTATTTAACTTAAAAATAATCTATTTTTAAATACCTACTACTAATATATAAAAATGATCATTATCTTCGGTATTTAGTTTATAGATACAAACCTAATATTATATTATTTATTTTAATATTTTATCCTATTTTTGTCATTATACCTACTCCATTTATCTTTATAACTATTATAATAATGAACATTTATTTGATAAAGTTAGATTTTATATAATAAACAATTTAATTTATGTAAAACCTCAAAAATGCTTTGAACATGTTATAAATTAAAACCATTAATGGTATAATTCTGATTTATAGTTGAGTGAGTAAAAAATGCCAGGAGTGAGGGGTCATTAATTATTTTCATAGTTAATCTGTTATTAAGGGGTTTAATACTTAATAATTTAGGTACAATGCATCATGATAAACATCGAACCTTCTCATTTTGAATTTAAGCATACGTGTTTCGTAATAAGCAGAAATATGTCTTGCTTCGATGTAAATATTAAATTTCATAGTAAAAACACCAAACATGGTTTTTATTTAACGTATTTTAATTTGTTTTAAAATAAACTCATTCTACATTCGTGTGTCGTAATGATTTTTGTATACCACCTTTTAATGAAAATTAATATATGATATTACTTTTGTAGGCAGTTTATGTATGTTATGACATTTGAAAGTGTACACTTTAATCCCGAAGTTCCAATATACAATAGTCAATGAACGTGATTTTGTTCAGAATATTCGGTAATTCGGTTGGTGCTCTATATGGTTAAATAGTAAAATCAAGTGTGGATCCAGCATGTATTTATTTGGTCGGGGCACTTTATAGGAAAAATTATATAATATAGATATAGCCCCCCACCAAAAAAAACAATATGATAACAATTTATGTTTGTTAATAGGTATTATTTTTTTCCAACGGGGGTGGCATTTGACCCAGTGTCCCCCTGGATACACAGTAAAATTTACTAAATAATAATTTTATTAACTTTAATGAGCATCAAATTTATATATAACAGGGGTGGCCAAACCGCGGCTCTAATCATAGACTTTTGCGGCTTGCATCTTATCGTAACATGCTCGCGAGTCTCTTCTCGCTGGCCACCCCTGATATATAAGATATAACACAATAATACTGTAATTTATGAGGTATGTGGACTACCTGTGTACTCTCTGACATTTGCCTTGGAGGCTCAATAGTGAGTGCGGTTTATAACAACGAAGAAGATATAGGTTAGGTTAAAAAAGTACAATTATTATTTAATATTTAGGTATATCGTGATCTGCCTAAATTACATTAATGATTATTATATGCTATATAGGTACTTACAGTACTTTTGTACAGCCAGTAATTTTGCTTCAAGGCGTATTTATTTACCTATGCACCGAGTTGACATAAAAAATCCCTTTTGTTTTATTTCGCCGCATTCATCCATCCATCAATATTTCTCTACTGCCATACAGCTGTCTGATTTCCATTATCGTTTTACATAAATTAAAAATGAAAACAATATACCTTCTATGATATAATCATGCTGTGAAGATTTATATAATATTTAACGTTTAATTTTCAAAATATATAAATAGGCATACTTGGAAGGTTTTATTTTATACTTGCGTTTGTGATGTTTTATATATCACGAAGCTACACGTACATATTTGTTTAAAGAAATTATATAATATATTATTATAATTAAGCGTAATATTCAAAAAATGAAAAGAATTTCATTCATAATTTTATCAATTATTATTATATTACTTATGTTGTGTACTTCGAACTGGTATTTATATCAAACGCATGAGCAGGTACGTGTATGCAAACGATAGGAATAATATAGTCGTGTAAGTCATTAGTATAATTATTGTTCTAAAATTTATTGTTTGTCGAAATGCGATCGGGACCGCTTTCTACTGCTACATGTGTTTATCTGGAGTATAATATACCTAGGTAATTGTTTTAATTTTTGGATTCGTAATAACTTTTTATACTATTCGATGTACACACTGTTTTGAGTGGTTCGTTCCCGAGTTAGTGCATATGTTAGTTTTATTTTCTCGTGTGATTAATATGGCATGTTACGATAAAAAGTTGTTGCTGCATCAGGTAAATATATGTTCACCGAGTTATACATTTTTATTGTTATTATTATAACGTGATTTGTTATCAAATAATATTATTATTGTCACTTGGTAGTAAGCATATTTCGTAAACTTGGCATTTACAGTTTTATAAAATGTCATGAATTGTTTTCAATATTTAGCAAGTTTTTTTATGCATAAAATCTATATGGCATTGTAGTTATTCCTAAATTAATATTAAACAATTACGATCTTATATACATTGTAATATATTATTTTTTTATAATTTATCATTATTCAAAATATTTCTCCATGTTATGATGGCTACGTCAATATAGAAGACCTTTCCGAAAGGTTAATTTTTAGATGATATAACGAAAAATATTATTTCCCACGTGTTTTATATGTTCACACAAATACTATACTAAAAAATTAAACATACATCTTTGTTGTATATAACGTATATTTGTATACCTGTTGGTTATCTTTGACTTGATAAATCGTTTATCTTTTAAACAATATTATTAGTGAACGTTTCTTCCGATTGATATTTAGAGAACATAAATTATGATTAGTTTCGTATACACAGATAAGCCAAATTATTTTCTTTGAAAAATATTAATCGAATGTTAAATACAATGCACTGTAGATATACGATTTTTGTTAACTAAATAAGTTACATATTAAACTGGTTTTAAGTGAATATGTTTTTTTTTTAATATATATGATTAAATGATTTCAATAAGTATATAATAATATTATTGTAAATAAAATATCATTACATGATTGAAGTATATTTTTATTATAGTCTTAAATTATTTATAACAATCAAAATATAATTGGACGAAATAATAATTATTTTCGTTTAACTTTGTTTAAACACTTTTTTTTCTTAAAAAAATTGGTAAAATAATATGTTTTAGATACGGCATGCGCGGACCTGCATAGATTCATTCGTTATAAAGTATTAAAATATAATTTTATATAGATAGGTCGTAAGTAATACTAGTACCTACATATTTAAGCTATTCCTTGAACATAATAATTTATAATAATACAATGTCTATATAACATTAGTTATTTTTACGTTGTTTAATATATATTATAATAAGATCATGATTGCTGAAGACTACACAAATTCACAAGGCTCTTTATCTACTTAGAATAAATTGCAATTTTAAAGTATGTTGATGATTAATAATATCCAACGCGTGAAATCATTGGAACTACGTTTTTAAATTAAGTGCGTTCTACAAACACATTTCATGGAGCAAAGATCATATAGGTATATACTATATTCCCATTATTATTTTAACCCATTCCATGTTTCATATATTTTACGTCATAACAATATTATATTCACCTATTCTGTCGTTAAACTACCGATTCATTTGGTGTAAAGTCAATATATATGTATATAAATTGGGTAAAGTTATTCAAATTTTTCGTGTCTTCCATACATATGCGGCCATATTATATTGTACCTTTTACATTCTCTCGTTGTATTATTAATAGTCTTGGATTCCATTTCGTTTAACAAATGAATTGTAAATCCGACAATATTGTAGTAGGATTAAAGAAATGATGCATCGGGGGGTCGTTAATCGGGTATGATGCTTTTGAATGTCCATTGTTATGATGAGTTGTTATTAACATAACATAGAGGCAAATAAAGTATATAATAATGCATACATAAATATATATTTATAAAGGTATGTATGACGTAATACCGATCATCCACATGTCATCCATTATATCGAAGAAAAGTTATACAGTTTTTTTAATGGATTTTTTCGAGTATGTTAATTTTGTCCATTTAATATTTCTATTTGTTTGTGTTTTTTCTTTTGGAAAACCCTTTATAAATTTATTTTGTCTTAATGTTTTTATCGTTAGTGCAAATATTTCACAATATGGATTATACGTTTAACATAATGTAATGTATACATTTTTAATTCAAGTTTCAGTGATTTGAAAAAACAGTAATTTACGACATACTAATTGTAAGCAACCAAACAGCTTAAAATGCTGTTATTTGGATACAATGATTTTTTAATCGATTTAAAATATATTACAATAACAGTCAATACAAATGTTTGACACCCAATTTTTTCTATAGATATATATATTTTGGACTAATATTTATAAAATTATTCACGATTAGAGTTCGAAACATCTGATAATTCGAACACGATAAATTTGTTTAGAGGGGTTGAACCCTGGCTCTGTTTTATATAATATGCTTTATTATTATGAAAATGTGATTATATTGAAATTATCAAAATCATAATCATTATTAATATTTTAAATATTGGTACAACACTATATAATCATGATTTAAGATATTAATTGGTGTGTAAACTGTACAAGTACAGCCTAAAATGTAGATACAATTATAAAATCACTAACCAGTAACCACATTATATTTATTTGAATTAAGAGTTCAAAATGTTTATCTAAATTATTGCAAGCAAATTACTGACATGAAATAATAATCCAAGGCCTTAACGTAAATTAAAATTACTCACATTCTAAGTAACAACTAAAATTTGATTATTAATTAATATAATATTTTATTATTGTATAATCAATCAATTGTATAAATATGCCATTATTCAAAATAAATACATTAAAAGTAGGTACTATGAGTTTGCTAACATTATATTTTGTTTGAATTTGCTTCTCCTCCCCTCAAGCCACAGCTGATGTGTAGCATATTTACATATATGTATTAAACATAATATATTAAGCCTTATAAATAATATTCGTTGAAGTATTGAACAAGTATTCCCATAAATATTATTCAGAGGCAAATAATGTAATCGAAATTCATGAACAACTAGATCCATGTCACGTTTCAAAATTGATTCACTTGAGATCCACAATCCTTGAACTTGAGCAGTTTCTTACAAAAATATAAAATACTCGTTTTCGTAAAATTTTGGTGTCTAAATAAACACGGGGATCGTAATGTGTTGTTCCATTTGAACCTGTGTTGTGTGTAGATACTAGATAGCCTCGGGCCGTAGCAGCAGATAGACGAAAAAGATTTTGGGACAACGGCGCGTTGCTTCCACAGTGTTGCACTACCAGCGTATATAGCCTATATATTATATATAATTACCCTTGTAAACATGTAATGGAATAATTATTACCGTTGGCTAAAAGCATCATGCATTCATCCCATGTGAAGAAACATGCACATACCTATATGTATGTATAAATATATATATATACACACCTACGTAGTCCGTCGAGGGTTTATTTTTTTTTTTAAACGCCTCTCAACATTATGACCGAGAGCGAGTGTGCACACGTATTAAAAGAAATTAAATCATCTCGTCAGATTTGGAGTAGAAATCTGTTTTATACTCTATACTTAAATTATTATCACTTGACGCGTTGTCAGTTTGTTATTATTATTATTTTATAAAACACATAATTGTTATCATTATGTTTTAACCAATATTATTTTAATATACCTAATAGCTGGTACTGGCAATTATGTTTATATTATGTATACATTTGATAATAAAATAAAATCTGTTATTCTTTAAACCATTATAGTTATAAAATTAGCACTGGTGACAGATTGGAGATTAATAGAGAGGCGTATTCCGATAAAGCCGTTTCTATCACATATTTTCTGTCCGCTAGATTTCTTTTTTTTTTGCCAGTTCCGGTATAGAAGCTGGAAATTTTTATAAATTCAGTAACAATGAGTAGTATATAGAAGATCAGTAAAAATAAACTCTACAAGATCTCTATTTACCATGTAAAAACGAAGACGTATTAAACAATAATTTAATATGAAATATTTTTACTTGGCAATAATATGTTTCTGTTAAAGACAGTTATAATAAAAATTGGTGAACCTTCTGAATCCATAATGCTTGTATTCAGTAATAATATTTTTTACTGTCTACTATTACTTATAAAACTGTTTTGTTTAACTAACCTAATTTCTTTATTAAACTTCAAAACAGACAAAACAGTTATTATAAAATTATTAGTGAAAAATGGTAAATTTATTCAAACGTAATTAAAATTGCCAATAATAAAAATTTTAGTTTATCTTTTTATGTAGTCAAAAATATTACGTTCTGATAATAACGATAACATTATACATTTAACACTAAGAAATAGTCATTAAAAAAATATTTGATAGATAATATTTCTATAGAGTTGTCCAATTTCGATTATCATTTAAATGTTTAAAACATAATTAGTATGAAAGGTACCCTAGATGTATATTAGAATGAACAGCGAAAAAAATATATTTCTATGTACTGTATGATTTTCGATATTATTGTACTACCTATATAGATACTTACGCCATGTATTATTCAATTTATCTGGTTCTCATGAACCCGGTTAATGTATGTCGGTAATTCGACAACCGAATAAACGGACGACAATGAAAAGTATTTCCGTGCCTCGTAGAGCGAAGATTTATCCACGGGGCATTCGAAACAAAAAAAAAGAATGTTTTTCTCTCGTCTTCATTGTAATGTAAATAATAATTTTAATAATAAAAATGGTTTCATATTTTCTGCTGTATTCTAATCTTGTAATATCTAAACAATACTGTGAGGATGAAAAATAACAGTTTAATTATACATAGAAAGAGCCGTCCTGAAAGCGTGCATCTATTATTGTAACCTTCTGCTAGAACACCTGGCAAAGGATTACAATATATGTGAACCGGGAGTAAAAAAAAAAAGTGTTGCGTTTTCATTCTTTTTTATAAACTCTATATGAATTGGAATATTGTCAAGCCATTATATGTAATATATTTAAACGTATAATATCAGACTACATTTTAAAGTAATAGAAACGTAAAAATATCATTTAAAATTTAAAAGGAATAATACCGGTCTTTTTTTCGTTATGTACAAATGTAATGTCTCTCAATTTAAGTTCAATACTTTAAAAATGTTACTTATGTGTGTTATGGCTACATTATATATGATTTCATTATAAGCGTTGTTTTATGTTTTATTATTATTGTATCTTAGGTATAATTGAACTAATAACTCTCGATTATAATTATTAACATTTTTCCAGCATAATAAATTTAATATTTTATTGAGTTTTACATTAAATTAACGAAATGTATTTTTTTTTTTTTTTTATGTGGATTTCATCTCTATTTTTGTTCATCATGGACAATGGACATTATATGTATGTACACAATACAATATTGAAACGAATATAAAAAACAGTTATTGCTGCCTATTTCACTCTTGGAAAACTATCAGTAGTCATACACATTTAAAATTTGCATATAGATATGTAATATATAATATGCATAAATGTTAACGTGTCGTGTTTTGAATACAAATTATTTATTAAGAAATTTGCAGAGTTTAAATTTTTAACATATTTTTAGTCTTATGCGTCTTATAAAATATATACTTATTTTAACACAGATTAAGGTTGGATTTGTCTTTATTTGAAAAATGCTATCTTGGTACATAAAAAAAACTATTTCATCGTAATAATCAAAATTTCTTACATACAATATTATAATGAGTAATGTTCATGTAATAAAATGTTCTCCGTCATAAACTAAATCTTAATTGTTATATAAACTGCATATTATTCTACTATAATTATATTATTTTCTTCTTTTTTCTTTTTCTTTTTCTTTTTCTTTACTGTTTTTATTTATGTTATATATATATATAAGGTTATAGGTAATTTTATCGGTAAACCTTTATTATTAAAAAAACAAAATGTATTAAAGCAAATTATATATTTTATTTTTTACTTTTTTGAATGACAAAATACCTTTTTTATTTCATATTCCAAAACACAATATTTTCCTGAGAAATTTCATATATACAAATCGAATGTTGAGCGAATATTTATTAATTACCTATTTACTATAGTTAACTATAAGTATTTAAAGTTTAAATGAGCTGAGTGATGTGGAACAGTACTACAGACGTAGCTGTATGTACTTCACAAAATGATTGCTACTATGCAATTGTGTCTGCTCGTCTAAACTTGAATATTTGTAAGTTATAACTAATTAACAACTCATTCAAAATTCAATTTTTATGAAATAAAATATATCTAGATTAGATTTCCACTTAAAAAACTGACACTTGCGTATTTTAAGAAGATAATAGTAAATTATTTCTGTGGATAAAAAAATATGCAATTTAGAATTGATTTTTTGTCGTTTTAAAGCAGGCCCGGTTGTAATGGTTGTATACAAACAATTTAAACAATATAATTAAACAACTAAAAAAATATTATGGATGATGATTTTAGTTATCGATTTTTCATATATATTAATAATATAGCCTATATA
The DNA here is from genome assembly GCF_020882245.1 of Rhopalosiphum padi. NCBI lineage: Eukaryota > Metazoa > Arthropoda > Insecta > Hemiptera > Aphididae > Rhopalosiphum > Rhopalosiphum padi. Next base: position 48,214,012 of record NC_083598.1, on the reverse strand, counting down.
AGTAAGTAGGTAAATAGAATATAAATGCAATTGGTCGACTCAATTGCCACGATTTTTATGTATGTTTGCGAAACAAATTATTTATGATCAAAATACCTTTATGAAATATTTTGGCTTAATGACAATGCTTTGTTGTTGCGTGCCATCAGAAAACATAGACATTATTAATATATCGTTTATTACTCAAACGTCACGAGCTTGTAACAACTATAATAGCTGCAGTGTACAATTACATTGTATAAGCATAAACATATTATTAATTGTCTAATATAATATTTACCCGTAACCCAAATAAATAAATGCGATGAGTTAAATAAAAACTATACATTTTGTACTCTTTCAATAAATTGTTTGACAATAACTTTTGTATTTATAATACACTATATCTACTATATAGTATATTACTCTTAAACGCCTATGCACATGTGTCAAAATTATTTCCAGAATACAAGTATCACAATAAACTATTTAAAACTTCATCGTTATTTTACATAGTTTTTACGGGTCTATCGACTTGACTCATATATGTGACTAATTATTCTGAATAAACGTCAAATAATTAAATTAGAATGGCGGTCGTTCATCGAAACTATTCTTACCAGTTACCTCTATATATATGCTACGCATCACAATGCTTGTATTATTATAATACTCTATTCTATTGTAATACTTATACATTGCGGTAGACAGTTATAATGTTTTTTAGCCATACGTCATTATATTAATTATTCATGGGTTATAACTAAAAAACCACTGTTATTATGATTATTTAATTTTAGTGAAGTTATTATTCATACCATTTTCAATGTTAATATTTTCTCATTAGTCATTACATTTTTTTTTTAAATCCCATAGACGATACGAGCAACGGATTTACAGCCACTATCTTTGAAATAGTTGATATTAGTAATCATATTTGTAAACGACGAGGAATAAATGACATTTTAACAAAAAAAGCATTCTAACATAAATGTTTTGTATAATTTTTTTTTTTTTGATTTAATTTTTACAATTTATTGGAACAATTAAAAGACACAAATACAAATAAATCAGTGTGAATTTTCGTAATAATATCTACGATTTATCCATATTAATCCAATATAATTTCTAATATTATACATAAGATAATAGAAATTACTGTAATAAATAAATTTGATTTTTTTTAAATTATTTATTGTGTAATATATATATATATATAGGTATATCACTTAATGAAAAGAGTTATTTATCAAAAATGTGGTAAAATAATTACCATATATTATACACTTACTAAAGAATGTAACTGCTTAATTTTTATTAAATTACTTAATACTTACCATATAAAGTTATATTATCATATTGATCATTGAAAATGTTTACATTTGATAGATATGTAGCAAGAGGTAATAGGGTGGTGTAAATAAATAAAAACTTTTACCTATTACAACTATGAAGCATTAATTCTGTGATATTTTTATTGGTATAATCAGTAAGCAGTACTGTCTATTATTTAATAGGTACCAAATAATGTTGTATAAATATTTACCGATTATAAAATATAAGTACTTTGACATTTTCATCTTGGCATTAATTTAAAATAAAATAAAACATTTTTTTTATTTAGTGTTGAAGAATCGTTATAATATTTTACTTATTGTATTGTGTGCATTTTACAGGACGTCAGATTTTGTTTAAATGGCTTCCGAAAAATTGACTGCACGATGTGATCCGTACCAGGAGATGGAAAACTATTTAGAAAAAGTGGCTGTAAGTTTGATTTAATGAAACCTTTTTATTTTAATTAATTTGTTATTAGGTATAAATAATTTATAATTTGGGACACATGTGTAGCAGTGGTGTACTAACCCCCCGCTTTTGGAGATAACCTCGCCTCCCCGAACATTTTCTGAAGAATTAGTTTCTTATGAGATCTATATTTTTGGTCATCCAAATTGTTTATTAAAAATTACCCCTCCCTCCATCACTAAAAAAAGAATATATGTTTATATTTAATTACAATTTTTCCTCGTGTTAAATAAGTTATTCCTATACCATTAAATGCTAATGTCACATATTATTCCATGCAGTGCTTCTTGATATTTTTCTTGTTTTTTATATACTGGAATAATGATGGGACTTCCACTGCAGTTCCCACTATCACCAAAACTACAAATATTGTAAGGGCCGTGGGGGGAGATACATAATGTACTCGACACTCGTATGTGTGCGTTTTACTCGTTAGTATTTTTTTAACGACAAACTGTAACCTATAAGAATGAAAGATTATAATTTGTAGTCATGTTTCTATGTTTCATTATGTTTCTAATTAAAATGTTTTGTTTTTCTGATTTTAAGTTCAATGTTAGTGATTCTAAACATATAAACACAAAATATAGTATATACGGAGTGATATTATACGTAGTTTTTTGGAATACCTAAACCTTTCCTTTTCAAAAATAACCTTGAAATACATACATATTATTCAGTATCACGTGTTATATGTGTAATGAGTATAGTGACACATGCGATATAAATGATTAGAATAATCGTGAATATGTAAAAATTATAAATATATTCAAATTAAATATAGCCTAGGTACATAATAAAATATATAGGTGTAATATTATAACATATTTATACGTGTGACTAACATAATAATGTAGAATTTAATGCATATATTGTAAAATATGTATTTGTAAGTGGTTGATGTTAATAATAAACTTTAAAAAAATATAAATACCTACTGTACTTTGAATTGAGTGGTGATAAAATGTATTTCCACATTGGATTTATAATTATGTATTTGATTATTTACAAATTTGTTTTTTTTTTTTGTTTTTTCACTTTATAATTTATAATAATATTCAAAAAGTGTTATGCAGAACGTATATAAATAACATACACATTTTACTTCAAATTAAAACTGTACAATTAATATAATTAATAGTTTTAGAGAAAATAGAAAAAAAGTATCTCTTAAAAATGTATTTAAGTATTCATATTTTATTGAAAAATACATGGATAAGTTAATCGGTGGATGATATAATAATTTATAATTTTTTTTAAATGCTACCATTCTTGTATTAATTTGTTTATTAAATTATTTTGAATTTAAAAATTAAGATTTCTTTAAAATAATTATCCTAATACTTTAGTTTAAAACAATTAAATACATTTTGTAATATTTTTATTATTCAACTAGAATCTCCTTTTAATAAAAAAAAATATATTGCAATTAAATATAAATGTATGTAAGTATAGTGGCCAACTGGGTATACACAAGGCGTTGCACATAAATAGTATTATTTAAAAAATATGTACATATTATTATCACGAATATATTTATAAATTTCAAAATAATTGAACATCAATAACTTAATAATTTAAAACCTAATACATTTTTATCAATTTATAACTTATTATATTATTGAATTGATATTGTCTAAATAAATAATAAATAACTATATAACAGCGAAATATTTTTAAAACGTTTTTTGACGAGTAACATAATACTTATAGGTTGTTAATAGATTATTGTGCCTAATGAATAATTTACATATTTTGGTTATCGAAAAAAATCTTCGTATGGTCTATGTTAGTACGTTTTATCATTTTTTTCATACGAGGTTTTCAATATTATTAATATATAAAACATGTAAAACCATCGTCGTATGTTGATGTAGCCGTTTTAAAATAATAAAATAATGTATTCTCGACTAAAACAATGTATTCTTGAGATATTTTGTTTATACTAATTCCGAATTCAACTTTTTTTTTGTTATTTACTCGGGTATATTTTATTAAAATCGTCTCGTGAAAAATAATATACAGGTATACAAATATATATATATAAATATATATTCCGCCTGTCTCAAGCAGATTAATGTTATTACTTAATATATGCTGTAAAAAAAACATCCAATCCCATTAGCCATTAGTTTAAACATATTGACATGTGGTTTAACCGCGTGATGTTAGTGAGAATCATTTTATAAACCATTTTTTAAATGTATTTAGTATTTGTTAATAATATATTATTATGTTATTATTAGTACTCCAAACATAATATAACACAACACCAAATTCGTTTTGAAGGATTGTTCTATTTTAAATTTGAATTTATGCTGTCACGTCGTTAAGTATAGATAATTTCAATATATTCTCTTTGCACTAATGAATATCAGCTTGTGTATTTACTTTTTGTTATTCTATTTGTTTAGTGAAAATGTGAAAATATTTATTTTGGAATAAGAATTTGTCAAAGGTTTTAAATAGTTTAATGCGTTTCGATTTTGGGCTAAATTTATTGAGAGTGAATTTGTAAGGCAAATAAATACCTACTTTTCTACTTAAATACAATATTATATTCTTAACTTTTTTACTTATTTATTAAAGCCGGTCGCCGGTGTTGTCATAGACATGATATAAAAACAATTATTACTATTAACTATTAATCGAAATTTTCGGTTCGCAGTAGCACTTCTATGCCGATTTTTTGTACGTAAAAGACACATAACAAAATATGTTTTTCAAATATATTTTAATGAATATTTAATAAAAATATCAAATTTTGGTTTCAATCACTTCCGGTATTAATAAAACCGAATGTATTTATTTATTTTACACCATATAATAATATATTATTACATAATATTTACAGATAGTTTATAGATAGCATGATAAATTTCTATTTGTTTATTTTGTATGTATTTTAAAGTTATTTTTAATATTCAGGTAATCGTGGGGGTCATTTATAAATCTTATATACATCTACTTATAACCGATAAATCGGTCGATCAGTGGATAAAATATTTAGGTCGTCGTCAGTATTGCTAGCGTTTATAAATTGTACTGATTTATAGATAAAAATTTAAAATATTTTTTAATTTTTACTTATTAGAAAATCTGTAGAAATTCGGTAAGAGATTTCAAAACATACGTATTTAAATTTGTATGAAATCACTCAAAAATAATGATTTTAAATGTTAATTTTTTATAATATTTCCTTAAAATTTTATTTTAAAAAGTAAAAATTAAGAATAACAGTGTCTATATCTAATTGAAATAAAAAAAAAGTATAAAAATAATGGGATGAATATCAAAAGTTTACTAAGGTAATAAATAACAAATTTAAATAATACATTTTCAGATTTCTTATCATATAGCCATTTTTGTTGAACCAAAATTATACTATGCTTTTTGTGAAAATATTACTCGTCGACTAAAAATTTATGACATTTGCGTGTATGATCAGAAACGAAGGTGAATTTTTTACACTTAATTTCTGACAAACTAATGAAACGAAATCTATTCTTCTTAATGTTTTCGTGTAAAATGAATTTTATTACTTATAACCAAGTCACCAAGGCGTCGATTTTGATGTATGATAAAGAAAAAATATTATCTAATTCAGTTCAATTGCCAATCAGTTATAGTTTAAAAATTATAATAACAAAAAAAACATATTCAGAGAAGCTAGTTAACAAATATACCACCTAATTCTACTCTTGTCAGTTGTCAAATAAATATTGATTACATATCTATGACATATTATAATCTCACACGTATCCAACACAATAATTTATAATCATAAAATCTTTAAAATAATACATCTATTGATTATTGTTTCATTGATATGATTGATTTAGGTGCGTTATTATATATGGTTATAAATTATGTATGCACTCAAAGTCCTTGAAAACATTGAAATACTAAGTATTTTAATGATATAATTGAACAAATAGTTAAGAAACATATAATAAAATAAATATCATATTATCAGATTTTTATTCAAGTTTATAGATATATATTGAATCATTATAGGTACGTATAGCTATAATAACAACATAATATAGGTTCATCATTTCGCGTTGACTGTTATAATTACTGATTCCTCAAAATTTCAAAATGTTTGCTATTGGTAGGTACTTAAATGATTTTTAAAATTTTCTTGAAAACTATTGGTAAACATAAATGCATAATAGTTTATACCCACATAAGTTTTAACGATGCATAATTTTTCTTAATTTTTGATAAAAATGTTATAATGAATAATGATTCACTTGTTAGTTGTCTGTATACTTTTAATATTATTTCTTTGTAGATTGTTATTATAATATTTGTAATTTACAATGGTACACTATATAAAACTTCATATTTGCACCATGGAAATATATAATTATAGATGGTTAATATTTCTAAATTTAAATTTAAAACAGACGATTTCACAATTTAAAACAAACTAAATGAAACTCGTTTTGCAATTAATAGAAATTGAAAACATGTAGGTATTTAATAGAGTGATGTTGTTGCTAATTACTTAGCAATAATACGTTTCCATATAATAAAATACAGATAGATAGTTGTTGGTAGGTAGTAGGTACATTGAAAACAATATATTTTATCTAAACTTAAATCAGTTAAATCTCAATTTGTAATTTAATTGTAAAGCATATAGTTTGTTTTATTGGTTGAACATGCTTGCGTTTTGTATACAGTTTTTAAACTTGATGAATAAACATATTTTTCTTTTATACAGTTTATTAATTTGAATGTATTTTGATATATTGAAAGTTAAATATTATTACACTCACAATCATAATATTATCTTGAGTTGTACCGCAATGTTTCATTTTATTTCATAGTAATATTAATAGGCACCTATACTTCATATATTATAGTTTATATTTTTATGATTTTAAAATCGAATACTTAATGTCCAAAAAGAAGAATCAATTAAAATTTGTGTTGAAGATTTATTTTACTATTAATCGGGATCATTTTCAAGCAAACTAATTTTTAAAAACCATTATAGTATCTTTTATTTATCATAAAGTGCACGTATTGTATGCCTCTTATTTTATACCGACCTATTGAAATTTTGTATTCCGATGACGGCATAATATTTATTATAAGTACGGTGTTGGTAGGATACAATATTTTCTAGTGTCTGTGTCTCTATTGGCGCGATGGCGGTCGAACTATGGTAGCCGAAATTGGGCGCTCGTGGGCTCGCCACGACGATTGAGGGTAAAAAAAAAGAATAAACAACTGGTAAATATGTCAATCGCGCGACCGCCACCATATGACGTTTGGCACAGACAAGGCCGGACTTATGCCCACTATAATGCTTGTATGTTGTTGGTACCTAGTACCTACTTCTACTGAACGCACGTAGGCCTCACTGTATAACCGGCATATATATATATACACACGCCAACTCTTACCGATATGGTCATACGACTTCCCACTGCGAAACGATAATAATATAATATATAGGACCGTGGCAGTAGTTACCAAACGCGCACGACAATATTGTACCGCACCACAATATAGATACCTATACTCATTACATGTGTGCATTATTGTTTGTAATGATTCGAAATTTACTTGTAGCTACCTATATTATATGTGTCACTATTTGCTATACTTACAAATTTTCTCGACCGTCTGACTTCAGCTGCATTCGTTAATGTTGTCACCCCTCGTTTCGGCCCGCGAACGGGACCAGCGAACTTACACTGCCCAGGCGTGACTGGTTTTGGGAACTCCTGAACATGTTGTCTCTGATTAGAATAATAATAGTAATAGTGATATGTCATATACGACTTGGAACCATATTTTAGACGACACTCGTGATTTAGCCGGCACACTCGTGTGTCTCATGTGTCTGCATTGTGAGTTTGTTGGTTATTTTGAGGAAATAATACAATATTTCATCTTACGTGTTACATATATAACTTAAACGTTTCGTACTATAGGAAGAACTTGATGAAGTCTTTAACCAATTATCGAAGAAATCAGCAGAGCCCCCCGGCAAGCTTGCGACGAACTGGCCGCCAGACCGCAGCAATGACGCCAATAAAGACGATCGTTTTAGCACAGAAAATGGCGACTACTTGACGGACAACTTAGGTGGTCGGTTTGATGACGTTATACTAGAATTGCAATTACCAGAACGGATTGTTTGCCAAGCATGTGCTGAAGGATTAGGTCAGTGTGCTTTTGAATAAATAATCGTTTTGTTATGTTATTTAGTACTTAAATATAACAACCTAATTTACGAGTACGCGATCAGACTTGAAGTAATCACTGACCAGATGGTTAAATAGCGATTACACCAAACGCGGATTAGTGTTTATTTTCATATATGGCTATATGTCGATTGAAAACCACTACACGTTATTTATTTTTTTGTGATCTTTTATTGATCAGTATAATGACACCTTAAAAAGATTTTGCAAGTATATATTATTATTATTACATAAATAACAGTATCGTTGAAATTACAAAATAATTCTGACGATATTTTGATAGGTATATAATAATATAATATAGGTCCTTGCCTAAAATCATAATTTGTTAATTTTGAACTTAATTGGTTTTATGTTTTTATTGAAACAATAAGTATTAGGTATTTATATAAACGTAAAATTAATATGTATATATTCTAGAAGAAAAAGTGTATTTCGGTGATAACTGTGGCAGTGGTGTTTTTTCTAACAACATGCGTTACCGCCTATCACCAACCAAACGAAAACGATGTCGTTCTCGATCTTTGGATCAAAGTAGTCTACAATTGCCAGACTGTTATGAAGACAAGTCAGCTGTACTGCTCAAAGTCAAGGTACTCAATACCACGCCACCTACACCCATTCGTCGGTCATCTCTTAACCGATTTCAAACTATCATCGCACAACAGAAACAGGTACTATTCACCTATATAGTATAAGGTATAATAGAGGTATTATGTAGATGTAAAGTGACTATAGTATCCTATACTCTTGTTAAACGAATTGTCTGGCTCACGAATACAATTTTTTATTTATACAATTTTATGACTGAATACATAATTTTACGATTTTTATAATACTGTTCCGACAGTTTGAACGACAAGACAGCGATGGAGGCCCGAACCTAGAAGTGGCCACGCAGACGTCACCAACTTGCAGTAGGTCTTCAAGCTTCACGTGGTTATCTGATCGTTCGGATACTGGTAATTGTTCGTCGGCCGAGGAGGCTGTGACACCATGTAGTTCAACCGACGATTCGGTGACCGACCATCATATCAGTTGTGGATCTTCGACCGAATCGTCCGTCACCCCTCCTGGACGGTCCGACGAACCGGAGTCCGGTATAGGAACTGCATCGCCTCCACACCACCGGTATTCAAAATGTAAGTATCATAAAGTTACCAAAAAATTACAGTATTATCGTATTATTAAACGTATACTTATATATGCTTTTTTGCTAATCAATAATACTATCTTGTTGAAAAAAATTTGTTCAATCCTATAAACATTGTACAACAATTGTCATTCGATAAAATTAATAAGTTCAAATTTGAATCATAGTGAAATATCGTTTCCTATCTGAAAGATTTTTTGATATACCTAATATCCTAATATCGTGTTTTCTTCTGTAGTGAACTCTCTAAAAAAATTTCATCAAGATAGCATTCATTTCATCAGACTTATTTTTCACATTAATTTGTTTTACTGCTTGTTGAACATTTATGTCGTATGTATCATGTATATTTATCATTCAAACGATTTTTATATTTGGATAAACACTATAAATAACACAAACCTAGTAGGTCAGCTGTGTTTTTCTGTGGTTGGCAATGTTTATATTTATTATTTTCCCGCCGTAGATTTTGTTATTCCAGAAGAAATTTGTGAATATTGAATACAACTACTTTTAGAAACTATTTCGATATCAAAATGTAGTTTTATTTTTATTTCGTAGACTAGAACTACTCATTGAGCATAATATGCGGGATTTCAATTATACATTCCAAAAATCAGATTTTTTTTAAAAGAGTTCAACATCTTAATGTTTATATCACTTTAATAGTTGTTAACTTACACAAAAATGTTTTCTATTTAATATAATACTTACACTTAGTTATACATAGAAATAGGTATAGGTACTACAGATTTTAATGCAAAAGGCTATATTTATATAAAATACATTAACTTTATTATTATGATAGGTAAATTAGATCATTTAAAACGGTGCGAAAAATATTTTAATGACGACTAACATATTATGTTGATCACTTTTATAAAGCACTTAAGACTTATTATTGTTTTCTATTTAAAAAAAATATAATATTAGGTAATACCTATAGTATTTATTACTTTATTGGGTATAACGCGGTACGGTACCTGTATAGCGATTACATCAGTTGTCCATACCATTTTGTTTTACATTTAAAAAACACATCTTAGGTCCTAGGTATTTGATATCTTATGTCCTTACGATAATATACCTATCGTTGATAATTATCATTGGTAAACAGTATCTACATAAAGAATTTCAGACGAGCTTAAGATGTCAACACACTCATAATCTACGATTATTTATCGACTTCTCTCTCTCTCTATATATATATATATATATATTAAATGGTCGTGTCGGGAATGTGGAATATGTGAATGATATAATATATATAATAAATAATAAGTTATATTAACATTATTAACGAGTGTTTTTTATTTGTCTCGTACAGCGGGAAACCAGAAATGTCGAAGGAAAGAGACGTGGGAAAGGTTGCAGAGACGACACGCCGACCGTCGTGCGACCATCAAACACATAGAACAACCGGTGTGGGTGCCTCCTGCAGCGGAAATAAGCGACCAAATTCACCGGCCAGCGACGCGACCGAATCGGTTACCTTTAACCAGTGAATCTGAATTTCCGGTAAAAAACATCTCTTACGAGTTGCCCAGTCCGACAGCCGTTTCACTAGACGGTAACGGTGAAGAAGTTACCTCTGAATTAGCAGGCGCTTGCAAAAGCTCGTCAGCTCCCCATCTCATCAAATCCACTCAGACACTGCCACGAAGGTCTAAATATACTGGCGGATCAAAGGTATTTTCGGAGGTTGTTTGCTCATGTTAGGGCATCGATTAAGAGGTTTCGTTTTTTTTTTACATAGACTGTCCACAATTATCAAGTAAAAAAATAAACCTTAATGATATCTGTAAATGTAGAACAATTAACTTGGTACCAAAGTCGGTTCCAAGACTTACATTTTGAACAGATAATAATATAGTTTTTTTTAAAATATAAAAATAAGAAAGAGGTTTTCGACGAATTCGATGAATTTTTTGCAATAATTCAACAAAAAATTGTGTTATGAAAATTGAAACCCGTTAATCGTTATAATAAAAATGTATATAAAATTGTTTATAAAAAAAAAAAACAATTACTTACCGAATAATAATGTAAAAATTTGTTTTTCTTCGATTATTGTGGGGTATATAATATCGTAGGTTTATAGTACTATAGTATTATTAATCTATGATAATATGTTAACTTGTATAATTGGTGGTCGATCATAACTTAAACTTAAATCTAATATGAATATGTGTTAAGACTCAAGACTGTAACAAATATTTACTTGTAAATTAAATCAAAAATGTTATATTGTAAATAATATGGCAATATAATAAAGTAATTGGGTACGAGTAGCCTTTTCTACTCGTTTACTAAAACCATCACTAATTGATAACTTTTATAATTGACGCCCGCGACATTAAAATAGAGAAAAATATGAAAAAATTGTTCAGTATACATTCTTAATATAAATCGTATTTGTTTGTTATTTAGGAATGGAAACATCCCAAATGTCATTCGGAACGATACTTAGAAGGTAAGCTTTTTTTTATTAGTATTATTCACTCTTTATATGTCAAACTTCAGCTATATATGGGTTACGCCTAGACGACGCAAAATCAAAATTTCTCGGCGGCTAGACGCCGCAATACGTTTATTATCGTGGTCTGTAGACGACTAAGGTTATACGTTGTAACGTGACGTTGACCGATTAGCAATATAATTTTTATAAGTAAATACCTGCCTATAATATTAACCACCGCGATAGTTATTATATGAGACGACACAGTAATAATAATGTTATTGTATTATTGCCGTCTAAGTATGTATATTTTATCAAGTTTCTTGTACGGTTATAGACCGGTGGAATTTAATTTCAATGCGCACGCATATTAAAGGTATAACACGTACACAAATATTATATCATACCAGTGCCTAGGTTTATATAAAATGTGGTATCTATATATTATGTGGTCTATTACCATAGACTCTATACAACGTACTAGTCTACATATTATTTAAGTATTTAAATTAAACAATATATTTTTTTCTTATATTATATTTATTTATTACCTATTAATTATTAAATGTCATTCATCGAATGCTGTCAATCGCGTAGTACTGACAATGATGACATTATTGTAGTACAATTTTTTGATATTTGATGACTATTTGTCATTTGGATTTTGGAATACATGTACCTATATGTAAATATAATAACAAATAGTATATTTTATGTAGATTACCAGAGATTTGACAAATTGATTATATGTACTAGCTAAATATAGGCCCGATAACCGATAGGTAGGTATAGGCATAACTAATAAACCCGATAATCAATATCGTTCACGTGACATATCGTTTATTTTTCAATAACAATAAAATAGTCTTATCAGAAATTTTAATAATTAAATATAAAATAAACCACATTATTTAGATCGTACTACATCTCTAATAAAAAATTTAAATGCAATGCTTATTGTTGAAAATTAATATAACAACAATCAAATAATTACTATTTTTCTAAAAGAAAAATAAACTAATAATAACAGTAAACATTGGATTGAAAAAAAAATAAGTAATAACATAATCAAATATGTAGATAATAAATATGGATAGTTTACGTAACACATTTTTAAATTCAAAAAAGGTTGGACAAACAATTGTATATGCTATTGTGCCTTTATGGTTTTCAAGAATATCAAGTCAAATAGGTATCAAGTTTAAAAAAAAAAATCGAAATTTTGATTTGAAATGAATTTTAATTATATTCGAGTAAAAATCAGTGTTTTGAGATGAATAAACATGGCTTTTGTAAACTATATAGGTCTGAACGTATATAAAGTATACCTACTAAACGTAGAGAACGCGCAATAATAAACTTTATGAATTTACTAAACTGTTGTACCTACAATGATTATTCGTAAGCTTTACATAATATGGTCACCGTATGGAAATGGATTCAATATTATACATTATAATGGTATAGACTGTTGTAGTATAATTTTAAATTTTTGATAAAAGTTATGTATTATAACTATATCCTCCACTGCAGTAATAAAATTTTAAACAAGAGATTGTACACATAATATAGTAGTGGCTTTAGTAAATTAAAAACAATCGATATACCTATAACCTGTACAATAATATTTCATTATACGTTTACGAATTTGTTTGAATAAGAGATTCCAAATGTCTGTGTTTACTCAACTGATGATTAGACGAACAAAGTATATATGCGCAAACGACCATGTACATATTATAATACCTACTATATTATACACAGATAATAATGGTATTCAGTAGCGTTTGGCGTTATCATCTATGCGTTGTATTTTTTTAGCGTTAATTGTCGCTATTACGGGACAGGCGCAAATTTTTATAGGTTTCATATACATTTATTTTTTTAAATTGTCACGTTGACTTTTAGAGATATAATCATACATATAGGTAATAGTATTTGGTATCCATTTGAGATAATCTGTTTATTAAATTCGACAACAAAATTAAAATTAGTCGTGACCGGGTAGCGGCGAGTAATTTTGTTTCCGTAGGATTCGGCGTGAACGCATTTTGAACCGTTGCTGCGGCGGCGACGGTGGGCGTTACGGCTGCGCGTACAGCGATAGGAGTCGCGGCGCGCTTGCTAGAGATAATAATGTAGAAACGTTTGAGCGACAACCGTCCGCGGACCACCTGCAACGGCACGGCGTGCCGGACGCGATCGAGTACCGAATGTTATGGCCGGCGCCGGCGATAAGTTCGGTTTCAAGTTTTTCCGTAGTGTAAGCGTCAAATTCGAGAAACAATGGAAAGTTGGCCGGTCGGAAACTTTTTGGAACAAAATGAGGGAGAAAAAAATTGCAGGTCAGTCACAGTTGAATTATCCCTACTGTTAGTATACCCTTACTCGATTTCCAATAAAAACAATCCACCCTCTTCCCCTCCTCCTTCACGCCCAAAATAGGAAATTATACTATTCTGTTTTTTTATCATCAACGATTTTGTACTTTATCATTGGCGTACATACAAGTTTATAATAATTACCTACAACGCCTGTAAACAATATTATACCATATAATTGAAGTCATTAATAGTATTTTTCATTTTCTTATGTATGTTACCACCAATGTATAAAACAGTAACCTATTGTTTATATTAATATATAGGTACTAAAAAATATGATTTAAATTACAAAATAATGAAGTTAAATATTAAAAATTTCCTCTTGTCATTATTTTTGGTTGAAAACTACAGAATAAGTCTAGAGAACCCAGTATCTAGTAAATTCAGTATTTAATTTTTTTTTATTTGTTTCATAAGCATAAAGTATAAAAAAAACTTGAGAAATTTTATCGAATTGTCGATACTTGAATATTATTATATGACGAGTATCATAATAAATATATAATTATTCTGCGCTGGACCGTACTCAGCCTTGTATACCACTCGACCACCGATTGTCCCCCATATATGCGGTAGATATATTAATATTATAATCAATTCGTTTTTCTTAGAAACGCGTGGATATTATATTAATCCGTTTGTATTATTATTATAATGCAAGTTCTCAAAGATTTATTTACTTGAATACATTTTACGTAATAGTACTATACGTGTTTAATCCGCACGCGGATGATAAAATGTCACAACCACGAATGCCGATCATTCTCAGACGACGGCAGTAAACAATAATTTATAAGTCTCCCATTTTAATACTATAATCAAACTCGATGACGCTTATTATTATTTTTCCTTTGCATTTATTTCAAATTATATTCGGCATATAATATTCCAGTGAGAAATTCAGCTTTAATAGACTTGTTAAAATGTAGAATTCTCTCTTGTCACCTCACGGGCTGTTGATTTTCTATCGCCTTGCAGTTAGCTGGTTACGATATATTATACTGAAATAACGGAATACTACAAACGTCAGCAAGCAATTCAGTCGTTTGAATTATAACTATATTATATATTATACTATATGGTAATAGCAATAAATTAATTTAAAATGTTTGTTTGTATATCAAACTTCTTTTTAAATTACCGATATATGGGTAAATAATATATGTATACTCCCGATTTTATATTAATTTCATGGATTATAGCATACGCAGTTATATGAAATTAATTTGTGTATGTTATTATATATAAATGTACACAATTTACATACGTACTTTGAAATATCATTTTGATAACTATCAATTATAATATCACTAATTTGATATAACTATTAATGATATTTTAAATATTAAAATCTGTTATATTTTTTAGTGGTTCGAATTTACGAATTGAAATAAATAAATTATTATTAAAATAAATTAAATGCTTTAAAGTAATGAATAAAATTCAAACTAGAACTCATAAAGGAAATTCCAATTTTATTAATTTACTTAAAATCAAAACTTGAATTATTTTGATCATGTAATAGTATATAAATAAAAATATTTACCTGTAGATATAAGGTATATAAGTACATTTAATAACAAATGTGTACTAACGTATACTTAAAATTTTGACAAACAATTATTATGAAATAATTTCTAATGAACAAAAATTCTGAGTAAATATTTTTATAACGTCAAAAAAATTTCAATATAATACAAAAAACACATATAACCTTTTTAGATTATATTTCTTAGTATGATACATTAGTTTTAGCTAGTTTATTTGTAAAAACTAGAAAAATAGACTTGATTTAAAGTAATAATTTGTGAACAATGTGAACTAGATTTTGTGATTTTATAACTATACTAATATACTTTTATTGCCATAGAATGTCTATGCGTATATAAAACTGTGTCACGAAAGCATTGAAAAATTACTCATGATTGTATTAACTACCATTACCATTAGAAAATAATAAAAATGAACTAGCATTTTCTTTTTGGATATAGGTATCATTATATTTTATATATTTTTTAAGATAGTAAAGTATGTGGAAATTAAAATCATATCGTTCAATACAATTCAAAATTGATAAAAAAAAATATATATAGGTATATAATTGTATAGGATATCAATTAACATAATTTAATGATAAAATTTAACAATATAAAATGTATATTCAATATTCATAATATATTAAAAGTATATAATAAAACAGTAAAATGAGAATCGAAATTATTTTTTTTTTTTTGTTGATTACAAAATTATTTATTTATTTACTTTTAGTTTAAAAATTTGATATTACTCTGTATATAAAATAGGACCTTTTCAATATAAATTTGTGGCACTATGAGTGATCATGATTCATCTAGCATAAACAATTTATTTTTAAGGTAAATTTAATAATATTGTTTATTTCTTTTTGCCTTTTGGGTCGGCGTCATTTAATTTCGCTGTCTGTATTTAACTTTCTCGCGTATCATATAATAACATCTATACAATATTCTACGATTGTGATTGTGAGTCATTGGTTGAGAAAAGATGAACAAACCCATTTCATATTTCATAAAATATCGAATATTAAGTTGATCATACCTATACCTATACCTATATCGATTTATTCTTTTTCTTTATCATAATAATAATTATAATTTTATCTTCGTCAAGACAGTTAATTATAATTAAAACTGTTTAAGCTATTTTGAACGAATTCAGAATGATATAATAATAATCTATACTATTATTGATTTACAAACTATGATTTTCATGTAGTTTTGATTCTACGATTAACTACGTAATACATATGGAATTGGTTATAACGCCAATAGATTGTATGATTGTATTTTATTTTTGAATTTAAAAAGTTACGTACCACGGTTAGAGTATAAACTAACTATTTATCATTATAATACATGTAGTCATCTTATCATTTCAGGTAGAAAACAATAGTATTATACCTGGGATAAAAATCTGCATCAAATTATATTGCGGCATTATTATAATAATAATAATAATAATAATAATAATAAATATAAATATGTAATAATATTAAACAAATTATTATCGTTTATTTGTGGCGAATGATTATCACCAAACTGATGCCTCTTTCCGAATAATATATGGACTACTAACCTGTCTAACCTGTCCGTTTTTGTTACTTATGTTTATTTTGTTTTTATGTGTTTTTAAAAATGGATTATGCTACATCGCAAATTGTCAATATCGACCACACGTGGGTTCGTTGTAGTTGTTGATTATTTTTTATCTCCCGCTCCGAAGTTTGATTTTACATTTTTTTCACTACAGTACGTGAAAAATATTAATAACGTAAATAAATTAGTCCATAACGTGTATTAAGGTGGAATAAATTAATCAAATATCGGATACTATGTAATATCCGCGTAAGAGTACTTATATAGTTATATATATATATATATAAGTACGTATTTCTAGGTATTAATAGGTGTTAACAATTTATCATAAAGAGTGCATTTATTTTGGTGTGAATCTTCTTCGCGAAATCAACGAATTTAAATCATTCATAAATTTACTGTCTAAGTGTTCATAGGTTTATTAAATAATTGGTAGATATCCGTACAATCGAATTAATTCATACACAAGAAGATAACGTTTTGCGTTACTTTATCTACATATTTTATTTTACATAAATTATATATATATATATATATATATACCTATAGGTACATAATATAATATATGGTACAGTAAAGACAATTCAATATTGTTAATTTTTCTAGTATCGTATTTGAATTAAATTTATCTCTTAGTTAAATTCCATAGTACATATTATTTTCGTACACATTATATTATAATTATTATCTGATACATATAATTTTAAATACCAAATCTTTACGTGACTCCAATAAAACCTGTTGCTTAAATATCGTATTCATAGTAGTTAGTAGCCGTATAGGTAATATACCTAATTATATGTGATATTGTTATGATCATATTACACAATAATAATTATAGTGATTATTGATATTAAATACTTTGTAGCACCATTTTTAAGACAGTTTTTATATAAAAGACTATAGCCATAAAAACGATTTTAATATTTGATATAATAATATTATATTGCTACTAAGTACAAAAAATGTTTATTTCAATCGATGTACACGGTTCATACATCGAACCGTTATTTGTCTGATTAATGAATCTATATTTTACAAGTTACCATAAATATTTCTCATTTCAAAGTATGCAATTCCACGTACTTAATATATTGTATATTTTATAAATTAACCAGAAGGAAATTTTGAATATTAAACTAAAAGTTTCACTTAATTCCCTTTGGGGATTTGGTCATCACTCTGCATGTTTATGTTACATATACAATATCTATATGTATACTCGGGCGCAATGTTTGTGCATATAATATTATTGTAGAGCTCATAAAATATTCATTAAAACAGTATTAATAAAATACTAATGATAAACACGATGTTGTCGTTTAATAAAGTTGTTTAAAGTAAATAATATAATATTATCATCATTAACAAAAAAGTCCAAACTATAGTTTGTATACACACCATATTATAATATAATATATTAAAACGATTTATCATTGTTCATTTTAATTTTAATTAAAAACAAAGCTTTTCAAGAAATTAATACAATTTAGTGGCATTTTCGGAAAAATACTCTCTAATATTAAAATTTAAAATTATATAGTGTTATACTTTATATTACGATTTATATTCTCTGCAGTATTATTGTCAATACCCAACGTTATATTTTCATTTTTAAAAATATTTTATAATAACACCTCCTTATGCAATATTGTGATAACCAATAAATGATGACGAAGTAGTAGACACTTAGTCATACTCACAGTATATAATATAACTGTGTTTTAAGGAAATGTTTCTAGAATTTGTCGTAATCCATTATATTTAAAATAATAATTATGTAACTAGGTATATAATAGCTACTGTATATAGTAGTTATAATAACATTATTGAGTATTATTTTTTAATTTTATTTAAATTTCTTTAGATTACGCTTTAATGTTAAAATACACATACAGTAATATAAACAAATTAATTGAAAGGCAAGAATCTCGTTTTGTTTATTATTCGAGCATTTAATAGAACCGATAAAACGACGAAGCTGCGATTTAGACATAAATTAATTAAACAAATAATGTATAGGTAGTGACTATATACTTTAAACTCGTAAATACAAATAGATACTTTGTACTATGTACGTACAGTATTGTGCTCTATCGCTACTACAAATAATATAATGTATTAATATTTTTTTCATTTATGTTAAAATGGTAAAATATATTTTTCAGATTATTATTTTACCTAATGTATCACCAATGGGTGGCTTTTTACTCATGTTACCTATATCTTTAATCTTACAGCATCACGACATTATTGAGCTAATTTGTACAGGTTGTATATTTCAAATAAAAAATAAATAAATAAGATAATGATTATAATTTACGGGCGCTAGTAAATTATTTTTTGAAATCCCATTTTTTGAGATAGATAAATAATATACTTAATTTTGTAATCTATCGAGAAATTCAAATATTATCTTACGTTTTATTAGAATTAGAAATAAACGTAGAATTACTGTGATATACTTGGGCACTTTGCTGATATAACTATACTATACGGTATACACTACAGAAAAATAGATGTGAATAATTATTTATATCACTCGTGGTCATTTGAATAATATTTCATTAATTGTCATAAAGTTTATCAGGTGTAGTACCTATAGATCTTATATGCATCATATAATATAATATTATATGTTATTCGTGCATGAGACTGGTTTTGGAATAAACATGATCATCTAAGTGAGTCATTTCGGATGATATATGCAAAAATAATAACACAACACTCATCATTGCTGCAGTATTTTTGTTTAACCTAATTTATTCAGATGCTTTTTACTCGTTTAAAAAACTAAATGATAATTTTGTGTAAAACGGCGTGTTTTGTTCGGTGTTCAAATAATTATTTTTGCAGTCTCTTTGGCGTCACTAAATGTATATTGTATATATATACATTGAACCAGCTCTAACCGTGCGAAAAACTTGATTCAGCGTGAGGCTTGTTTAAAAAAATGATCGGTGCTGTACAGTATTAATTACATGATATGTGAAATAAAACTAAAAGCATACACAGTATACACATCCGTGTACCACACTTAATTTTCCATCCTCGTATGATGTTAATGTATGATATTTCAGTTTATAATATTATTATCTCGAGGAATATACATGTAGTCAGTATAGAATATCAGCTAAAGCTAATCCGGCTAGATGCCATTAAACGTCATCCGATATCATGGACTTAAGACTTCGAAATAACCCAGCCCTCCTGTATGTAATAGAATTCGAATTGCATGGTATTATACTTGGATAGAATAAACGGCGTTTTTTTTTAATTCTTTGAAGACATTCGAGATTTGTGATTTCCTAATCGCATACAAATAATGTTTATCTCGAACGTATCCGTAATATAGGTTTTATACACAAAATGGATATACCAATGAAATAATAATTCGTTTTATCCGAGTACCCACTGCGGCGTGTTTTTATTTTTTTAATTGTCTCATCATATTCTCCATAAAATGTACATAATATAATAATTGTACTACAAAAGTGCTTAATATTTAATAGTACCTTCCTACTTACTGTTTACATTATTATTACAATTACAGCAATTATTATTAAAAAATCATAATGGCGCTATAATACAATAACATTGGATCGTGTTTATAATATGCTGTATGTGTATAGTATAAATATTCTGCATCACTCGAGACTCGAAACAATAACAAATAGATACCTACTGCAAAACCAACCGTGTTTATTATTATTCTTCATATATTATTCCATTATCCTTAATACCGTTTATTTAAAACATCATTTCTCAACAATTTCAAAATATTTAAATGCGCTCTACATTCGAATGTGCGATGGTCTATCTGGTATAATGATATAAATCTGACCATTCCATTCGAGAAACGATCGCAAACCACCCAGGACAATGCCACGACCCCCAGACGGTGGTATATAGGTATTTCCATTGTTTGATTATTATTATAAAATATTATAGTCGGGTTGGAAATGCCGAAAAATATTCTCCCGCACCAGGGAGTTGTAAAATAAAGGAGGGCTACGTTTGTCAACCTCGTACCTTCGGTTTATTATTGACCGGGTCCCCGCCACTATCGGCTATCGCTACATTATAGATATGTTACTGGCGCCACGTCCGGTCTTCGGGAGATCCACTGCTGTAGATACCAATCTGAGGACTAAAATAATAATAATAATATGGACCACAGCAGCAGGTATAGACTCAAGTATATTACTAGAGTCTAGAGGTATGATATGAGATATCCCATCCGATGACGCCTCGAATGACGTACGCGCAGTGTTTTTGTCTTCCACGCGACACTACAATAACGCCGCGTTTTTATACCTCACCGAGATCCATTATAATATAGGTTCAGGTTACGTCTTCGGCGCACGCAATAAAACATAAACATAATATATTTTACATGTTATAAATCGATCTGTAACGCGTTTCTTCTAACCGACTACCCAACAAATGTTATTGTTATGTATATATAGCTATTATTCCCCTTGTAAATTTTTTTTTTTTTTTTTTTAATATTATACCCATAGATGACAGATATATCGTATATTTACCCTAGAAACTAATCTAGAATATAATCGTTTACGCTAAAACCCCTACTGTATGTAACAAACACGTTGAAATTAGGTATAAATATAAAACTTATCGTGTGCAAAAATCTACTCAAGTGTCTCAAGTCAATTCAGACCAATTTCAGAGTTTAATCCGAAAATGCCGAATTTAAATAAAATCAAAATATTTCCCCCAGAATATAAATGAATAGCTCCTTCTTGTGTATTTAGATACATTTTATAATGCAACATTATTATTATTATTTAATGAGATTTTAATAGAAATAATTATATTTCAATTGTTATTTTAAGAGAAAAACAAGCACAGAAAACAAATTAATATTAATACGGGAAACGAATTTACCCATAATACATATAAATTTAAAATGTATAACAACAAACGAAAAAGCCAAATGATTTTATAAAATAAACTACTATCATTCTGTGTATTACTCTATAGCTTTCCATATACAAATCATCTAAGGTATCATCTCTCATTTGGTTTCTTTTACAAAATATAAATCTAAAATACCTATATATAGGAGGTATGGTCCTCCTGTAAGACTATTGAAAGGAAATGGATTCATATCTATTACAAGAATTAATGCATATTTTGTATTCTATAGTATATACCTAATATATAATAGGTTAAATTTAGAAAATGTTATAAATGGCTTCTCTCATAATATATTTTATACTTTTTGTTCTCAAATCATATTTTTGTTTAAATCTAGCCTACATTCGTTCGTATCGTGTCAATTATACAGATTTTATATTTCTAAAAAAAAAAAAATTTAAATCATTATAGTTTATAAGCCAGCATATTTTTGCGAAAATAATACAATAGTCAATAAATATAGTACAAAAATCTCTCGATGACTGATTACTATGCAATCTAAGGTTAAATTAAAAGAAAGAGTAAAATATTGCATTTTATACTATAGTTATATCAATTATAGTACATTATTTTATACTGTTATAAAACACTGAAACGAATTAAAAGTATTTGTCTCATACTGCCAAGTGCCAATACTATAATATAAATATATTTTATTATAGCATATTGGTATCGCGTATGAAAATCAATAATCATTTATATTCATATAATAATTATATTTATCGTTTATACGTTAAGCAATAACATTATTATATGAATTAATATAGAATACTACTCTATTATAAATGTATAACTATTTTGAAGCGAAATTTAGTTCATTCAGTGTTAATTAATTATGAGTGTATATATTTATGTATGATTATTGTATATAAATTATCGTTTATATTTTAAAAACGTGGAAAATGTCTTCCCCGGGGCGCAAAATATCTGAATCTGGCCTTGCCGCAATCAATTAACTAATATTATTATTGAACATCGAATATCATCGTATAATGATAAGTAATAACAGTAGATGTATAATAATAAATTATTAATAAAATCAATTTAATGCCTCAACATTGTCGATTATTATCTAGTTTTTTATTCAAGATTTTTTTATCGTCTCTCGAAACGCTTCCACGCTTGCTATTTTTTTGCCTGCCGTAATCGCTTCGGTTCGTAACTGCAAATGAGTGATTTTACCCCGAATGTGTTTTTTATGTGTTTTACATTGTGCCGCGTCGTCGCGGTGAACAATAAAATAATTATAATTATATAATTATATAACAATATAGTATTAACCGTTCGAAATGCAACGGTGCCGCGCACGTTTATATAAAAAGAAAAATATTGATGTCAGCCTGTTGCTCGTTTATTTTTAAAACTTGTCGTCTGCATATAATAAATAATAATATATATATATATATATTATACTTGTATTTATGTACAGGGTGGTCTATTCAACTCGCCTTATCTACATTAGTTTTTTCACTGTCGGATCATATCAATTTTTTTTATTTTGGACAAATTTTTCTATTAACCACTTTTATGATAATTATCAACTGACAACACTAAAAGTCTGTTAACCAATATGATTTTTGAAGTTATTTTAAAACGGTGATTTATTAAATAAACCCTCAAAAACTCTTTCTTAAAATATTGACGTTGAACAAATATTTTTTTTTCATTTTTGAGCATTTAAGTATAAATATTGGATAAGAAAAAAAATACCGTTGCTATGGTTGTTATATTTCTCAATTTATTTTCGAACAACTTTGAAAACTCATAAGTAAATTAAAATAAACATTTGTTCAACGTTACAATTTAAATTTTTATTCAGAAAAAAATTCTGCACCTACCAGCATAATAAGCAATTATAAACCAGTCAACAGTAACTTACCGTTAATTTTTCTAATTAGTATAGGTAAATTAGATTTTTTTTCAATACATATTGCTTATACAGTTATACCTACACATTATTCAAAGTACCTATATTGTAAATACTCTAGACGACTCAATGTTTTATAATGTGTAGAAGCTGCAGTTATCCAAATACAATTTTTTTTTTTTTGAAAATCGCAAAACATTGATCAATCAGACTTCGCTTATTGAATAAAGCACGTCAAGTGGATCACTCTGTATATATCATGTGTCACGTTCACTGCACAGTGAATACTACAATTATAACATGCGACCGCTGTCGTGGTTGTATAGTACGCGAAGTGTGCAACAAACGGGGACCGATTGGTCGTCGGGGTAGACAAAAAAATAATAATAATTATAATATACGCACGTGCCGAACTATGTTACAGGTAACCGGAGAGTATTTATATTAAATTATATTTATTACGGCTTCGTGTAACCATTATAATGTTTATGGGCAGATAGGTTATATATACATTATCGTCTTCGATGCATTACAATATTGTACATAGGTAGCAGGTGCCTTTAATATGTTTCTTTTTTTTAAAGTTTTTTGATTTAAATATATATATTAATTAATAATAATAAGTTCATATCGCCCACATCCTATTTCCATTCTAAATTACGAAGACAATCTTTATAATGCTTCGTTATTATAAAAGATTTAATAAGAACGAATTTTTGTTTTCATCGTTCCTAAAAATTTACCGATAGGTACACCATCAATGAGACGATGCAGACACGAGTATTCAATGTTAAAATGTATGTTTTTCTTGATAGAAAAATATTGGCGTTAATCAAAATTTGTATCAGTATCATAATATAATGCATCGTTATTATAAATATAGTATCGTTTACTTGTTTAATATAATGTTATACTCATCGAAATTCCAAAACAGTTACATGTATGACGTACGTTGGCGTTGTCGTTACACTCATAATACTATAATAGTAGCGGCTCCATAATATAATACTCCAGCAGAATCGGCATCAATATGTTAATAATATTTTGACGTTTATAAATAAAATTAATTGATTGCGAAAAAAAGTACTATTATTGCATCGTATTAAAATATAGTATTGTATAATATAACATAATATACCGAACAACAAAAATATTATTTATACCAATATTAAAGCAATTTTACAAAATCTGAACATTTTAGAAAAACATCATAAAATATGTTAGTTATACTTTAGTATACTGAATACGGAATAATAGTATAATGTAATATTATAACGTCCTCAGAGGGAATCATCAAAAATGTCCACCCACCTTTTATCCTTAATAATTCAATTATTCGAATTTTAATTTTTGTAATTTTTATTATGTTCTCGTACTTTGAGATCATATTTTCAGATACCTGGATTATTTTACTATTTTAAAAGTGACCCGTGTAACTTCATTGTATCACTACATAAGACGTATCTATTAACTAGAACTATTATCATTTTTATTTTAAATTGTTATAACTGTTATTACTTATTATTACTTATAAATAAATGATTTATTTTATAAATTAAAAGAACGCCCACCCGCTATATTGTCTCCGTTTTAAATTCATTCTACATAGTACATTTTCATTCGATAGAACACACTATGTGATGTTAGTTTTTATATTAATGATAATTAATTTATTATCAAAATTAAAGATTAGAACACTATTAGTATCATAGCGTTGTTTTTTCGATATTTTAATATTTTAGCTAGATATAAGTATTTTCAATTTATAATATTTTACATGCTCTTATCTTATTCAAAAATTAAAATAAAAAAAATCAACGCTACAATACTGATAATTTTCTAACCTTTAATTTTGATAATAGGTAAATTCTCTCTAATATTAAATTTAACAACACGCAAATACACAATGTGTTCTACTGAACGCAAATTTGCAATGTTGTATATATATAAGAAGGGGATAATATATGCGAGTGTGTCGTCCGTTTAACAATATTTATATGAACAATACAATTCTAGGATCCTAACCTAACCCAACTATCACTGTCCAGTTTACAATAAGTTTTCAACTGATTCATTGTTTTACCATAATTCTATCGAGTCAGATAACTATTATATTACATTCGATGCTTTACTTTTATTACGTAACAATATTATTATAACGCTTTTGAAAGAATATTTAACAGTGGATACAGAATTCAGTGATATGATGTATACTTAAACTCTGAGCTCTGAGTGTCAGTCGTAAAAGAAAAGGGTACGTATTTTTTCAGTCGTGTGAACAATGATTTTGAATGCGGTTTTCTCGTGTCTTTTTAAATAACCGTTTTACACTGGTGTACTATATACGCAATATGCATTGTTATTTACAATGGACAAGGGAACCCGTGCGTCCTCGCGACCTTGCCAAGGACCCGCACCCTCTGCCGCGTACATATCACAATATATATAATATAGTATATTATAAAAGGGGGTTGTTACACAATACAATATCATTCGGGACGCATTCCATTGCAACGACCGACAATCTGATCGACCGGTGTTCTCTTCCCGAAAATGCTCTGACTATATCAACTGAACGCAATCTCCGACAAATATGTGCAAGTACAGTATGTTATCAGTATCACATCCATAAGTGTATACTATGTTACCATACAAATACGTGAAGATCATCATATTCGATTTGTAAACGATAAGGTTGTGTAGGTGGATGAAAAGGGAAATAATTAAAATAATTTTAGTATTTATTATTATTCGATTTAGTAGGTATTCGTATTTAATATTTAAATGTACCTATACGCGACTATACCTATAATTTAAACACTCTTCGTCGTCGACAAACAAATATTATGAGCTGGTTATTATTATTATTATTGTTATTGTTATGACAAACAACAGTCATATAATTACTTCCGAATTGTGTAATTTTATTTATTTTGTCTATCGGGGGACGTTTTGTGAAATAAAATAATATAAATAATGTAATATTATCATTGCCCGATATCATGGTGCGCCTTAACTTGCAGTTTATTGCAATGTGCAGCAAATTGTATAATGTAATTCGAGAGTATATTTTATTATCAAATACGAATAGAAAGAAAAAAGCGTTTTTCTGTTTACATAACCTACATAATAAAATTGTATACCGTTAAAAGTGTATGAACTTCTTCGAAATCGGTCTCGCAGGTGTTAATCATTCAATAATCAGTATCTGCATCACTAAAGTCTGGAGACTATTATGATATAATATCGTGTAATAAAGAAATCCCGGTCGATTTATCTGAATTTATATTTCAAATAGATATATCTATTAATCTCGGTCCAGTTTGATAAAAAAAAAAAAATAATAATAATAATAATAATATTAACGTTCTAGGTAGGGTCGCATTCAAGCATATAATAAATATCAACTCGACTACAACGACAACGATAACGTTGGGGCAAAAAACTATTACGTTTATTATCATCCGGAATGAGCAGCGAGGAGATGTTTGAGCGGGGCGGCGGTATCGCGCTGGGTTCGTTATAGGACCGATTAAAGATTGCATTAAACAAACAAATCAGAGATAAACTTACGGACTATAGGGTTAGGCTAAAGATAAGACAGATCACAGACATAACGTGAACTACAAACGCGCTGTATATTTGTATACATATAATATACATGCGTTGACAAGACGCAGACAACCGACCAGCAAAACTATATGCTCCTACGTCTCTCCCTTCCATCCGCGGACCCGTGCGTGTGTACTGCTGTGTAGTGTGTATACATACACGCCGTGCAGACCTCCCACCGGTTAGTCAGAAGTGGAGGACTCGCAACACCGATTCGATTCGTTCGACGAACTTGTGCCAGTCCGTCGCCGATCGATGTCCGATCCACCGCATGTTACTGTTTTCGTTATAATGTACAGTATTTTCGTCAATAATATACTTATTACACAGCTGCAAGGTGTTTCGAGAATATAGTTATTTTATCTAATATTTATTGTATGATATATTTCACGGTCATCTTTGATCCGGATTTCGGGTAAGTCGTTATTGTTATGATAATATAATTATAATATTATATAGCTGACAATATATTATATTATCGTTTGTACGCAGTCTAGATGTATTTATCGCGGGTGAGGTTGGATTTGCTGTAGGCGGTATCTGGAAGATTTAAGTTTTTTCGTACCATAATATTATAAATTGCATTATATTGAAGGCTGCAGTATTTGCTTAATATTTGAAAGTCACACGTCTTGCTTAAACTTAGATAATATTCTAGCCATATGGTTACAAACAAATTAAATGGACTTTAAACACTATTATCGGATAACATGGTATCGTCTTAAATTTTTAATAATAATAATAGCAGGTATGCGTATTTAGAAAAAAATTATCACTGACATCATTCATTGTTGAGTCGAAGTTTAAATTCTATAACAAATTATTAGGAAATCGTAAGATTATGATTATGCACATGTGTGTATAAATGTACCTACGTTATTTTCAATATTTTAGAGGTAAATTATGTCATATTATGTTTATCTTAGTTTAACGTAAAAAAAAAAATTTGGTACGCTATCTATATAATATTATATTTAGTTACTATATGTGAATATTCTCCGATATGCAAAGCAATCAGACATCCATCTGGATCAGAAAAAAATAATTAATACTATTATGTATATTGCATATAACATCTTCACGATTTGTTTGATCCCTATATAGTTTACGTTAAGAAAAAACAAATATAAGCCAATGATCTTTTTATAGTTTTCGTTTGTACTTTATATTCATACAATAAAATAAAAAATATATTATATTTTTATTTAATATTTGTCACGAAGTGCAAGTGCGTGTAGTAATATAAATAAAAAAATAATAAACCATAAACAAAAAATATATACGTATACAGCAGATGATATTATATGCGTGCGTATATTACTAGATATACATAACCGGAAATGTTTTCATGGACCACAGCTCACACTTTCATGAATTTTTTTATTATTATTTTTATTTTTTTATAGATATAATTTATACGGATGTTTCATTTCCGCTTCGCGGAGTATATTAAACTTACGAAACAGAATTACACGAAACTCGCAATAATAATGGACGTACACACGAAAGTAGTTCAAAGAAATATTTCCGCCTGCGTTTGGTTTAATTAAAATTTCCACTTTGTCAAAAATTAGTTTTTGAAATACATCACTAAATCAATTAATTATTATTATTGCCTCAGTCATATATATATATATACTTTCGTGCATACATACATTACATAATATATATTATAATAGTATATATAGTATAGTACAGCGCAGCAGTCACATTTTCAAACAATTGTCTTGCAAACAATATAGAATATAATGTAATAATATATCGATTTCCGGACAACTACCGCACTGTCTTAGGCTCACGTGTTGCGCCGAGCTGTGCATGAAATGGTTGTTGTGCCGAGACAAAACGAAATGAAACGAGAAAAGATTTTAATAAAACCGCATTAGTGCATTATACGAACGTAATTGTGCGTGCGGAGAGGAAAGAGTAAAATAGTAATAACCAAAAAAACGTTTTATGCTCAAGGCGAGAGTACGCGAATAGTATTTATTTATTTATTTATTTTAATTTCGTTTATTCGTTTATATGTCGTTCTTCTGAGTGATATATTGGTTTTCGTATCCCCTCCATCTTCGTATAAACAAAACAGCTATAGTTCACGTTATGTGCGTGATTATATACATAAAATATGAATAAGTATGTCAGGCGTGTGTGTTAAAATCGGATATTACTTAAAACCAATAATTCAATTTCATTTTTCGTACGCTGAACCATTGACTAAATTATGTATTGTATATAGTATTAAAAATACATGATAGTGATTCTATTATCGTGATTTAGGCCATATAACCTGAGGAATAATATGTATTATTATTGTTTTTTAATTTCAAATAAAAAAACACTGATAAATGATAGTCATAGAAAAATATTAAAGAGTATATTAATACACTCTTAAAATTTAAAAATCCGTGTATATAAAATTATAACTACTATTATATTGCTTGAAATTTTATTCAGTATAGGTAAATTTTAAATAATAATATTATACTATTATATATAAATATATAATACTTATAATCAACTTGTCATAAAAATATACTATATGTATTGCGTACACTATATAGTACGACTATACAGATTGAAATTAAAAAGAATAACAATAATTACGATTGTAGATTTTTGATACACGATCGATATTTATAATTTGAATTATATATTATGTTATATAATTTACTACTAGCTTTATTTTCTTTTTTGTGGCATATAATTAGTGTAGGTATGCAGCACTATATTTTATTTCCTTTAAGGTATTGTCTGTATGGTTAATAATCAAAGGATAAAATTGTAATCAATAATGATCTTATTATCAATATTAATTTGTATCATTACAAACTACAACCGTGAGCCGGATAAATGTTTGCACATTTTTCACTTCATATTTTGTTGAAATGTTCTACGAATGGTCGACCATAATTCAGAATCTAGAAACTGGATCATTTATCGCCTCCCCCGACGGCCCGGCCGCATTTTTGTGTTGTTCGTTGCTATATCGTCCATCCATCATCATCTTCATTATCGTTATCATTGTTGAGCATAGTTGGTTCAGTTATCGTGTATGTATATATATATATATATATATACACACAATATATACATATTTAATCATAATATTTTGCAAATTGTTTACCTAATAATTCATAAAACAACTTATTAAGCATATTAAACAACGTATATAATAATATAATAGGTAGAAACAATTTATGCATGTTATTATACTTGTACCATTAATTGCGTTCACTGCTTCGTCACTAAAATCACAAATATATGATGCCTATACCGGTGTACGTGAATACTTGAAATGTAGTTGTCGGAACACGAAATTATAATATTACTATTGTAGTAGACTCCACTGCTGCTACTGCAGAATCGGTTTCGAAACTCGCACGAGGCTATCATCTCACAATATCTTTATAAACCACAATCCATCCCACACCGACACGGATAAATGCACTCATAATACAGGGAGTAATTAAAAACCCATGAAATAAACATGTTTTTATTTTATTTATATAATAATCATTATGCTTAATCGCGTAAATCAGCACAAAAATAATCGTAACGGATTTTTCATTCAGATGAACATCTCAGTAATATTATTATCATGACTAATAGGCGTTGGAAAAGGAAAAGAAAATCATCGATATCATGATGATTTTGAATAAGACACGACAATTCTGAATGATATAATAAAACTTTTATTACAAAATAGTTTCTTGAAAAACGTAGTTGATGCCAAAACCATTGCACTTAAATATATATATATATATAATAATAAAGTATAATACTACCTATTCACTTCATCGCATTCAGTCATGTCTAGGCGTAGTGCATAACACGTACCTTAATACTTAGTATGTATAATTATGTTTTAAGCTATTACAACACGCAACGAGTTTATTAATTTCGTTTTTAAACCAAGCTGTTCGTTCACGACGTATGATATAATATCATATCTAATCGATATAAATGATATAATATACAGACGAACAGACGAAAACTAACATAATATTATTATCGTTTATTTTTATATCAATAAAAGCTATCGATCATTTGAGATTCTTTTTACTCTTTTTAGAACTCTGCAATATTGTACATAGTGGTTCAGCGATTAAACAAACATTTTTCGGAGTTATAACCAAGTATTTATATATTATTTTGTATTCTAACACAGCGGCCAAGGGATTGATAACGGTTGACTTTACAATAACTGTTATATTTCACTCCTGCTGTTTCATTTGTATTATTGTTTGTTCGTGAAAATGAAATTAATCGTTTTTGAAGTGGAACCGCCTACCTATTTCTTTGCAAACGAAATCGATTTCGAATTTTGATTATTATTTGTATTTATGAGTTGGAAAAGTAGTGATCATTTTCATAACATCATATAGTGTCATATATAGTTATTTTTCAGTTGGCGACACATATATTACATTTTTAAATTCAATATTTATATGGAATATAAGTATTCAAACATTTTTGAAGAATTCGAAATTTTTTTTAATATACATTTATTATTTATACGATTTAACAGAAAAGAAAAAAAGAGCATGGTAAACGTATAATTTGTACTATGCAGTTACTCGTTTATATATATATATATGACCTACATAGTTTATTAGTCTAAAATGGAATAATCTACTTTAATGTAATTAATTTTGTTCTTAATCAAATTCGAAACGTTCTAATTGACATTACTAAAACTGTACACATCAGAACGCGACACGCGATACAAATACTATTCTCGTGTATGAAATAACTTTACGAAGGTGCATGATGGAACATAACCGTAGAAGATTTAAATGAGTAACGTTTGATGTAAGTACAATATACATATGCCATGAAAACTTAATTTTTTCTGACTGAATGGGTAGAATCAACTAGTATGATTTAATTGAAATCTAATAACGTCAAAATGAATTTATTCGAAAATCTTGTCTCCTTGGACTATATTGGTATGTATTGGAATTATTCAACGAGAAAACGGTTCGGTTATTGTTTTTGTTAACTGGCAATTTATTGTAGATTTCAAGTATACTTATAATAAACGGCCTTTATAGAAAATTGTTTCCCGTCTCAGACTTTCTGCGATACGACCGTCCCGTCCCCAAGACTAACGGTATATAATCAATAATCATATATATGTATAATACATGTATGATATGATAGCAACAAGTGTTTTTAATTTAATTTATTTAAATCATACAAATAATACTGCAAAGACTTGACGATGACTTCGGTGACGACTATAACTGGACTCGAAAAAGAGAAATTTGACGGAACGTATTATATCGCGTAGCGGAAACGCGTTATATATAGACATCTTCCGCTGCACTATTTGACTGGTCTTTTTACGATGAAGAAGGAACAAAATAATATTATAATCATGACGTGGGAACAAAATCGGCCCGTTGTGTGCATTGTTTGGCTAATTATTAAAATATTCCAATGTGCGTAAATTATAATTATAATAATATCATTGTTAAACAAACGACACGCGCCAACCGAATAAACATAGCATAAAGATTTCACCGATGTTAGCTCGTTGCAGACTTTTGATGCGCTTGTGTTACTCTCGTTTTTACTTTTTTGTGACGCAAGCGACTACGTTTCGATTTTGAAATAAAATCATAACGAAAAAAAAAAAAAAGCTATGTAGCCGTATATTATTCGTATAATAAACGTAGGCCGAAATATAATTCGGTGAATCCCACGGCGTCGTTGATAGGTTATTATAATATGCATTGGCGACTTGTACGTCCGTTGTACGTGGAGCTAAATAAATCCGTGCAATTAAAACGTCGTAGTATAATCAGTATAAAATACACGCGCTAATTGTCTCCTATTATGTCGTCGTCGTCGTGTTAGCCTTCGGATCAGACGCGTTTATAACCATAATATACTTACTTCGATCTCGGATCGGGACACCCGATTCACTACTATACACAAGACTACGTAGATACCTAATAAACGATAGTATTATAATACTATAATAATACTATAATACTATCGTTTATTGCGATTAGCCGTATGACGGTAAAGGTCTTGTAATTAATACTCCGTCGCGAGGTATGTACCTGTACCTATATGAATAAAATTCCACGTCGATGATCGAATGTCGTCTTTAACCAATATGCCTGTGTTGCCTATATTATATAATGTCGACAACATAGCTAATGCTATTATAATTAGTTTTTTAATAGCTAAGGATCTGTCCCGAGCGGTGGCGTATACAAAATAACATCGTAATAGACTGCCGGACGACGTAGATGTATGACGCGTATATCATTACCTTGTTCTATATATCTGATATTTATAATCAAAATTTATATAGGTTTACTCGTCATTTTCGATCCAACGCTAAAACCGATTCTGCATTCGAAACGTCCAATTGGAAAATGACCGAAGCGGATGTACGATATAAAAATATTATAATATTATTGTAACAATATGTTCCGAATTTCTTCAGTAATATGCAAATTATACGTTTAGGACACTCATTTTAATATAAATAATAATATGCAGACTTACAAGTCTTGTAAAATTTATCGGCAGGCCATGATCGATGGTTACGCATAAGTATATATGTGTATTATACCTATACATATAGTAATCGTGTATAAATTGTTAGTATAGTATTATCTTCTACGTCGATCACCTTGATTGATTTTTTGTTGTTGTAAACATCAAACATATAAAGAACTATAAAGAAACACTTCGTGTACTCGTATAATTATATTATAACGATTATTAACATTTTGTTTTTTGTAGCTACGTTTAAACAATTATTATTTCGTTTGAATTCGCGAGTATTGCCCAAAATATTACACGGGTAGGTATATATTATTATTATATGATGATGACGTATTTTTTTATATATTTAATTTAACTTTACTCTTATTCCGTTATTGTTTTTTCTCTGTCGAATTTCGAAATTAATGTCAAAGAATTTGAATAAAAACCTTTGTAACATTTCGAAATTAATTAAAAGTTTTTTTTCTTAGTAATTTGTGAAAGTAACGATGAATATCAACACGAGACAAAAAAACAGAACGTTTTTCGTTTTTTCATTGACCCCATAGAATTCGAGATATTAGTTCGGAAAAGTTATATAAATTGAACTCGCATTGCTATGTTATTATTTTATTATAATGATAATATTTATTATGTTTCATATCTCCTGCAGCTACTATATTATTTTGTATGTACAAAAAAGAATAATAATAATAATTCGTTTGCAGAACTCTGTATATTATTCTAAATCTTACTCAGATATTGACCCGTGAGACGTAATTTTCGTAATCGCGTTATTTTCTCCGTATGATATTATACATAATATTATATTATTCCTATATCTATAAGCGTAACGGGTGTTTCAATGTATCCTTAAGTGTGACTATATGTATACATAACTATTTATATTGTATTATTATTATACACTTTATGCCTACGATATACTTGACCCAACCTAAAAAAATATATATACATAATGATAATATCCACATCGAACCGATCGTTTAACAACACTGCGCGTAAAAATGTGTTACACGCGCTGTTTGTCTTTTGCCGCCCACGGTTTGGCGAGAAGCGATAAAAATACGATGTAATATAATAATAATAATAATAATGTGGTCCCATATATCGGTATAAACTGCGTTTTAAATGACTGTCTAAATGATTTATTCCAATAACGCATTTTCTGTTAGTTCGTATATGATCATATATGATCAGAAGTGTTGGGTATTGGGTAAAAAGACTTTAATCAACTGATGATTGAAATTTATAAAAACCTCTGTATTTTTAGACGATTGATACTTTTTAATAAGTATAATATACAATATTAAGTATTTTATAAATTCTATATAATTCTTATAATTTCTATAATTCGTAAACGCGTATATGATTGGTTACAAATTAAGATTATTTAATATTGAGGTAAGAATAAAAACAATTTTACTTTAAAAAGAATTTGAAAAACTAGTCCATGAAATTAATAGTATACTTTACAATTATAAAAATGCAATGGTTCTCTACGATTAATTTTAATTAGCTTTTTTTATTTTTATAAATTTACAATTATTATAAATATATCACGCGTATTACCATATAAACTTAAATTGTTAGATTGCCGGTTAATTGTAAGATGTTATTGTTCAATACAGGTGACATATATATCTATATATATATATGCAAAAACATCATGCATAATTATTATTATTAAATGTAGAATTTTTTATCAAGTTCGAGAAAAATCGTATACTTTCGCTCGCTATACGTATACATATTTTATATTCGTTATATTATTGGCACTTGGCAGAACACAAACCGACTAACCGCCGTCATCCACGTTTGTATAAATCATATGTATACATATGTATATTATTACTGCATCAGTCCCTCATCGCATGCAATCTGCACATTATATCATCGTCATCATAGTTATATCTATTTTATCGAATTAGCAGTCGGTCGTTGGTCAACGATTACAAAATAATATGCCCTGACTAATGTGGGCGCGTCTGCCCGTACGTTTTACTTTTCGCTCCCTATTCAGCCCGTAAGTCGTCCCGAAATAATCAGTCGCCTTTTTTTGGATGCGATTATTTTTGGATTAGTGTGTTGCGCCCGAGTTCGAAAATAGATTACTATACTAACCGGGAACTGTTAAACTTGCGTCGAACCATCCAAATCAACGCCACCGTCATTTGTTATCATATTATTGTATTAGCATTACAGAATAAATTTAATTTATTTCAACTTTTAGGTAATTACAATTTTAAAATTTAATTTTTTTTTGTGATATTTGTATTTTAATATATGACATGCTATATAGTAGCTATAGTAGTTATACATTGAAAATCAGTTATGACGCATACAACTTGAGTATAGTTTCGCCTAAGGTTATAAATTCGCTTGTAAAAACATAGTACTGATGCGGTAAAAATAATTCCTATCTTTTTCTATCGACTCGAAGTTCGTCGTTTACATATAATATGCTGCACCTATACGTATAGGTATTTATTAAGAATGACTAAACCACGTAACTAATATCCATCTCCCACCTGCAGTCCTATTACGATCTATAGACGGTATGTCTGTCTCCGTTCAGTTCCATATATCCATACTATTATTATATATTATATTAGAAAATAAATAATGTTAGGTATATATTCCAGTTAAATGCTAAGTATATAATTTGTAAAATATATTACTAGAAACAGCGAGTGCGTATAGAACATAGGCTACTTATACTTTCATTCCTAGGTAAAAAAAAAATGTATAATATTGATACAAGTTTCACAGGTGTTGGCGGTTTAATATAACAACATTAAACAGTGACGTAATCTGAATATTGCTGGTAATTGATATAATCATTGGGAAAAAACCGGATATACTGTATTATGTATATTATTATAATATCATCAAATCATAATATTATACTCATTATAATGGTAAATAATGTAAATTGATACAAAATATATGACTTTTGAGAGAGAGAGAGAGAAAGAGAGAGAGCACACAACACGTTTTTATTCTTCCGTTTCGTTCTATATCGTTTTTATAACATCCTCAGGCGTCTGTATTGGGAATAATGAACACATGAACTTCCGAACAACGTCAAGATAATACATACATATTATTATAATGGTTAAAGGTTAACATTCTAATTATTAAGGTATAACAAATACGTATCCGTATGCGTACAACTCGATACGTGCTTCGACCTGGAAAGTGCTGCACATCGGCCGACGGCCACGTCGTACTATATTGTTTTACTGGTTGTTAGATTTAATTCGTAAAGCTTTACTGATGACACTGATCACTTCGTAGCAGAACTCATGCTAACAACAATATAATATTATATTATATATATTATATAGGTTACGAGATAAACATGCCAGCAAACGACGAATCCTGTACTACAAAAACGATTAAAGACGTTCGCGATAAAACGTATAGAACATTGGACTAATGCGAATATAATAGTTCTAATAAGTAGTTTTGTAATTAACACGTTTCTAAGACTCTAAACAGCTACTGCAGTACAGTACTATAAATTATTGTGGAATATATTATTTATTACCTACGCTCAACGCAATCGTCGTATAGTAGTGACGTAATCGTTAAAATAATACAATTTATATATATATACCCGGAGTAATATAAGGTAGGTAATGTGTGTATACAATCGATTTATAAGTAGAACCAAAAATATTCGAAAATGATTTTGTTATAGATTTTTCACTCCGCGGTACTGTATATTATACATTTTTTGCGTACATAATAATAATTATTATATACGCGTTGCGCACCGTAGCTAGCGCACATTTTACCACTGTGGCCGTTTGGAGTTTTTATGAGATCTACAGTTGTTACTTGTTAGAATATTATTATAATGCCTAATCCTTTATGATATTTTGCCGTTCCCTTCGATTTAAAACAAACTATTTTATAACGTACGATAAATAATCTTTATTGTGCGCACGCGTACATACAGACACCACCAACGCTGTTGCAGCTGCAGGCGGTCGTATATAATGTATAATATAGTTATGCAAACGGTTCGAAAAACAATTCCTATATCTGAACTTTGAAAAGGGTGCAGTTCGCGGCGTATGCGCACGGTGTGTATGCAGCGTACCCAACGTATTAATATTATAATGTGATATCCATTATTGTCTGCGGAGGACAAACTCTCCGCTATGTTGATAAATTACTATCGTGATCTCCGTCGCGTTTTTGACACCTGTACATCAAACGCGATGCAAAAACTATGTATGGGCGCGGTAATGCGGGCTGTAACAAACTATCAACAGCAACTTTTGAAATACAATTCGACTGTTTTCTAATCTTAATTGGGGGGTAAACGACAATGCGTAATAAATAATAATATTATATTATTACCTATAAATCTTGAGTCATGACAATAAATTAATTAAAAAACTGTATTTTCAGTGTTACTGATTCGAGAGGTGGTTCTTAATCCTAGTTGCGGTATCTATACCAATATGACTAAATAAAGTACTATAAAAATAAATAAAATATACTAAAAATAATAAAAAAATGTCGATTTTATATAATTAATTGTTATTATTTGTTGCTTATTTAATGTTGAATTGAATTGATCTTTAAACCTTAAAGCAATACTATTTAGAATTATCATTGATATACAAAATAAATGCATGCCATTTATGGCTTACTATACAATCTTTATTTTGATTCCATAATAATTAGAAAATATTATTTATATATTATTCAAGTCCTAATTATTTATAATATGATGTGAGGTTCATCAATTATAATATATAACAACAAACATGTTGCAGCTAAATAGGTACCTACCAAAATCTTTTATGTACATAATACATAACATATATTGAACTTGAACGCCCGTAATCATATAAGTAGTCCCTATCACTATACCAGTATATATTATATTGGATAAACCTTGGGTGTATGGAATATATATATATATTTATTATTTATATACACACACTGCACGGACGACGTCATATTATTATACGAGTATACATATTATAGCAAATCCCGTGTGCTCCTGTCGGGTTACCTACGGTTCGCGACCCCCGGGAGAAACAATAAGACAATAATGAAATGATTGTGCGCACGACAAACAACGCCACGTACTTTATACTTATACAAACAATGGGCGATGTCGGGCAGGGCGAACCGTGGGTGTTAAAATGTCGTATGGCACATCTTTCCGTAATAAATTCAAGTGATTTATCTAATGCCTATTGTGCGTGCATATATATATGTATATATATTATATATAAATATATACATGCATATTATGACATAAACTCGAATGTGCGTGTGTAATATACATCCACTATACACTGGGGCACAACACTCCACAATGACCCACCCCCTCCCCTATCACACATCATTTCCACCACACTCGAAGTTTACAGTTATTACGTACATGTTATATTATTATGGGTATACAGTATACACTCAACAGTCGGCAATATTGTATCATACAAAAATAATAATATTATGTTTGGACCGTATTAGCAGTTTTGATATTATTGTAGGACTATAATATATATACATATATTATATATGTATATTATAGTATTTATAATATATGATCGGACATCACAAAGAGCCTTCCAAAAAAATCTATCGTATGAAGTGTACGTTTTTAAATTGAAATTGAAAAGGAAAATACACGACAAAAAATGCCCAATTTCGTTATTCACGCTCTGCTTGTTTATTTCCTTCTTGCGAAAAATACTGCAAACATCCTAGACACTCAATATAATATAATATATTAAATATAATTTAACCAACAAGTCACCATACGCAGGCATTTAAATGACATTTTAAAATATCTCACTAAAATTTAGGTGGTTCTAACCCCTGTATATGATAGCACACCATCGTTATAGTATTGTTGTGTATCTACGAAATCATAATATAGAAAAACAATTTCGGGCGGAGATAAGTACTGAGAAAAAAACCATACAAATACCAGAGAACTTTGACTGTATCCTTTAACTTTATGGACGTTACAAACTTATATTTTTTCAATATCACGCATTTATAAAAAATTATTCGAATTGTAAAAACATAAAAATAACTTTTTGGTATTAGTGATATCGAAAAATTAAAACAGTATTGTTTAGTCGAAATGTTATACTATTTTATGATGACAATTATGTTTATAATTACAAGATATAACTAGAATAGCCCGTGAGTAGTTCTTTTACTCCGCGAAACGGTTTTCAACAAACAACTTATGGACGTGTGGTGTTCTCTTTAAGGCTAATCGTGCACACATAGTATTAAAAATAAAAAATACTTCATATTATTATATATTATAGTCTTTGAGAGTTTTTTCTGCCATTTAAAGTTTTTTTTACGACATCAAATTATCTATGATGTTGGTTTATTTAGAAACCATTTCATTTATGATAAATTTGAAAAACTATTATTCTTAATTTTATCCAAGATTATGATCCATTTTTATTTCGTGTTGACATAATATAGTATTTTAAAAAAAAATTTTAATTTAAAAATTTACCGGCTTTAACAACTAATGTTATTAGCCAATATTATAAAATATAGTATTATTTATCTATATTCTATATAGGAGCCAATATAATAAAAATATTATAATATATAAAAAAATACCACCTTTATAATCAAATAAATATATTTTATGTTGTATTCATAACTTCGCGTTTTTATCGTATAGAGATTATTGGATGAGAAGGTATATTGTACCAAGTGCCAACGTGGTCTTTGAACTATAAGTTTGAAACACAAAGTTTTGTCAATTGACACGACCAAATTAAATTTAACAGTTGAATACTCGAGGAAATTAGATTTTCCCTGTTTTCGTGTAGGTATATTTAGTATATATATATATATTTATATATCTACCCTAAACAACCGGAAAACATGTCAATCGGAAGCTAGTGCGATAGACTTTGTAGGTACCTACATAAGACAGAGGTGACATTCAGTACGATTCTCGATAGTATGCATGTTAACAATAATGTTAACATAATATAATGTTATTAGCTACCTACATTTTGTAACACATTTAGCTAAACAATTATTTATTTCAAATAATGTTATAGTCGTTCAAAGTTTGTATAAATCGTAGATTCTATGTATTTTAAAAAGTTGAAATCAAATAAATTATATCACGTTTGCTATAATAAAATATTATATTGAGACACGCGTTACATTATAAGATTAAATAATTGAATTGTGGGGGTCGTCAACTGAAAGATGAACTAATTTAAAATGTTCATAATGGCATAAAATGATTATAAACAAGTTTGTGCGTAAATACAATTTTTAAATTAATCCAATTTGCTATTGGCGTAACCTGCAATGTCATTTCACTCGGACACGTCGCGTGGTATGGTTAGTATAGTATACGTACATATACATATATAATTTGCAAGGACGTTTATTCAACATTTATGAGCACAATTGATATGTATTATATTATTTTCTACACTTCTAATGCAATCTTACGAAACGGTTCATCGCATACTATTTTTGCATTCTTATGTCAACGACATGGACTAGATAGCCTCGCTAGCTAGGGCACAATTGAAGTTCTTTAAACAACAATGATGCATCGAAACAATAATTAATAATTATCATATATACTTTCGCTTCGAGACCGATACGATACTGGTATTATACACCGTTAAAAAAACTTGCGCAAAATGGAGAAAAACGAAGTTTTGAAAATTAATTTTCAGTAAATTTGTTTATAAAATTAAATTGTTTTGTGTTTTCTGAGACATTGCTTGACTCGATAAAACTTTAATACAGTCGGTACCCATTCATTTCGTTTATTCAAATACAAAGTTTGCAAGTTAGAGGAAGAAATATAAATGACAATTTTTTCAAAAAATTAAATCTGTTCATGTACATATATATTATACGACTATACATCAAATCTACGCCGATGAGTTATAGACATACAGAGACATCTAACTGCAATAATCGAAAAAATGTAAGTATAGATTGGGCCGATAGGAAATTATATAAATGGACTCAACTTGCAATAAATAAATAGTAATTATTCATATTGAATATTTCAAAAAGCCTAGCAGGTAACATATTTATATACCAAAAAGGAATCTGTAAATTATATTGTAATCATTATGCCCACGTCTCCGCGACAATAGACATATTATAACTCCATGTTAAGTAGATTTAATATACGATACGAAAATATTTAAGAATTAAAGTATATAATAAATATATTATATTATATTATATTACCTATTCGTTACATACGAAGACTCAATGTAATTCACTGACAGTATCCGATTTATCAGATTTGATTTTTTTCTCACTCATCGCCATCATTAACGTTCATTTATACCAACGATTCCGTTATGCAATTATTTATAGTTAGAAGCCGCCTTTTGTGATATTAATTGTAATATACGCGATATGCAAGACCGAAATTATAAATAATTTAAATAATTTTGTGCATTAGCTTATAAAACAAAAAATTCCTAATCAGAATGAAATTAACGTAGTGTGAATGCGTGCTCAGAAATCCAATATCGATATTGTGTATGTTATTATATTGTGCGGGCGATCAACGGTTAAGTTTTTTGTCGCGGAGAAAGTCGAATGATTGTAAATTATAATATTGTTTATTTTTTCGCGAATATCGTACCGTATTCGGGTTATCTCGGGCGGGCGCGTGTTATAATAACAACAGGTATTAGGTTTTTTTTATATTATACGCATGTGTATATATATATATTGTATACATTATACAGATAGCGCCGTGACGATAACGAATATCGAAAGGTCGGGACCCCGAGCTTTTGCGGTGGCAAACGGTTTTTCATGCGCTTATTCGGCCTTGGACCTATCGGGCACTTATTCCCACCCGCGGCGGGGTGACGGTGGAAAAAAAAGTAATTATTGTCAGAAAAAAACAAAGAGAAAAAGCAATTGTATACTCGGAATAACTAGGTCACATCACTCGGCGAGCGCCAGAACCGAAAATCATTCCCAGCTGCCGCGTACTGCGTGTCGCACACATAAGAGTAATAATGATGATAATAGTATATATATATAAATATGTATAGGTAACATAATATTATTATACCTATAACCTATCTATATCGATAGGCTGTATATATATATATATATATACAATCACGATAAATGTGGTTACAAATTTACAATATTAAAATATTATACCAGTGTTTATTGTCGAGTACCTACCTATAATAATAACAATAATGTTGATATTATATTATTCTATCACGTGCGTTCGTATATTCAGGACGGGCCAAGGATTTTCGATTTTGCCTCTCCGTTGCTGTCGTCAAACTCGTCTTTACACACACATATATATATATATATGGAGTTGCGTTCTAACTTGATATAATTATTATAACTAGGTTTAGAACTTTATTGTATTTTTTTTCTTAGCATCGTATAAATTATTGC
The DNA here is from genome assembly GCF_020882245.1 of Rhopalosiphum padi. NCBI lineage: Eukaryota > Metazoa > Arthropoda > Insecta > Hemiptera > Aphididae > Rhopalosiphum > Rhopalosiphum padi. The sequence goes on along the minus strand of NC_083598.1, from coordinate 48,170,482 downwards.
GGTGTAAGTTTTAAATGTGTTTTGTGAATAGTACGGTTTAAGTTATATAGCTGTTAGTGCAATTTTTTGCGATTTTCGGTTTTTTTTCTTGGTTTATTTTGTATGCAATTGTACCGTAGGATTTTTGCCATAATATACTCAACTATATTTTCTGGAGACAACAAAACAATCCATTTCACTTTTGAAACATATCATAATGCGCCTTGTTTTATATACAAAACATTTATAACATCGAAGACCGCTAAATGGCAAACTATATGTTATAACTTATTATCGATACATTATTAGAAATAATAAACGAACTTGGTAAAGTTTTATTCATATCCATAATACTAGTAAAAGCTAATTTCTCGACAATTTCGATATTGAAATAAGAATAAAATAATCAAAATAATAAATCGCGTTAAATAAACATTTGCTATTAAATGCTATAATTTTTATTTTTATATTGGAATTTTGAAGTTATTTTATTGAATGATGTGTAAACAGTTTTATTCAATTTTTAGAGCAACAAAGTTCAAGTTCTATAATAATACTTATATAACATAACCGGTCGTGTACCTAATATTGCCCCGTGCATAGGTCATTCAATGCGCTTTTCGTTCAGGCGATTTAATATTGTAATATTAAACATAGTCGAAATCGTAATTGGTGTATTTTTTTGTGACGTTTTGATAGTTTCCCGGCGGCCATCGTTCGAATGTTTACTGGTCTCCGTTTTTATAATATTACGATATTATAATGCATCGAAGCCCACAGATTATGTATATATGTATTTGTAACTCGCGCATTCTCCGATGACTTGCTTTTTACGGGGTTTTCTTTTTTTAGTATTATAGCGGTTTGCTCGCGTGTTTATGGAAATTTACATCGTTATCGTATTAAATATACATTTCCGTATGGGTATACGCGTCGTTGAACAATGCGTTCCGAGAGCAAATATATTTACTGTATACTAGTATAATGTTACGAGCATTATTGTCATTATTGTAAATAGTTGAGAATAGTTCTCAAATCGTTTACGACAATTTTCGATTCTATCGCACCCACATATGTTATTATATATATTATTATATTATATTATACATTTATACCTATTACTTATATAATATTATCTTTGGTATTGTATTATGATTTACGTTATTTATTAGAATGCGAATGTTAAAAGTTAAAACTATACAAAATATCACGTTTGACTGTTTCTTCGGATTACCGAACTTTGTAAATGCACCCTACAATCAAAGTGAAAACGAACATTTTGTGTTTTCGTATATAATTGGTGCATATCTATGTTTTCATCCATCAACACGATTTTCGCTTTAGAAATCGGCAAATCGACTAGACGATGCTACACCATAATAATATTATATTATGTATGTATATAGGTATATTTGTTTTATTATACGCGTGAAGTGTAATTATAATATGTATATATGTATTTCAATTTACTGCAACAACAGTGAGGCGAAACTATATAATTCAGATTTGATTATCATCATCATCATCATCATTATTATTATTATTGGTGGTTTTTTTTTTTAATCGTTAATTTATTGTGTTTTCTCCATCCCAAGGTTTTTTAATCAGATGTATTTTAGCGTTTTTAGTTTCGTTCGGCTTAATTACGAAATCGTTGGAAGGATCATGGTCTTTCGGCCGTCAACGGGGGCCGATAATGACCGAGGTAAAGACAAAAACACCAATTATTATATTTTGTTTTGTTATCATCGGCGGGTACGTACACTCTATATATAATAGTCACTGTATATAATATTATGTATTATAAAGTCGGCATGATATCATTTATATTATACGGGATGGCCTTGCGCGGCTTGTGATACAGTAAAATATTATCAAAACATTTTATTGTTAAAATGTAATATAATATCAGACGTACTCACCCGTTGTACCTGAATCAATCGTTGAGTATTAAAATTACCTATGTAATAACTAATAATACTCCGTGTCTCCGTGCACATCAATTGAATGTAATATAAATCCATATTATTAAGTATGCTCAAACATCCCTTATAATAGACATCTGTGTACAGTAGCCCAATGGTTTCCAAACATATTTTCCCCATAGTGCATTATTTTAACTACTAAAGTCAAAAAAATAAAATTCATGGATATACATTCGATAACGTTTTGTATTTTTCAATCACTGAATCACAATAAGTTGTAGGTCCGGGAAAAGCAAACGCTGCATCGCTTATAAAACGAGTATTATAATTCACGATAAAATATTGAAATACATATTTCTATTAATTTTTTTCTAAAAAAATTCATGTCCAAAAATTTTTTAAATTTGTTTCAAAAATCGTTTTTAATATATTTTTATTATTATATACCTATGGGTATAAAAAAAATATCAAATTGTTCACGTGACACTTTTGAGAAACACTACAATTACGTATGTCCAGTGATATTTTTACTACAGCTAGGTGACAAAAATATGTATTTTATACTTTTATCGTATTAATAATAAACATTACTGTAGTATGTAGACTAAATATCAGTCACTCTTACACTATAACTGCTGTAATATACAGGTATAAGTCTAGAAATTTAAACACATAGAAAAAAAATATGACATATGGACATCTCACCCACCTGTCAATTTTTTTTCGAAGCTGCGGACAATAAGTGCTAAAGTGTCAAGTGCCCATCAGACGCTATGTTCATACGCCTCAGGTTTCTATATTTTATTTTTTATGACGTGATCTATACCGTGGCTGACATTATAGATTACATATTAATCTAATATAATTTTAATTAAAAATTGAAACACTTGTATATTTAGCGTGAATGAACACGACAATCATAATTCCGTAAAAATCATCTAAGAATATCACTCAAACAATAATAATATATACTCACTATCAAATTACTCACATACTATATCAACTGTTATAAAAGGTAGGTGCGATGTGTATACCATTAATAACAATTACCTACCTTGTGAGAGGCGTCATTTCGATTCTTATAACATATTAGATATAACACCGTCCCAATCAACGCCATGCTTATTTAATATTATACTGTTCGCAACTTACGCGACTTCAATTTTCTATAGACTTATAACACTTAAATTTTCACCGCGTAACGTTATCTTTTAGTAACGCAGACATTTTACACTTTCTCCGTCGGTGTATAATAACAACGCGTATAATATAATACAACCGCATTTCGTTTTCCTGGTGTATATTTTAAAATTTATCTTTTACACACAGCTGAGGCTGTATAGTGTATAGTAGTATTTTATGTATATGCCTGTCTCCAGGAAATTAGTTCTATTGTGCGCATCATACTCTGGCATAAATCCAAACGGGTGTGCCGTTGCTTTTTAATCTCATCCTTACACCAGTACTTTATATTATTGTTATTATTACACATTTTAACGCGTTCTAATAGTGTGACTTCCCCCCTCCCAGTCTAAATGAAATATTACTTTTATTTTTGGTTTTTGAATATTTCTCTTGTCAACGCGTATTACGCCTTATAACGTTTTATATTATTGTTATTTTTTAACTGTAATTTTTATCGTATGAAAACCATTTGTATCCGACATAATATTCATATTCAGTAATCGTATCATTAATAAGCAATCAGGATATATAGGAATTATAGGATACATAGGATGATTATATTGAGTTTAAGATACTTATAAACTATAACTAATTAACTATACGTTCAAAATTTGATTCTTATACACGGAAATTTTCAATCAAATATTTTCTTTTTTCTTAAAACATTAATACATTTTTAGAAAATGGCTGTTTAAAAGAATCACTTTGTTTACTTTATAAAATAGGTACATTGTATGCAGCGTGCATATTATATAGTTCATCATAATAGGACACAACTCCAAAACCTCTTATGATCTCTCTTAATGTCTTGTTTAGAGAGAATAAAACGAAGCTAAAATCATTATAAAATACTAATTTTTGTAAAGTTTCGATAGAATCATTTAACCCATGATCTATATATATAATACGGTTAATGTTATGAATAGTTTAATATGCATACAACTGATTTTTTATAATTCGCCGTTTCTGAGTTCATACACCATTTAAAATATAAACAAAATCATTATTTGAACAATCTAATTTTATACGATCTTAATTATTATAAAATTGTAATACATTTCATTGCAGTCGTCGCCCGTCGGTCTTAACACGACCGAAGTGTCGATCTCTTTCCATTTCGAGCATACTAACACACTAACATAAAAAAGGTTTGTTTTTTATTTTTGTCGACTCCGTATTATTTAAACACACGTTATGTACGTGAGAATTTGAATACATGACACCTGCTTCAAAAAAAAAGTAAAAACCGTCTGCGCGTTATTGTGTAACAACAATCGCGTCTAAATTATAAAAAACTACGTTACACAGGTGTGTGGGATCAAAAACCGAATATACTGGGTCTCATCTGATGTCGTTGATAAATTACTCCTTTGATTTTGTGTAATTTGTGGTTGTATATTATACCGTATAGCGATATAATATTATGTATACTGTATAAAGTATCATACAGGAGTGCAAGTAAAAAGAGACATGGTCAATAAATTCACGGCTTTTTATTAAGAACTCGTTGCATTTTTCTCATGACCATAAATATTGACACGTGGCGAAAAATAAATCGTTTACAAAATCAACTATGCGTCGCATATTGCTGCAGCAATGATCACAATTATTATAGTTCAACGCGCAACCAAAACCAATTACCGTCAACATTCGCAACAGAGTATTATCATTCTCTGGGCGTAATTTTTTATCATTTAATATGTTTCGCATATAAATCGCGGCCACAACAAAAAAATACAAAACATACGAATTGCGGTAACGAAGTCGATGATATCTGTACTATACACGTGACAGCGTGACCCGTCATATAATATTTTTATATAATCGTGTAACCTCCAATTGGGCGATCTGCAGCAGTATGGTTTTTTGATAACACGCAATGCTTCTCCGTAAACAAAAACATCGTACGAATAACGATGTTACTGTGTAGATTTTGTACTCATGGTAGTTGGTTTATACGATATAATAATACATTATTATATCTCATAAAGATCTAACACAGTATAAATACTAAATACCCTATTAATAATATAACCACTCAACATATTATCATTCAAGAATGTCCAGATTTTCAAGACATGAAATATTTTATCACTTTATTATTACAAAATACTTAAGAAAACACTCTCAAAGAAAACAATAGCGTAAAAATTTTGGATTTCGTTACAAAAATGTATATTATAAATAACCTAACAGAATTTTTTTTTAACTATGCAATTTCATATAAGTACCTAATGTATTTAATATATAGCTAAGCCTTAATTAGCTGTTTAAGTCTAATATTATTAAAAAAATTAATAATAATAATAAATAATAACTATTGGGGTGATTTGAAATTTCAAATTAAAAAACTATAAAAATAAGAACAAAATCTACACTACTGTGTATGTTTTATTCATCAAAATTAATAATTTTTTTAATAATACATTATAGGTAGTAACTATTACTATTACATTCATTTATAGATACCATACGTCATATATGATGCATCTCTTATTTTTTATTATATAAAATGTATAGGTACTTAGTAAAAACCTTTTAATGACAATTATACAATATTAAACCGATGAAATTTTTTTTGTTAGAACTCTCCCCCTCTCACCGTCATTATCAAACTTGTATCCGCAACAGTCGCAAAACATATATACGTGTAGGTGTATTTACTGCATACTACCTACTGCTGCAACGAACTGCAGCACTTATTATTATTCAATAGCTCTGATCGCAGCAGCAGCGGCGGCAGTATACCAGTAGCAATGTTTACAATAATATATTATATACTTACAGACAGACTTTGACTTAAAACGAAAAAATAATAAAACGTTTTTAAGCATTCCCATTGTTTATTGCCGTTATTAATCAGTCAAGTGGGTTAACCGACCGGTCGGCCGCCAATGTCACCGTACTGCCGCTCGGGTTCGCAATACATAATATTATCATGCCGCGTATAATGTACGTGACTCGCCTGTTTAATCGCTCGTCCATTATATTATATTACGCGAATTGATTTGTTTCTTCATTATAATAATACGGCAAAATCCTCATGTGTCGGCCGTTGCACTACACTGTAGCGCCGGACGATATTATAACGACAATATTACAATAATATTATTACATACAAGACATATTGTCATCGGGTTACGAATCCGCCTAGAAAATCGTAAATGCGTGTGTGGTAAAAAAACGGATAAAGAACGTAGCTTGCGCTCGTTTATTATTATTATTGTCGTCGTCGTCATCAGAGTGTCCGTGTAGGTATATAATACATCCCTCGAAGTATATAATACCTAGTAATATAGGCATATAATATTATTTAATTACATCGTACAGGATTAGGGGGCGTGTCCGTGTGTAAAATACAATGGATCTCTAACGTTAAAGAAAAAAATATTTGTGGGTGGTTTAGGAGACACAACGAAAGTTTTTTTAGGTCCATGGCTGCCGCCGCCGTTGATAGTAATTATCATTTTTCCAGCCAACGACTAATAATGTATATTAAAGAATAAAACCATCACCGGGCCCTAGTATATTATTGTACTTTCGAAGAACACGAATTTTAATTTTCATATTATACGTGTACTTATATGAATATATCTCCCCTAATATTATAGCACCTATAATTTATGCTATTCCGTGGTGCGTGATATAATATATTATTTTATTTTAAAAACAGACTGAAGTCCAAAATCAAAGTGATAATTACTAAACAAGATAAATTACAATAATATATCACTAAATATCAACTTATCAGAATGATAAAGCTGTGATAAAAAGAAAAAAATACCAAATCATAATAATTAGTGAGGAAAGTTTAATAAATAATTAGAAGAGAAAAAGTAACTTTGAACAGAACAGAGGATTTAGTGTGGTTATGAGAGAAGGCACGTGAAAGTTTTCTAAAGTCTATAATATGTAAGTCATCTCAAAACCTATGGGAATTTAGTAGTAAAACTGTACTACATAATGTACAGACGAATAGAATATCCAGCATCTTCTGTGGCGAAAACGTAAAAATCAAAACATGATCGTTATTGATATCGTACATATTATTCCGTTTATGTGTATAGTATACACTATATAGTACTATACAGTATACTGTATAATACTATAAATTCGTTCGTCTGTCGATGTTTACATATTTAAAATCTAGAAATCGTTTATTATACAATATAATTTATTTATTTATTTGCGAGTACCTACGTTAATGGAGTGGCAGCATCGTTCTACATACCATTTATTATAATATGATGGTAGCCAATATTCGCACACGTTTTCAGCCTTCCTTGCCAAAAACGCATACGCCGATAATATAATTACCGTATTTACTTGCAAAAATGACGTTCTGAAGATAAATTTCGATTAATATAATTAGCCGTATTTTTCAACTTTCCATTTTTCTCATCAATACCATATTTAAGTATACATAATATATTATATGGTTGCTTATTTATTTTTTTTGTTGTATTCATTTTATTATACACGTCATCATGACATTAACATATACATCCGTTCATAAGTAGGTATATATTATATAGGTATACGTCGATCACATCATTTTATTTTCACTTTCACTCCGAAATTCGCGTACATCAATTACAACGTTTCGGGGGGCGAGATTGATGTGTTTACATGTACGATACACAGATTAACTCGGTAGTACTTTGGTTATAGCTGTACCTATGGGGAGCTGGACGACGATAAAAATACTCCTAACGACTGAAAACATCGTTTTTAAATAAATGTAAGTGTAAATATGCTATTGGGTTTTTGTAAGAATAAATCAGAATACAAATATGACACCTCTACGATATATACTATTGTGTATGAGAATTTACTTGTAGTATTATCGCGGTGATGAAATATCGACATTATTGTTAGTGTTTATTTACTATTATACGTGCAGTCCGGATGTATAGCTTCCAAGTAATTATGAAATTCGAAAATGTTTACCCGCTCGAACTATCTACGACGTCATCGTTGAATTCGCACGCGTTTCCAGGTGTATATTCTTAGGTTTATATAAATACTTAAATTTTAAAAACATAAATATATTATATATAAAAAAATATATATAGTATACTGTTCTAGACATGAGATCAGAAACATGTATCTGTGGGTTGTCCCGGTTCAGATAGGTACCTACAACTGTATATTCCCCGCGGGGAGACCAAACACTATTCGGATTCCAGATCAGTGTCAAAAGATATTTAGGAGGCTATTGAAAATTTTAGAATACCGTATGTGCCCTCTAGTGTGCCTTCTTATCACGGGTGAAAGTTGTTTTTTTTTTTGTTTTCGAAGGGCCATTTGCAGTTTGTATTTGATATTTGGCTGTATCTATACTGGTTACAGCGTATAATGTAGAAATCCTTAAAAACAAAATGACGTGTTCTGCGACAGCTTGAGCTAGCTTGATTTTAGATGGAGACCATTTTGATCTAATCAGCATATTAGAATTTAAAAAAAAATCAATCTTGATAAAATCTTGGTAACACCTATGTGTATAATAATATATAGCTGGCGTGTAGATTTCTAACGTGTTTTGTATTAATTTATATAATTATTTATTCATTAGACAGACCGGCGTATTAGGTATATTATATGGCTATTATATTTTATGGATGTTTTGTTATTTTGAATAATATTTTTTCCATACCTTTGACCACAGAATATCGAAGTTAAAAATGCATATTAGGCATCACTTCACCCATACTAATATATTAATAATAATAATGTAAATATAAACTATACGCTAAATCTAAGAGTTAAGTTAGCTTATACCTTTGTGATTTAAAATTATACTTATTAGATATAAATGTATAATAATACGTTATACTGACCCATTTTGATATTTATTTTTACGCTTAATTGCGAAAACAATCGCTTAAGAAATAAAATAATATTGTGAAATACGTAGATTTTATTATGATTATCGAATTAAAAAAGTGCTTATCTTTAACGCAATATAAATACACCTATACAGTTTATACCATAATTACGTAGGTATGTATCTACGATTACTTTGTCGTCGAAATAAATCGTTTGACGATAATAATAATAATAATACGCTCGCCGGTCATCATCGCGGGTAAATATACTGAACAGTGTTTAACACCTACACGATTTTATACTGTAACACGCGTATACGAGTAGAATATTTTCCTTTTCATTTAACCGATGAATACAATTTTATTATTATTATTATGTTCTCGGGTGACGGATCCCATTATATTTACGGGGGCGACTATCAACAGACGCGGCTGTGAGTATGTACGTCATACACTCAGCTGATGTATTATAAATACTATTATAATATATACAGAGTGATTCACCAAGAATGCATACTAACATGATTTCTTATAATAATGAGTTTATTTAGATTTAAATTGTTGAAATTTTGAATTAACACAAGAACCATATTTTAAAATTGTTAAATTATCTTATACCTACAAGAGGTGCAGACTCCAATAAACAGTTTTTTTGGCTGATATCCCGGTAATAGGATTTTTTACCCCTCTCGTGTTAAAATATTAAGGGGAAGAAGTAAAAATAAATCACGTACCAATATTATTGTCAACGAAAGCGAAACGATACAGCACACTGGCCACACACTCAAGGTGGAAATTCAAATGACATGTTTTGATATAGTAGTGGCGTGGAAACACTTTATAACTCCTGATTACATATAGAGAAAATATTAAACCACGATCACTGTTTTTCTAGTGTTATTGAGTATAACAAAACGTTTATGGGATTTTTATGGGACGATTTCCATGATTTATATATACTTATGGAACCGCATTTGAAGTACGCGAGCTTATTATAACCACGGTAGTACTGCAGTTATGTGTGTAATTTAGGTATACATGTGTTTGCAATAAAATCAAATATGTTTTAAAATTTATTATTTATCACGAAATGCTATTTTTTTTAACGGGTACCCACATGTTTTTGAAAATGTATATAGATTATTATTTCAGAAACGTTTAAAAGTTAGAATAAGCGAAGTGGTATAACGCAAATATCAATATTTTACAAGTTATCCAATTTCATTTTCTCTATTATAATGTCTATATTAAATATATTATAAAATTATACACAAAGCACTTAATTTTTATTTTAACTTCATAAAAGTTTATACTAATATTCAAACTTGAAAACGAATAAATTACCATTGAAAAAAACCACTTAAAACACTACGATTGCGATTATAAAATATGGTAAACTTTTAGATTTTTTTTTAACATTATAATTCCTGTAGGTAGGTACCCTTTAAATCATCTGTAACGAAATATTTTTTTTTCCCAAATTACAAAAATCAATACATTATACATGTCGTGCGCGCATGTGACGCCTCATGTTTGTCAGTAACAAATGGACGGTTATTCAAAAGTAGTTAATTCATATAAACTAATGCTGTTAGCATACCAAACTAATTTTATTTTTGTCTGTATTCGTCATTCGCACATTGAACTTTGAACTGACAAACGAGTTGATTTGAACTCATAGCCCATTCCCCGGTCTGTATTGTAAAATATTACGTTACGTTCACACGCCGTAAAACGGTATTGATTTTCATATATTGCATGTTTTTTCCCCTTTTTCCGCGCTATCGACTTTTTTTGAACCCGCGACCAGAATACATCGCCGTCGCGGAAGTCTGCCCTGCCGGATAAAATTTTGTGCGTTCGGTAAATCGTATTTCGCTCCGATCGTTAAAAACAATAAAAAAAAATTTGTTTACAGGCTGTTTTTTTTTTTCATTGTGTATAGTTCAACTCGACCTACAGCGCGCTGCTTACTCACGCGTTATACTCGGGTGGAAATTTTTTTTCACATTAAATCCAAACGCGTTTATTCAATGTTCTCTGGAAATAAACGTTCTACCAATATACACATAAATATGTGGCGTCGTGTCGAATCATTTACTTTTTAGTTTTTATATTATATTCTCTCAAAATCTTACCGAGTACAACGGTCGAATTTCCGAGTTCATCAAACTATATATTATAATAACTCTTAATAATTATAACACATATCGCTTGCAGTGCAACACGACGATTGAATGACAATAAATTTTTATTACATCCACGTCATCACATACATTCATCATCCTTGGTAATCGTTATAAGTCATTACAAGTCATCTTGGTCGATGAGTGTATCCGATTTTTTTCTACATTTCGGACGATATACCTAACTATAAATAGGATTTACTGCGACTAATTTTAGTTTTTTGCAAACACAATTTTATTCGAATAAAAAGTATAGCTCTATTGCTGCTGTGCATCAAAGATTATACTTTTTTAGACCGAAAATTCTAAAACCGTTATTGCGACGAGGCCTGCAGCATGCAGTCACCGCGTTTTCTGTTTTGCGGGTTGTATGCAGGGAGGCGTACCTATATTTGCATAATGATTTATGATGTAATATGTTTATGTAGAATTATTTGTAAGACGCATAATATTATGTGTACAAAACGCCAACAGCGACGGCGGCGGTGCGATACACGGCGGCTCTCGAATCCGGACGTGTATCCGCGCTTATTTCCTGTCATGGCACGCCGTCGCCGCAAGCAACAGGTAAACGCGCTCAGTGCCTGACTAAACTCTTATTTTCAGTGAAGCGGTTATATTAATTTGTACAAACCCACCCACTGAGATGATTGTCAGGGATGAGACAATTTAATTAAAATTAAAATGAACAATGATGGTAAATAAAAATTGAAAATATTACAAGAATGTATGTTTTACCATCCACCACCATTATAAATAAATAACACAACTACTTCAAAATTTATCCCATGATCCCACCACTGAGTGCTTATATTAATAAATAAATAAAATTATCGTATACTCATGTACTCATGTAGCACTATGTAAATCAACCAGGCTTTGTCACGGATATTTGGTTAGGATTCGTACTGTTCGTGGATAGTGTGCCTGCTGTAAGTCAGGTATATTTTAATATAGACTTTAACGTTGATAACTTAAATCCAGTGCTGAATTTTGATAATAATTATTAATGTATTTTTTTTCAATTGTGTATTTATAATTGCGTATAGCAGACATGGATGTTGCATAATAACCGCGTATAATAATTACTACATTTTTTCGAGTTTTATACACGTTTAAGCGTTTAATATACAAGAGCTCGTGTTTCTGTCGACATGCGAGTAAAACGCGAAATTTTACAATACGGTGTAAGTTTATTTTTATGTTGAACTGTGGGTGAACGAACCATTTTATATTATATTATTATAGTATGATATACAATATTTAGCTGCTGAATCTGCTGGTTTAAATCCAGTTAATAATGTATACTTTAATATATACCTCTATGCGTTTATACCTAATAATACTAAATACATATGTATCAAAAAAATACAATAATAATTATTCATCATATCGACATTGAACATTTAAATAAAATTACGATCTATTATTATGCAATCACAATGTTATTGTCTCCTCGTATATATACGCTGCTGCAGTGTTGATTTATTCCGATTAAATAAACATAATTTACTGATGAATGATGATTTTTTTTATCTCGCAACTATCGTTGCCGCTGTTCTTATATCATATTGTCATACGGCTGCGGACTACAATTTATTAGTTAAATATATATATTAATATGTTATGTGCGCTTTCGAAGAATTTTTTTCTTGTCATATTTACAATTGAAGTAGACCACCGCAATAATGCACCGTCACCGACCATTGTCCGCTATAGTAGTCTTTGATCGCATTCGTTTCGCGAATTTCAATTACGGACACAAGCTCACTAAACCTATAACATAATAAGCATATAACTACATACAATTCTCGCCTTCACCGAATGACCGCATATTTCCTATTTAAACGGTTTATGGTTTTTGTCGGTTCGTTGGACCCACCGGATTCGAAATCGAATGCATATTATTATACACGAGACAAATGCTCGTTGGTAAACGTGCTCAATCCAGTTTTTGAAAATCTTTGACGGGAATATGTACTAGAAAACACACTAAACATGTTTTTTTTTTCGAAAAACTCGAAGAAAAAATGTATCCTGTTCCAACCTACAGCGCGCATTGTATAATGTATAGAATGATAATAATAAGTCGTCTGCACTCTATATCGTATACAATATTATATTATGTTAACTGCGCAGCTACCAGAATAATTGTTCGTTGTTCGTTGACCACCGCAATTAAGGAATAGAATAATAATAATAAAAAAAATACACACACACACACAAACAATTATAGCCTGTTATTTATTGATTCGTCTTAATTAACTCCGCTATTCGAAGAACGGACGATGATTTTTTTCCAATATTTTATTAATATAAACACAACAATTATAAGTCTTAACTATTTTAAATTACGGACGTGCGCGAGAAGACTTTTCTCCTAATTGACACGTTTATAATATGCGGTACCTACGTCATAAGTGTCGTTTGTTTTGTTTTTTCTCTCAGACGATATATCGCCGAAACTGTTTAAATAAAATTAAAACCAACCATATAACCTAACCGTTACCAATATAATATAATCATTAAAATTCGACCGTATTTAAATATTTATACCACCCACGTGTGACGAACCACCGCGGTGGTATTATTTTGTATATATTTGTTTAAACATATCTCAACATCAGTGATATTATAAATAATAAATATAGACTAACTATACAATAATTGAACGCCAGAAACTAAACTTAAACTGTCATCCTAGCATTATTTAATATTTTAATAATATTATTGTAATAAATACAATACAACACGCCACTTTCGGGTGCATTTTTAGTTGTTTCATTACAACACGTATCGTTTAATCGTTATATTATGTACCAAGCTGTAGTAGCTTATTATCATATTTATGATATTATACATAACGAGTATGATATGAAACATAATATATTATATAAGTACTGTACATTTAAGATATGATTGACTGTGATGGATACAGCATATTATGCATATACTTATAATTTATATAAACGATGTCGTGTGAATTATTATAGATTATTGGAGATAAAACGTGTTCGTCCGTAAGGCGTAATAATAATGACCGATATTGGAAATACAAATTACTGTTTTATATTGCACTTTCGTTTTTTTTTCGACACACTAGTTTTTCTCATACTAAATATTCAAATAAATTACCGTTTTGTATACCGGCGGAAGTTGAACAATCGACTTTTATCATGTGTCGATTACTATGTAACAGTACGGATACAAGATAATGATGTATGGTAATAATAATCGATTTTGTTAAACTATATTCTTGTATGTTTTCACTTTAAGAAAAGAAAAAAAACAATTTGTAAATTACCGTTGTTAAAACCAACAGTCCAGCTGTTACATAAATAATAAAAAATATAAGAGGTAAAAAGTTGATCAATAAATATAATATATAAATATATTTGAAGTGTAATTATGTAACATTTTGGTGATAGAATTTTATAAATTTACTATAATATATTTTTATAAATGTCTATATTTGTTGATAACCGCACATAATCAATTAACATTTTACTAAACGTCGATCTATGTGTGATCGAAATCATAAAGTTAATTTGTAAAAGTTATATTTTTGATTTTTGAGTAACTTTTACTATACAATTTTAAGTTTTGTGTAGTGTACCTTTATATATAGCGATGGTATGAATGTGTGATCGTTGACCATTGTGGTTTACGCAGAATCGTATCTGCAGAACAAAATTCAATTGTTATAATCTTTATTAAAAATTAGAAAAATCTCAAAAAATTCGGTGTTAAGTTTTATTGAAATCAATATACCACTTACTAATTCCTCTCGCCGCAAGTTGCGAGCTATAAATTACGCTCGCGGCTTGCAAGGTATGGTCGGAAGTATAATCCTCAAAAGGAGATTACTAGCGTTTTGCGTGCGAGTTAGGTTAGGCGCGCTGTTGTACTATGATGCACATTTCGACTGGGTATAAAAATTCAAACGTTTATACGATTTTGTACCAGAAAAATAGTTTGTCTGTCTTTTTGGACGAATTAATATAATATAATTATATCGACCTTGTGCTGCATCATCGTAGCCGATCGATGGCTTGTCATGCATTCGTGAAATTTATTCAGGTATGCCGTAACCCATAATATACCTAGCTAGTATACATAGACACCACTGTATACCATATCGTTGGTGCAGAAATTCGTTTAATATTAGGTATAAATACTATACGAAGTGCGTACCGAAAATGAATATATTCACCTACGCGCGTCCATACATATAATAATATAATATACGTCAACGATGAGTTCGTATTATATTGATATCAAACATGATTACCTATAGTATGTATGATGTATACGTGGTGTTTGTATGTAATATTATGTTGGATTTTGCGAGGACTTTCACCACGAGAGCAAATTACGAGAAGAATATAATAGTCCTCTGCGCGGGCCGCGGGTCTCCCAAACGGAAGACAAAACCCATCACAATGATATATCCGTCGGCGCACGTAGCGCGTGAGACAGTCAGACAAAGTCAACGCGTGTTATTGAAGATAAACGTATGTAATACTATAATGTATGAACTGTATTGTATATACTCGTATATAAGCAGTGTATACATATTAATATTGCGTGATGATCAATGACGGGCGCGTGAAATAATGAGCCGCGATAGCTGATATACAAGGAACTCATTATGTAATAATACGATCCAATGAAATCGTTAAAAAGCTGGTCTCCCTTCGTCGCCGAACCCGGCAAGCAAACAAAGTTAATAATAATAATTTGAAATAATAAATACAATTCTTAGTTTTCAGCGAGGTTTTTGTTTAAATAAATTATTAATTATTGAATACCATCGTCGGATATCGTGTATACCTAGTGGTAAACAGTACCTAACCTAAAAATATTTAGCCCCTTATCTCAAAAAAATAAATAAATCTTATGATTTAAATAAAATATAAAACTAGTTGCGCCATAAAGTATATAATAATTGGTTCTCAAACTTTTGAGGCTCTATGAGTAGGCCTCTTGTACTATAATTTAAGGGGGCGAGGGCACTATATTAATTAGCAAAATGTTCGTATTACGTATACGAAAAGCAAACTATTAAAAATGTTCACGCTTCTTCTGAAATGTCGTCATGCCTCCCCCTAGAGCGAGCAACCGCCAGATTGAGAACCTTTGATATAGTATATTATAATATTATGCAACATCAAGTCAAAAATATAATAATATCACCTTTGTCTTGGTTATTGGCGCGCGTAAATATCATTTTATTGTATTTTAATAATATATGTCGTGTACAAGGACGTGAAGCGCGATCAATAGGTTTACGAAATAAGAATTGAAAAAAATCCCTCACCGGACACAATACGTATACCTGTACACAATAAATATCATTATCTTTAGGTCAGTATACTTTATGCGACATATACTCGTACATAGAGCAAAACTATTACTCTATGGTGTCATATTTTATAGCCCCGAGGCGGCGTACGTAGAAATTTCCGCACCTACTGTCCGACAGACCGAAAGAATATTATGAAACCGGCCGGTGGTCTACCGCAGCCCGCGAATTTAGTTTCACCCGTCTCGTCTCTTCGTTAGTGTTCGTCGTTGGCCGTCGTGTCTCCATTGTCTCGTAAAAATGTAAAATTATTGTCTCATTATTGTCGTGATATAACATCGTATTATATTATTGTTTTTGTCATAAAATTTATTATACGTTTACGGTCGGTTACGATTATTGTACACGACTTACGATGAATGGAAAAAATTCATAGGATCACAAAGAAATGACAGGAAAAGAAGTTAAAGAACAAACGTATTCCATAACACAATTTATCAGATTTTCTCGTTGTACTTACAAATATGCAGAAGTCAAGAACGCTATTCGGATAGTATGGAAATGTCGATTTTTGATGTTTTTCTGTTCTCTCCAGTCAGTTGCGAAAATGTCGAAAATATTCAAACACAGAATATAATATTATGTTATGATATTATTGAAGTTTCTAGTTATGCCAATGTACCATTGCACCAATAAAGATTTAAACAATTTTCAAAAACGATTCTGACGGTATATTGAAAATGTCGAATAAAAATCCAGGAAATGGGTAACGTTATTGAAAATCAATAACAGGTAAATTATTTTTTTAAATTCACGAGAAAATAAAAACTTTTTATCTTGTCTTTTACTCTATAACTCAAATTGAAAATATTTCTTACTAGTGTTCTACGTATAACCTAACCTACATTATTATTATAATGTAATTTCAATATTTCAACAGTACACTTAGTTGACGTGATGACGTGGTGGCTGCTATTCGTTGTATGTTTTATCAAATGTAATTTTAGTGAATAATTACGATGCGAATACGGAATAGTTAATATATTTACATTAAGTATGATGTCAAAAACAATAAGTTTCAGTTTAACACTTAAACAGTATATTACATTTTGTAATTTTATAATGTTTATAATTATGTAGTGGGTCTTTATGAATACATTTTTTTTATTTAGAAATCATTAATTTTTAGCTTTTCATTCGTGAAATTTTAAAATCATTAATATCGTATTTTTATTAAAAAAAATCTGACGCTTATATGAGGTGGGCTATATCCCTACGGAATACGGAGAAACTGAAAATTCCCTGATAATAAATCAAGTAATTATTACACTCTAAATATTATGCCATTTTATAGCCTTCTTTTCTTGTCTATAGTACTTACGTCAAACCAAGAAATAATAAGCCCCGACAATAACAATGAAAATTCTGCGCGACGCAATTGAAATGACATAAGGTACCTATTTGTACAACAATATTATATTATTATGTCTAATATCATAATAATATATTATATTAATTCATGACCTACTATATTATACATATAGTATAATATACTATACTATACACATGATATTATTATGTCAAGTGGGCCGGTCGATTGTACCGTTCACAATCATGCGAATAAAATACGTTTCCGTTCACTGGTGTTGAACTGACACGCCACGACCCTCCTGAATCCATTACATATATTTGCATTGTTATGTGTTACCTTCATCACGAGTTTTTGATATTCAAACGAGATACGTAACTAATAAATTGATTTATACTTATTAAAAAATATTTTTCGCCCGAACACTTTAATATTAATTTATATTATACATTCATCGATTGCGACGGTTATTGCTACACAAAATTATTTTGCCCAGTTGCAAAAATCAAATTATCGCAGTAACTCAAAACAACATTAAAAACACGTCGTTTATTAGGAGTTCTATATAGGCAATATATTTAAACTAAATAATACTTTATGTATTTATAAACTAAATATAATAAAAATGTATTCATACCGTTATACCACTCGATTCCCAACGATAATTTAACGATGCGATATCGATTTTAAATTGGATTTAATGTTTTAATATACTTACTTTAGATACCACAAAAGACGAACAATTTGTTTCATTTATTTAACTGGAAAAGTCTAATTTACTGTTGCATAGGTTTTTATAAATGCATTACAATTTACATTTTGAAAGTCAAAATATGTTCTAATATTATAAATCTAAATATGTTAAAAGATGTTAGTACAATATTTAGGAGGCAAGGTGAGATATCTAAACCGGTTTTACAATCTGTTATTTGGTAATTAGGAATAATTAGTTAGAATGAAAATAGATTTTTTACCAGGAAAAACAGTCTATTACGAATCCTCTGTAGTCTATGTCAATATATCTCTCCTCGTGGTCATGTCACGCCACGGTTTATGCGATTTGTGCGTGTGAGCTAGTGACATTAATTTATAATGATTATTAGAACAATCAACAATACGCCGTGGACCGCGAATCTCGTGGAAAAAAATCTCAACTCTGAGCGGATCGAATCATATTATATTATTTTAATATATAGGTCACACCGCGTCAAAAATCTATCGACCTAGACGTAACACGGTTGTGCACATGGTTCTCAATACCTGTAGCGAGCGGTGTATCGATCCATAGATCATCGTCCTTGACAATCGACAATAGCGAACCGCGGTGGCATCTCTTTGCCGGCGTTCGGTTTCGGAAGCACATGACCCCGATTTATCGCATTTGTTGTGTTTACAACGTATAGTATTAAGTATACAATAATATTATAATACTTATATTATTTTATTATGGTATGCGTAGATCGATACACACAATATTATAATATTGCCGTATAATATACCGTTTTGTTATTATTATTATTATTATTATTATTATTAAAATTGTTATTATTTATTAATCGCATGTACACGAAATCGTTTCATGGCCATTGGCCATATAAACATATTTTCCCGAACTATGCGACAAACCCAGTCGATAAAAATGTCTACTTCACAACACGCTGTTTACACATTGCCTTGCACCCGCCCGATAATGTATAGTTATTTATTATGATTTATGATTAATGATTATTATTATTTAGTCGACGTATGAGAGTACTTTAACTTCGTGATCGCTTGTGCGCCGTTTGGTTTTTGATAATTATTATATAGGTATGCATTAAATATAACATAATATGCAGCAGCTGTATATTATATATCAATCGCCGCCGTCGAATTTGTTTTTTATCGTAATGAGGATTGTTATATTTTAGCTAATTTATATAATATTATTACATGTTTGATATCATTATCGTTTTATGAAATCACCTTCGAACCATATTAAAAAGTAGTTTCGTTGTTTTTTGTTACAGAAATAGAAGCAAAAGAAGCGTGTAAATGGCTAAGAGCCGCTGGATTTCCACAGTACGCGCAAATGTATGAAGGTGAATATTATTATTATGTAACAGTCGCGGTGGAAATTCGATTTTCCAAATTTTTCATGACGTTTTTTATTATTTTCACTAGATTTGCAATTTCCCATAGACGTGAACGGCGTGCAAAAGGACCATCCTTTTCTAGACCTAGACTCTTTGCAATCGTTGTTCAGAAGACTGCACGCCTTAAACCGTTGCGCAAACATGAAATTAGATTTTGCGCCAAAACACGCAGTGAGTATACTACCTTTACATTAGTTTTTTTTTTTGGTTTTATTAATCGGTTCGATTTATATTATCATTGTATACGAGTTTTGATCGATTAGAAATGCTCACGTAGTTGTTTTAATTAAAACTAACGCCATAACATTACATATTATGTCGAATGTGGAGATAAAACATGCGAAACGTGTTGTACTATTTATTTATAACAAAATGAAATGCATAAATAATCAAACACACAAGCTGCAGCTGTGTACGATCATATTCTAACACTACTACATATGGTAGAATAATATTGTTATGTTTATTTCAGTAACGATCCAGTCTCTAAAAAAATATAATTAAATTACATATATTTCGTCCTCGGTTAGTGCAAGTGCACAAGCCAATACTAAACCATACTCAGCCAATTCCAAGTAAGACCAACATCAACATCCTACAACTATCCATAAAATCGTTCATATCCTATACATCAGCCTTACCTGCGATATCCTCTTATTGACTATCGAATTGTGGTTCATCACTTAAAGTGGTCCAAAATATGGTATTTCTCACAATCACAGCTTCCCTGAGGTTTATCTCACAAAAACATTATGACAAAATTTCCATCGCCCTCAGACGTAAGAAAAAGCAAAACACTTTTTTACGTAAATCTACGTACTTTCCATTTACAACCACATATTACTTCGCAAATCTAAGAAAATGCTAACAAAAATAACTATAACCTTGAAGAAAATACACCATTCAGACTCATCTCAACTACTGCAGTAATTTATTAAAACCAATAAACTGAAACAGTTCGACATTGGGCTAACACTTATTAAGATCGTTGTCACTGATATACAATCAAAGCAATGAAGCTCAGCCCGTAGTCTTTGTACTCAGATACAATAATATTATCAAACGTATGTCCGTAATAATATATAATACCATTGATTAATGATTAAAATCAACAATAATACATACACTCAAGGCCGTAAATGAGAAAAAATTTTGGGAGAGGGGGTTGGGGGTGTCCAACATTTTTTAAAATATAAACACTGAAAATTATTATAGCCAATAAACTTTATTCACCATTAAAATGTTTCTACTTTTAAAAATGTTAGGGGAGGTCTGTACTGTTAATAAAGAAGTTAAGTCAGTTTGATTTTATTATTATTAAGTTGATGTTAATATTTTTTTTATCGTATTAAACGATAAGAGATTAAATAATAGGTTATCTATATATTTTATAGGGTTTTTGCACGACAAAAGAAGTATCTAGTATAGTGGGTCATCCTGCATAGATATTTAGAATATTTGCAAACACTATTAAAGTTTATTTATTTTTTTTACCTACAATCACGATATTTTAGGGGACATTTCTTATTTCTATCGTAGTATTCGTAATAAAATACTACCGCCCCGTTAAATTTTACAGCTAAGTCCTAGTGTCGATTTATGTGCAACATATTTTGGCACCATCACTATTATGTGTCGATTATAGTTGGTGCAGTGCCAATAAAAATAGTAAAAACCATTTTAATGTTGTATTTTGCGCCAAATTTGGTACAAACGTCACCATGTTTTCACATCAGTATACATTTCTAACTATTTCTTAACCTGAAGGCTGAAATCATTTATGTAATAATCGCTAATCGATATTTAACTAAAAAAAAAAGATACCTAAATGTCCTAAGCAGTACTTTATTATAGTTAATATACCTTATATATATGTGTGTGTATAAATATATATATATAGGTAAACTATATCTTTAATTTACACATATAACTCTATAAAAATACCCAGGCTGGATTAACTATCATGCTTAACTTAAGGCTTACTTAATCCACATGAATCATACTGACGGAAAAATACAGGGTCTTCGATTAAAATAACCAATTAGCTAATATATTATTATAAATATAAAGATATTGAGTATTTATTATTATCTTTTACAAATTTTACCGCGTACATTTGTATTTTTTCCAATAAAAACGTCTCAAAAACATAAACCCGCTAAGTCGAATCTATGTGTAATAGTTCTTTATTTTTTTTTTTATTAATTCATCCTCACCCCTCTTTGATGTATTGTTCACTTCGTTGAAGCTATATTTTATGATTTTAAATAATTTATTATTTTTTATTGACCATCACTATATTCAAATCTCTCGCTTATGTTTTTTTTAAATTATCATTATTCCTCTTCTGAAATTCAACTTATCTAAAATTCTTGCTCTCTACCTATCATAGCCAATATTATTTATTTTACAATAAATCAGTGACCGTCATTTTTTTTTTTTTTTTTTTGCTAAAACACTTTATAATAATATCATAATATAAAATACATATTAATTATTTAGCTAGGTTGGTAAAATAAAAAAAACATATAATTTAATATCTTTTTTTATTAACAAATTACTATACTGGAGGCCTTTAGACCTAAAATTCACCTGTACTATTAAACTCAGAGCTGCGCGAAAAGCCGTCAAAAACTATATACTCAGAGGTACCTATTTACTTACTTACTAACTTACTAATGTCGAATTACATGAATAACTTATTCATTAACTAATAACTTATACTTTAATCATGAGCCACTAAAGCATGTTTAAGGAACCATAATTAGCTCACTATTGATTCATTAAATCTAAAGCAACTATGTTTATGCAACCCGACGGCCGATACAACATCATTATCAAAATTTAATGATATCATTATTGTATTAAAGAACAGCAACGTGTCGTGTGTTCACAGGGCGATGACTCGGACTCCGAGGGGGAATGCGCGCTGAGTGAAAACTGGACGTTCCAGAGAGAGTCAAGGAGGTGGTCCCGAGTAGACGACATCGTCAACACGGCAATGATGCTGCAGCAGCAACTGCAACCGTCGTCGCCCGTCGAACACCATCTATCCGGAAACCAGCAGCAGCAAAACCACGACCTCCAACCATCGCAGCAGGGTTGTGGAGGCAAGTTTGGAAGTAACACGATGCCACAACTGCAATTGGCCGAGCAGCTGCAGACGGCGGCGGTAGCGGCCGATGCATCGGACGCGGCACTAATCTCACGATTCCGGCGGTCGGGTAGCGAGCGGATCAGAGATGGGGCAAAAGCCATCCTACGGCGAGTGGAGAGTCTGAAGACAAGACGTCGAAAACAGCGCAACCGCGACGGCGTAGTCATCGGTTCACCGCAGGTTTGTACAAAGTACTATAAATTATGTACATAAAATTGTAATATAATATACCTAACTTATACCAATATACACAATAAGGCGTGTAGTCAAAAGGGATCTTGTCAGATTTTGTGGTTTCGACAAAATATGATCCAGCCCCTTTTGACCACGCACTGAAAATATACTTACGAGCAGGCCCAGAATAATTACTGATGATATATTATTAACAGCTCTTGCAAACACAATAATAAGTCGTCTTGACGAATTTACAGTTTTGTAAATATTTCTTTAAAAAGACGGATTTATACTATTTTTACGATATTTTTATTATTTAATGATGTTTTCTTATTAGGTTATTAATTACTAATTAGGTATACATTTCATATATTTCCTTTTATCATAGTCTTTATAAATTTATCGTATTTGTGATGGTTTATTTTTGTTTTTGTATACACAGTCCAGCGACTTTGATTTTCTTTAATTATTCTCATGTAAACAGACAAAAACAAATTGACTAAGATAAAATGTATTTAGAAATCTATACACATTGCACCTAATGCACCTGATTTTAAATTTAAAAAAATATAGTTGTAGTGGACCTGTTATAATGACTTATATGTTAAATTTTACTATACTAAGCAACAATAATATTTTTAAATTTGGACGAGATGTTTGAAATGACAATATTGTTATGCTACGTGGCTTGTATACATTTTAAAAAATATTGTAGTAAAATTCCAATTTTAAATAATTATAATATAATATGATGAATACAAAACTATTATGACCCTTTTAGAATTAAAATTGTATTTATTTTATCTTTCGTGACATTTTACAGAAGAAGCCATTAAAAGAAAAAACATTTATGATGATTTTCATTAACAATTTAAACATTTGTTTTGATCGTATACCATGTTTCAAAACTCAATGGGAATAAGATAAATACATATGATATAAGAATACAACTATTATAGGATTTGTTTTATATATAGGTTCGTAAAATAACCAACATAAAATGTAAATAATATAATAAGGTTATCAAAAATAAAGTAGTAAATGGTTAAATATTAAGGTCGTAAAAAATGTTTAACCATAAATTATAATACGAATTTCTCCCAAATATTGTTCTCATGTACGCACAGCAGGATCTATATAAACAATATGACGGAAGAGCTGTATAGTAAAAGGTTACTGTTACACGAATATCCGTCAGGAAATTTAAAAAAATATATTCCAATGAGAATAATTATCATAATTGTGTACCTATAACTTACGAACCAAGTATGCACTGGAATTACAAAAACATTTATTACTTTAGTATTAAAATAAATTATTGTAACTTGTAACGTTTAGACTTTAGTACAATAATAACATACCTATAATATAATACACTCATTAAATAGTCATTTATTTATATCAATGTATTTGTTTAATTCCTCGTTGTTCGATTATTTCCAAAAACCAGATGTCCTTGAGCCCGAGATTTCTAATTTTAATGTATTGCCTCGTATTAATAAAATATCAACGCGTTAAATTATAACGAATGCAACTCGGCCATAAAAATAATATTATTAAATGCTTTAAACTCTTAATTACTTGAATAAGTTGAATACGATTTGTTACGAAAGCTTATATTTTGGTATTATGGTTTTTTTTAGGGGAAACGATATAGCTATTTTGAAATTCGATTATAAAAACCATAAAATACTTCGATGGCGGTATGTAACATGTAATTTGTAGTTTTGTGCCTACATTTATTTTTAGCGCAGTAAAAAATATTAACTTAAAAAATAATATAATAATTCACCGTTTATACGTATATTATGCCATTAATCATTACCTATGCCATAGATTCTTGCCAACTGATAGCAATACGACGACGGTACCTGCCTATGGGTTAATCTTGTTAAGAATCGAATATTTTTGTATAAATATTATTTAAATTGTATAATAGTTAACGTAATTTCTAAAAAATAGTGTGAATTCTCAAAAAAACTTGAATGTTAAAAATAAAAAATTGAATTTAAATAATCAATAATAATATAATACACAATAATTTCACTGGAGTAATATAAAAAAATATATACTATAAGCATGTCTATAATACATGTGCTTATCTATGAATAATATCTATGTGGAAATGTATTCTGTAGTTTGTTTTCTTTTAACCGCTACGTATCTCATACTGTCGATTAGGCTGATTTTTTTTTTATTATTAACTTACGCTTACATAATATTATTACTACTCATATAATATTCCTTATATTATAATATTTTAAAATTTTAAAATTTATATTTTAACCGTATATAAGGACTTTATTATAAATTATAATATTATTATTATATTTATATGATATCTCCGGTACTTTAATTTTAACAAAAGACTGCGTCTCAACGTGTTTTAATCTATCGATTTTCCTCTACTACACAGATCATAGACATGGCTTCGATGCAACAACGGATGAAGGAACTTAACTGTGTGGACGTGACACCGCCAGATTCGCCGATTACCGACGACCACATAAAGTCCAAACGGTTCTTGGCCAAACCCGAGTCGCTGGACTCGTTGGCATATTCCGATTCAGAACTGTCGTGGAGAAATGAGTACACAGATGCCAACAGCAATAACACCAAGGTAATAATTTCGATTGATTATTATACATATATACTGACGATTCTATCACGTCGATTTTTTTCTGTATATAGCCATTGTTGGATTTCATGGCCTTTGACGGGAGTAACGACTTTTCATCTCCCAATGGCAGTCAAGACAGCCGCACATACAAAAATAAATGTAATATCAGAATAAATCATAATTTATAAAGTTGTGCTTATTTCAATAACGTTTACGTTTATTATTTTTCTAGACAACGACAGCGTGGATTCGGTTTCTAGCGCAGTGCAAGACAGCGATCAAGAACTAACCACCAAATCAAAGTAAATATTATAATTAGATGTCGTGTTTATTTTATAATATAATATTATATATCATCACAATGTTTACACAAAGAGGGATCAACATCACTTTTTAGTTAAATATTCTGCACGTTGTGTCGGTTATATCGATATACATGACAAGTGTAATGTTTTAAAAAATTTTAATATCTAATTTCCCAAAAATAAAAATGTTACAATTTTTTTGACACATATATAATATATATATTTTTTTTAACGTCTTATAATGTTTTATAATTTACAGAGGGTCAGTTGTACGGTGGCATAGTTTTCAAAAGACCAAGAACCGACCGAATGCCGTGGCCGGACAAATGGTCGGGTCGCTCACGGTTGGTCAGCTGTTGGTGTTACGGAAGTTCGCTCTTCTCAAGCTGACCGCCATTATGGAACGGTATTGTCCGACACACAGAACGGGATGGAACTGGGAACTTCCCAAGTTTATGCGCAAAACCAAAATGCCCGATCCCAAAGGTACGTACATATACCATAAAAAGACGTTGGCGTATAACACACAATGAAACAAAACAAAATATTAAATTCTGTATGAAATTAATAAATTTTAATTTAAAGAAATATTTTTTTTTATTACTATTGTTATAATTATCTATTATTTGTTTTAGACAAAACAGTTTTTGGAGTTCCACTGATAGCCAATGTTCAAAAATACGGTTCCTCACTGCCACCGTTCGTCCAGTCTGCTTTTCAGTGGCTCGAAGACAACGCCCTTGACCACGTGGGGTTGTTCCGGAAGCCCGGCGTTAAATCCCGAATACAACGATTAAAGCAACTGGCTGAAGCCGATCCGGACGACCTGAAGTTCGAAAACCATCAGGCCTACGATGTGGCTGACATGGTGAAGCAATACTTCCGTGAGTTACCGGAGGCCTTGCTTACCAACAAACTCTCCGAGAGTTTCATCGCAATTTTTCAACGTGAGTACTATAATTAGTATACAGGATTATTTTTTATGCAACTCCATTCCATCGTCTACAATTTAGACTCTAAATTGTAAATACTTATAAAGTTAAAAATAATATGCTTATCCGAAATTTGATTTCTATAAATACTGGTCTAAATTATATTCAGCTTCGGAATAAAAAATAAAAAATGTATGTTGTCGTTGCAAAAGATTAAATGCTTAAATAAATAATGATGATAAAACTATTAATTTTTAATGAATTCAAATTAGATGAAAAACATTTTTAAATAGTTTAAAAAAAACGTATGCGTTTTACGTTTAAAAAAAATCAGTCCGTATAGTGTACACCTATTAAGTGCTAAGATTCGCGTAAGTATTTACTTGTATTGTTGTATATAATATTATGTCATTACTCATTACAATGCTCTTTATTCGTGACACTTTGAAATTAGACTAATTTCGTCCTATACAGAAAGTGTAATAATAGTACTTATATTATTCGTATTTAACTCGTGAGGGACTATGATAAACGAATCGAAAGCTCAGTTTTGATTCAGTACTCTATATTTAAGTACACCTAGGGATAACATTTTGAGGGGTGTCTTCAGACTTCCAAAAACCTGATACCTTTAAATAACCCGTAAGAGATTAACGTGCCTTTAATACTATTATACAAACTAAAGTGTGTACTCGCGTAATATGCCTAAACAGACGTTCCGGTGTACTTACAAAAGGAAGCGGTCCACTACACGGTGCTGCTGTTACCCGACGAACACCGCGAAGCCCTGTTCGCCCTGCTCGACTTCCTTTGCCAGGTGTCGTCCAGGAGCAACGTGAATCAGATGTCCGCCAGCAACCTGGCCGTCTGTCTGGCCCCGTCACTGTTCCACCTCGGCAACGGCAGCGCCTGGTCGTCGTCGCATCCGCACGGTGGATCCGCCGGCGGGTCGACGCCGTCCAGCCCGGTCACGTCGCACAACCGTTCGTCGTCCGTGTCGCCACGCCGGAACCACCATCAGTCGTCTGCAACCTCCGCCTCCGTCGTAGGTCTACCCGATTCTAAGCAGCTGGGACAGAACAAGGCGGCGCACGACTGCTTGCTGTTCCTCATCAAGCACTACCGTCAACTGTTCGCCGTACGTGTTGCACACTTTTTATCGTATATTAATACATACCTACTCATCACATGGCTGTTTGTTTATGCGTGATGAACACGCGACGGACCCGACTACATGTCTCTCCTCAATCGTCCTTTTTATAAAGGGATCGGGCATTCGTCTCAAATACCTACAACCTAAACTATAACCATAGTAACCGCATTTGGCCCAAAAAATCCCATTCCATCCACCATAAAGGTATAGCCGGTATAGGTGTTTATGTGTTTCGTGACCGACAAATTCCATACCTATAATAATAAATCTGTCATTTTTATTATAAACAGTAAACGAAATCGATATATAGCCCACACGTGTCGTATCAACGAAGACCTACCTCGTCGTCCTCTCGCATTTCGCGTTCGGTTAACTATTATTTATTAACCAGTTATGGTTTTCGTTCCCTAAACAGATGTCAGAGGACGTTATGAGCCAGTGTCACTTTAGCTATATGGACGAGAGCATACCAATAAGTCTAGAAGAGCTCGGTGCGGAAATGGGTCACGACTGGAGAGGATACTTGAACGCGTGTACGTCGGCGTTGCTTAAAGAAGCCAAAGACAAGTAAGCAAGAAATATATTCTTTATTCATAAATCTAATTGGTTGTCCATGATAATATATACATTTTAATAACCAAAATCGATATGCCAATAAAAAAAAAATATCTCTATAGTGACTTCTATACATAGATACGCAATCCTATAGTGTACACTCAAAAAGTTTATATTAACTTTTTCGAATTTTTCTTTTTACAATATAACACATGCAATTCTATCGTAATTTTTGTCAAACACTCAAACTAATAATATAAATTTTAAGTAATAATATATAATATGCTATAAACTATTTATTTGTTTAAAGTCTAAACTTCAAATTCTAATAAGTAATAAAACAAGGATTGTGAAAATATTGAAATCGCCACACATTTTTTTTTTTTTCAAAAATAATTTAAAAATTGTAATCAAATAAATATTATTTATTATAAGACTCGGTCACCTCTTCGCCGTTTTAAAAACATCAATAGAACCGATAATATCCCGCAAAACCTTTCGGGTGGCCATAATTTATAATGCATAGGCATATTATGATAATAAATAATTATGGTCACAATTAAAAAATTATATCATTTAAAATGTACACTGAAAACAGCCGACGTAAGTCATAAATAGTGTCATATGACGCGGTATTCAGTGACGGATTATTAAAGGGGCGGGGCTAAGGTGGTCTGGGATCCTTCAGAAAATGGGGCCTCCAAAATATATCGATAATTAAAATAATAATTAATGTACGCGGTCCGTGTGTTTTCAGGAACAGGGGATGGATAGCCGTGGGCAGTTTCGAGAACGTCGACATATCGTACAAGAAGGTCGGGGACGGACACCCATTGCGGCTGTGGCGGGTGTGCACGGAAGTGGAGGCGCCGCCAGCCGAAGTGCTCGCCCGGATACTGTGGGAGCGACACGTGTGGGACGCGGACCTGTTGTCGGCCAGGGTGGTGGCCAAAATGGACGCGCGCGCCGACCTGTACCAGTACGCGGACGCGGCAATGTCCCCCACACCCGGCCAAAGACTATTGCGTGGCCAGATCGTGGCGGACCGACCTGAACCGGGGAGGTTGCGCGGTCGTTGAAACGTCCGTCGAACACCCGGACGCCAAGCAGCCGGCGGCGGGCGCGGTCCGCGGCATCGTGCTCGCCTCCCGGTACCTGATCGAACCGTGCGGTTCGGGCCGGTCCCGGGTACTGCATTTGTCCCGAGTCGACACAAAGTGAGTGTGTTTTCGGTTAACGGTTTTTAAGAATCTCGATATTCTTGTGGGTACACCTACTCGTATTGATAGGAATAATTTAAATATAATCTGGTATCCACACCGATTGGGGGGGTTTTTTTTTTTTTTTTTTTTACATAATTTTGTCCGTTATATCGATAAAACTGAAAATATTATATTTAAATTCGCTATATTATGAGGTTTAATTGAAATCGAAAAATTAAAAAGTACATTATTATCTATTAAAATCAAATAATTGAGTAATTTGTTTTTTTCCATACGAGCTTCTTCTATACAACAAACCGAAGATAGACGCGTTTTCGTTAAAACAAATAAAATGGTCTGCAAAATATTTATTTGATCCATTATATTTTTAGAAAATGATCAACTGGAACTCAAATTTTAAGAGAAAAATGTAGGCAAATTGATATGACGCGTATTCCGGTAACTTGTCAGTGTTGTGTTTTATATACTAGTACACACAAATAGTGTTATTGTGTGTACATATTATGTTTTTTATTTTTAATCGCAACGTACATACCGCTATGTGATTTACAAGGTTGTATAAATTCGATGGTCTTAAATGTTTTCCTTATCAAATATTGTTACCTATGTCGCAGAACAGCTTAGATATTTACATATTTTATTCATTATGTATGAAACCATATTGATGTTGTCAGTATGAAAATATTCAAATGTCTTACATCAGTATTAAATATGTTAAAATGTTATCTATAAATATTTAAATAAGTAGTTATATTTTTTCCTAGTAGGTATGTCATTTTAAAATATTTATCATACAATATATTGCAGGTTTAGAACTACAATAGGTATAGTCTACCGACTGATTTTGTCTTAAGCTTATAACTAAAAAATGTACTAGGCAAAATAACGATAACATTTCTAATTTAAAATCAAAACTTTTTGATTATTTATGTATGTAGAAGAAGGAGGTAATTTTTTTTTTTAACCAATGACTTATTCCGAAAGTAAATTCTGTACACATAATACATACCACAACAATTTTTTTTTTTTTTTTTTTTGATTAAAAAACTATCGCTGTGTATAACATTGTTAATCGAATAATTAATTTTGAGACCGAGAGCCTTTCAAATGTATACTCAAATATTTACGTGAAACACAGATAAATAAAATAAAATAACGGCATCGTTAACATTTTTCAGGGGCAGGACGTGCGAGTGGTACAACAAGATATTCGGACACATCACTTCCAAATATTTGTCCGCGATACGAAAATCGTTCGAACACTCTGCTGACGGTCCCGAGAGCAAAGTATGATTCAGGCGCCGATTATTATTTTTGTTTTTTTTTTTATATTATTATTATTATTATTATTAATCGTTCTCTGGTAAACGATTTCCGCGTCGGCATCGACACAATATAATAATAATTTATATCTAATTTAATATTGTACATAATAAAGTGTTACCTATACGATCGGACGACGAGTATAGGCGCGTTCCACGCGTTTAAATATTATATATTTGTATGTATCAATAATTGTATTATTATATTAATATTATTTTTATCATTATTTTATTTTGAATGTTCTAACTATACACAATATAATATAAGCCAGACCGCGTTGTTACAAAACAGTAGACTGATCGGGGGTACGTAGTCGCGTACCCCTCCCCCCCGACCTCCTAGAAAACACAAAACTTGTATCGGTTTTTTTTTTGCAAATGAATCCGTAATTGTTATTATTATTACTATGAATAATTTTTTTGTTTACGAATAAAAACACTGAAGCAATGATACTATAATATAATCGATATAGTGTTATTATCGTAATATTATATATTATATAAATACTTAATTGATATCGTTCACGCGAGACATCCTAACTTGCGGTGTCTACATCATACAGCTGCAATACAGCAATCAAAACAGGGTATAGTTTTCGATTGTATTTTAAAAATTAATTCGCGTACCAATAAAAGTTCCTATGATGTTATGATTTGTATTGTACAACGACAATATTATTTTATTAATCACCAATAATCAGACGTCAGATAGACAATTCGATATACTTACCGCCATTTGACTTAGGTATTACTATTACACTCAGCAGTATATAATACAATCCAAAAACGATATAGAGAACACTGTTAAAAATGTTAAAACATAATGTCGACAACGGGACCATAATATATTGTTGATTTATATATATTAAGAGAAAAAACACATCACATTATAATATAATAGAAATTTTACTTAATTTTTAAGCGTTTAAAATATATAATTTACCGTTATTTTATTTCTTTGTATTATTATTATTGTGTATTGTGTCTGTTAATAGCTTTATTACGTAGAAAGTGCCTCTTATACCTTATTTTTGTAAAAAAAATCGCACATTTTATGTTTGAAATATTATTATGCGTTTTTAAACTTCTATAATATTTTACTTTTCGTCGTGAAATGCGTACTTTGTGTATAATATATTATTATTGTTCAGTGTTAGAATATAGTTACCTTATTATTATAAATGTAATTTTTTTTTGTGTTAAATTATGATTTAGAAGATACTATCAAATAAAAAATATTGTTCTATGTTCAATACAAAACGTTTATATTATGTTATTGCCCGATAAATTGCAGAACATCGCTATACTTATATTTTATATGTACAAATACAATAGTTATGTATAGATACATTGATCAAATATTGTTTATAATTTGTGAATATGCAGGGTGATCGATTTAACTTAACACATTTATAATGACTGGAATTTTAATTATATGAATGATATTCAGCAGAAAATAGTTAAAATAGGTTTTTAAATTTATTTACCAAGAGGACGCTATTACAACACTATACTCAGACAAACGAAAGTGCTCTAACTGCTCTAAGTGTCGCACTTGTGTTGATTTTACGTGTTTTTTTTTTTTATTATACATAGTCTTACGCGAACCAATATATGTCATAGAATTGTTGTAAAAACATTAAATTTTAGTTTACAGAGAACTTTATTTGTGCTTAAGAGTTTAAAAATGTTTGATACACTAAAACTACTTTCTGGTTTCTTAAGACGTATCTATTGAAAAATACTAAAATAATCTGAACGTTAAAAACACACGAAAAAAATTATTTGATCCAACAAAAAATTGGCACTTTTAAACGTGTATAATACTCTCCAATATTTTTCTATGACATAATATATATATGTTTTTGAGTTAGGTACAGATATTTTGATTTTTTTGATTGACTTTGACTCTAATCGATTTTGGGCAACGCTAATTATCACTTTGTAAGTACAAAATTTGACACCTGTAACGACACTATATGACTTAAAGCCTTAAGGTGGGAAAGTGGAATTTATGTTCGACGTTGACGCTTGACGACGACGATATTATTTCAAAACAAGATTAACTCTTAACGTAGCACGCTATACTCAATATTTATCTAATAACGCGGAAACCCCAAAAACATATAATATATGATTCATACATTTTACTTGGAGTAGAAAATATCGAGTAGCGTGCTACGTTTTTTAATCGTGACTTTTACAATATTCATTTGCCCAAAACATGTTATTGCGCCACAAATTACCGTTGATACGTGTAGCGTCCTTATTAATATTTTATGCGTATTAGTGTATTACGACGAATTATCATACATAATACATAAATTATTATTTATAGTAATTGTTATGTAATACCATATACCATATACCATATTATGTATCGTTATTTTAGTTTTTAACAAAAATTGTAAGACATATTTTATTCCTAAGAGAAAAATAAATTACTATATACTTATATGTATAGTAATATAAATTAACTATAAAATATCCTCATAAATGTATGTGATCATATTGCACAAAAAATATAAATTGCCCATTTAATTTTCAAAAGTTTGTTAAATGCTTAGTTAGTAGTCTAACTCATTACACTCTAAATTAGAGTCTGCAGTCCCTAATACACTCGTAATATACTCCTGCAGTCAAAAACTTAAGTTTAACGCTGACTAATGTGATACAGTTATGCAAGTATCTACATTCTATATAATAATATAAATGCATTTTTTTAAATGCTTTAATATAAAGGGCATTAGTTATATAAATTAACTATAATAATTTAAGATATAATTATATAATAATTTTATTCAATTCAATGAATATAATTGTTTATACTATGTATATATGAAAAGGTATACGATAGAAATGTTGAGAAAAATGTTATTGCTATTGTTGGCACTGCAGCGAATTCAACTACACAGTTTTTAATTGTTATTATTTTTAACTTTACATTTATATGACTTGGTGTTTATTTGGTTGAAATTATTTTATTTATTAAGTGATGATGATCTCAACGGAATGCAAATGTGGTAAGGTTGCCGGTTGCCGTGCTTCTAATCCCAGAAGAAATTCTTTCCTCCATTTCCCATATCTATAGATACTACCAATTCTACCATCATCGTACCTCCCAACTACACATACTATAGCCTGCCTCCCGCGAATCCCGCCGTAAAATGTCAGATATAATGGATATCTTTGTCACTAGGATTCCATACCCAATTACCCAAATATTTATATTATAATTTCATAAAAAGTATGATGGTAATAACTACATCACTACATGTTAATGTAAATAGCTACTGATTTGATTGTTAAAATGTGTAGAAAAAAATGTAAAATAAATTAAGTATTAAGCATTTAAGCTGGAGAAGTTCAGTCTCCTGCAGACGGACCTTGTACCTAAACATTTTCAAGCTTTTTTTATTCACAAACAAGGCTGTAGCCAGCAAAATATTTGGGGAGGGTTAGAGTATAAATATGTTATATTATGTAATAAAATATGAAATCTTCTTGAAATAGTTGAAATATTATTTCAAAAAAAAATTTCGGGGGGAGTGGTCTGAACCATAAAACCTTCCCCCTAGCTACGACCGTGTTCGCAAACAAAAGTTACATTATACACAAATCGAAAATAAAATAAAAGAAGTGCAAAATTTTAAATAAACAAAATATTTTGAGGGCCCCACTAAGTAGCCTAGCAGCCACAACTAATCCGACAAAAATATAGATATCAATATTAATATTTAGTGAAAATTCCTAGGACTTATTAAGTTTTAAATCATAACAATTAAACAATTTCGATTTTGTCAAAAACAGGTTTCGTGTAAGAAATCCATTTTTTTTATCAATTTTGTTTTTGTTTCTCCCGATTGGGTATTTTGAAGAGTATTAAAAAATTTTACTTTTACTCAACCCGGAGATCCTGTTCAAAAAAAGTACCAACTAGATAAACGTTCTAACTAAAAAATTCTCCAAGTTAAAGATCGAAATATTTTTTTTATACCTATGATAAAATGATTAAACAAATATACAAAAAAAAGCTTCACTCCGCTAATCAGGTGATTTTCATTTGTAAAAAATAAAATATAATCGCGAAATTCTTAACATCGTAAACGATAACAGGTATACGAAATATGCTTAAAGTAAAAGCATTTAAAAATTCCAAAAATCATAATTTGAATAAATTCACAATCAAAATCAATAATAACTAATAAGTAAAGTTAATAAAATTACATCATATTTTATATGTGCATGATATTTGTTATACAGTGTTAGGGATAAACAAGTTAAATAGGTAGTTAAAATTAAGTTGATCTTAACTTTTTTGTTGTTAATTTTTATTGATATTAACTGAATAAAATGAGTTACTTTCAATAAAATCAAATTGTCAAAGCTATATTTATAAATTATTAAATTAAAAATATAATACAATTATTATTGATATACCTATTGATGATACATTGATACATCAAAGAAAATAAAAACTTTTATTATTATATTTATTTATATATTAGAAAAAAATGAATTCAAGTGTTGATTTCCATATAAATCTTAACCAAGTTCAAAAATATGAATCACAGTTCACTTGCTATTTGACATGTTATTATTTAGGTATTATCAGCTGATTTATCATGCCGTTCGCCGCTCAAGGCATAGACATATAATATTATATGTCTATGGTTCAAGGTATATTTTATACGAGCGGATCTTAGATCATATGATCTAAGATCTAAGAAGCGGATCAAAACCATCCTGATCCATGCACATTATTATCAATTCTCCATTATCACTAAAACTTATTTTTCGGTTGATGCTCTTATCATTTTTGGACAACTGCCTCCTATCCATATCATAAAATAGTAAAAAAAAATCAAAAAAAAAACGTTATTGTTGTATTACCGTTTTTACTCTTTTATATAATTTTTAACGTTTTATTTTGCAATATGGATAAAAAAACAAATCAAAAGGGTAAAAACTGTTGCATATATGTAACAAAAATTTTGCTGAATATGATCATATATATTATAATAACTAATTTAATATTATCTTGTAAATATGATAGTTGTATTTTTGTAACATAACTATATATTATATATTAAATAATTTAATACTTTAATTATTCATTATTTAATATTTTTTTTAACAATTATTAACTTTTTATACATGTAATTATTTATTTCTTACAATAATTTTTAAATATGACTTGTAATATCACTATATAGCAGATTTACATTTAAATGATTTAATACTTTAATTATTTATTATTTAATATTTTTTTAACAATTATTAACTTTTTATACATGTAATTATTTATTTCTTACAATAATTTTTAAATATGATGACCTGTGCTAATTTAATGTATCATAGTTCAACTTTCTATTGTAATGTGAAATTATATATATTATCAGTAATAATTTGTTATTATTCTAGAATATTTTAGAGTATTAACTATAAAACAAAAAATAATTTACTTTTTATTTTACTATTTATATACCTTTACCATTTTTTTATCTTTCAATAAACAGGGCTCCGTTATTAATAAATAATATAGTATCTACTTACCGTTATATTTTTGAAATTAACTTAAACAAATTGTTGTACACAGGCCATGGCAGCCGACAGCCGTGAGCTGTAGCGCCTGTAGCTCTAGATAGTAGTTATTAATAAGCGCTAAACTGCTAATAATACTAATATTTAATAGACATTAGACAAAATCAATGGGTATCAGAAATTCATAATTCATAAATTACAAGAAACGAACCTGTGGGTAATACACATACACTGAGCAATAATAATAAATAATAATTGTTATTTTTAGAACCTATTATTACATTATTTAAAAAAAATATTACATAATTTATTATACAGTGTGTAAAGCAGTAAACGTTAAATAATCGCACAAGCACATTATTTTATTTTTACGTTGGTCACACTTAAAATGTCAAATTTACCGAAAAATATGTTATAGTGATAACCACGAATTAAAATATACTATATTACTATATATTTTAATTCGTGGTGATAACGGAGAATTGATAATAATGTGATTAACCATTTAGACTAGATGTTAGAAACATTATTTGAATTATACGTTTTTACTGAACTCGTTACCGCCATCACATTTATAGACAATGATAATGACAATTTGAAAATGAAAACATGAATAGTAATAATTTTAATAATAATAATATTAAGTAGTTACTATATAGTTAAGAGTTAGAACAAACTTAACTATCGTCTACTAAGTTCGGTAGTACTAACGATCTACCTATTGGCTATTAATTATTATGTTATATTTAACGTAAAATTAGTTGTACAGGTAAACTTTAATCAAAATATTATTAAAACATAACTATTTATTATGAATTATTAATTTGATACATGTATTTAATCGGTCATTAGTCATTACCTGTTGAACATATTTTTGAGTCAATTTATAATTATGTCTGAACCAAACATGAATGACGAATTAGGTAAGTACCTTATCTGTTTAGTTTATAAAACTGCATTTGTTTTCAATAATAAGTTATTTAAATGGATTTATGTATACAGTGCTCTTGGAGAGAGTATTCTTCCGGCTCGGTTCGGCTGATACAGACACTCAGCTCTCGGCTTGCATTGATAACTTTCTAGTACCAGTATTACAAAAGTTATCTTCTCCTCATGAATCTGTCAAAAACAAAGTATTTTAACAAATGTCAATGTAATTTTTATTGTCATTGTAATATTTATCATTTTCAATTCTAGGTGGTTGAATTATTAACTCACATTACAAGAGTAATAAAGCAAAGTCCAAGTATTTTACTTCCTGTTGATCAGTTAGTTACACTTTTGGCTACATCCACAAACAATTTTGTTTTGGCAAGTATCTTAGTATAACATACTTAATACATTGAGTTGTATAATTTATATGTTTGTATTTTTTAGAACTTTACTATGGTGTTTATTAGAACTAGCTTTGGCCGTATAGATAACAATAAAAAAGTTGAACTCATCCCATCTCTTATTAATTCTATAGCTAATAAGATGATTACTCACCAAGAAAGGTAACAAAGACATAATTTGAAAATATATAAATTTGTAATATAATTTTTAATTTTATTTTCTAGCATTTTATTTCTTATAATTGGAGCTCTTAATAAATCAAATTTTCAAATAGCAAGTAAGGGTGTAATAGTCATTCAACAACACTCAAAATTGAAAACTATATTACTCCAGTTAATGTTAGATGTGCTACTGATACCATATAAATTGAATTCTCCAAATGATGTGGCTGTTCCTGGATTTAATGTACAATCTTTAAATAAATTGAGGACCAACATACCTTTAATATTTACGGATGCTGATTACCACGAACAAGTAATATACAATTATATTTTCTTGTTTTTATTTAATTTTTAACATTTGAAAAACTTATAATAAGTATAGGTTAAATTAGGCATTTTGGGTTTAATATCAGCAAACATTTTTGAATCACAATCTGTATTAATACATACAGTAGTTGCGGCTGCTGATCAACGGTATTTGGTGGCAAATTCTGGTGAAAATGAACTAAGAAAAATTACTTGGTTGGTTAAAATTAAATTATTAAATGATAATTGAACATGAACGATTTATTTAATTTATAATATTTATGTAAAATTAGTGAGATTGACTGGAACAAATCATCTACTATGATGCCATTATATACATTATTTCTTGGTACTAGTTTAAACAAGCAAGAAGCAGCAAATAAAAAAGAACCCGCTTGTGTGCGATTAAGATTAAAGATATTGCCATGTTTATGTTTTAGCAAAAGCGAAGAATCGATCATTTGGCCACAATGCCTGCAAGTTAGTAGATAAAAAATAAATTATTGGTAGGGATTGGTATAAAACCAATCTGATCGGTTAATACTTAAAAAACAAATTTCCACATTAACAAACACATTATAAAACGATGCCAGTTTATCAAAATAATCTGGTTATACAAATTTTAAATGTCAATAATAATGTATCATTAATAGTTATATTTTTATTTTGTCTATATACCTTTTTTTATTTCAAATATTAAATAATGTCATCTTATTTTTAAAATCTAATTTTAAGCTATTCAATTTAATAAATGTTATTAATTGACCACTTTAGTTTAGATGTGATCACATTAATTATTAATAATAAACATTTTGTAATTATAGTTAAATAGTTTTAAATGCCTAATTTTTTTAGATTATTTTCGACTGTTGGAATGGACAAACAACTAATCACAGAATTAAAGCCTTGGCATTGCAATTTACACAAATCATCATACAACAGTAAGTTGTTTACTTGCAAAATAATATATTTAAATTTATAAAAAATTTATGATTAATTTGGTGTTAGTGATGGACACCATAAAACAACAAATAAATACAATCTAATAGTATATATTCACTTATTATCATAAACATTGAACAATGAATTATTGTAGTTTATGATCAAATAAATTTTCATGAAAAATAAAATATTAAAATTTCTAATAAACCAAATATATTATATTTGAATAGTTTGAATAGTCAAATATTTTAGTAATTACTTAATTGATAGTGATGAAATAGTTTAAAATCTATAACCATGTTTTTAAATATTATACTTTTTTTATAGAAAACCAGCTAAAACTCTGCTTCAAGCTACTCCGGTTTTATTAAATTCTGGTCTATTAAAAGTATTAAAAGCACCAGACCTTGATTCAAATGGAAAACAGATGACATTTACTTTAATTGGCTTACTGATTTCCAAAGTACCTATTTCAGTAAAACATGACTTAAGGCTAGTGGTTATATTTGTTGATGCTTTGCTAAGGGTATACAAATTATTTATAAAAGAAATAAATCATTTTTACTATTAATTACTATTCTTTCAGGAAACTAACCCTGATTTAAAAGGATCAATTCGGTCATGTTTAATTACTATGTGCAGTGCATTTAGTGATTCCGTTAGACTTCCTGAAATGTTGAATCTGATGGCTCATTATTGTAAAATGTCTGACAGCCTTTTAAAGCAAGTTACCACACATTATTTGTCTAACCTATTTCCTGCTGATGATGCTAGGTCAAGATTATTGTTGATTCTGTCACATTCATCTTCAATTGGGTATAAAAATACTATTGTTAAGTTTAAATGAATGATTCTAATAATAAAAAAATGTATATTTTAGTGATTCGGATTTGAAGAAGATATTATACAGTGTGGATGAAGCTGGTAATCTTGTTGGTAAAAATGACAAGGCATTGTTATTGCCTCGATTCCCAGATATGGTGATGACTGTGGTTGAAAGTAATCAACAGTATGACTCGTCTGTTTTATTAGATGTTAGTTTTCAAATTATAGATAATAATTTTGAATAAATATTAAATTATTTATTTTATTTTTCTATTTAGATAGCTGAATATCTCAACCATTGCTTAATATTTAGTGCTGGTCTACCAGTTACATACAACACTTTATATCATCCATCAGAACATACACCAGATATTTGTAAATATTTGTCAAAAGTTTATCAGTCCGATGCAAAAATTATCGATCATTACTTTAAACTCATGATGCAATTGTTAGAAATCAAACCAAGTGTAATACCCCTCAATAATTTATTAGCATGTGTTGCGGCATTACCGAACGAATTAAAAAATCAATACACCAAGGATTTAAATACAATTCAGGTAAATATTGATTTTCTTCTACAAAATCAATAAATTAATAAACAATAAAATTATAGAAATTATTTGTGTCGAGTAATGAAGATATGCGTCGAATAAGTGGAATACTGTATGGTATAATTCTGTCAGCTGTGGACAAAACAATCTCTGAAAAGCGCATTAAAGAATTAATTTCATCTTTAATGGATAAAAACCGAAGTAAATCGTTAGATTTATATGCTTCCTTGTATGCCCTGTCATCGCTTCAAGAGTATCAATATTACAATAATACAGTTTGTCCTCCATTGATAGGAGAAGATATATTTACTTTACTTGGTAAATAAATATAATATAATTATAGTTACATACATAATTTGAATATATTATATTATCATTTATCTTTTTTTAGTGACATTGCTCGATGATACAAGTCCTTTAATAGTTGGTGCTGCTTGTGATGTGATTGGTGCAATGGGAAGGCTGAATCCATTACCCATTGAAGAGTGTAAGAAATTATCTCTAACAAAAAAACTATTAAGCATTTCGTTTAATAGCTCAACACTTTCAAAGGTATAATTGAATTTAACATGATTCCATGATTAAAACAATTTTTTTAATTAATTGTCTTTCAGATTAGAAACAAAGCAATTAAATGCACAGGGTTAATTTGTGTTGGAGAAACCTCATCAAGAAGTAAAGATATTATTAAAGAATATTTAAATAACACCAAATATGTATGTATTTAATATTATTATTTTTTACTATTTTATTTCATTATTTTTGTATATTTAAATTACAGACAAAAGATATAGAAATCCATTTATCAATTGGTGACAGTATATCTTGTGCTATACTTGGACCTCGATCAAAAATGTCTCGAAACTTTTGGATGTATACTGAGGATGAATTTAAAAAAAAAATTATATCAGATTTATCAATTGATGAATGTGAAAAATTGGCCGATTACTTTTTAAACAATATATTAGAAAAAATTGAATCTGAAGATCATCCAAATTCAAAACAGGTAATTAAAATATAAATGATTATTATTTTGAAATATTTTTTTTACAAACTTAAATATTTTAAAAGT
Organism: Rhopalosiphum padi; assembly: GCF_020882245.1. Lineage (NCBI taxonomy): Eukaryota > Metazoa > Arthropoda > Insecta > Hemiptera > Aphididae > Rhopalosiphum > Rhopalosiphum padi. Next base: position 48,128,393 of record NC_083598.1, on the reverse strand, counting down.
ATTACTTGAATTTTAGATTTTTACAATAAGTTATTATTGATAGGCATAATTTATGTCAAATATTGATTGTTTAAATACAATAATTACTTTTTGCTAATATATTATTATTTTTTTTAGGCATGTTGTGTTTGGATGTTTAATGTTTTAGAAGAATGTAATATATTAACTTCAGTAACTCAAAAACTTACTCGTATTCAAACTGCATATGTTGCTCTCCTGGCAGAAAAGAATAGTATGTATTTATTATTTATTATTATTGAATATTAATAAATATATTTTTATACATTAATTGTTTTTTAGACTACATACGAGATATTGCATCTAAGGCTTTGATAAATATATACAAATATGAAGCTGATGATCGTAAAGAACCTATTTTAAAATTGCTTATAAAACAATTATCAGAATACATGGTGATTGGAAATAATGTAAAAGATAGTTCTGGGTAAGAGGATTAATAAAAAGTTAATTTGATTTAATATTTGTTATTTTTAAATTAAATTTTTATTTTTAGAGGTATTTTGTCAACATACAAAGAATTATGTTCATTAGTAATTGATCTGAATAGACCTAAATTACTATACAAATTTATACAGTTAGCAAACTATGACAAGAAAAAAGTTAGTATGATTGCAGTTTAACAATAAAATAATTTTAAATTTTATAATTTTTTTATAAGGAATCTAAATCAAAGTTGGAAATCGATGATCAACTTAATGAACAATTACCATTTATTATACCAAGACTTTATCGTTATCAGTATGATCCTATACCAGTTGTACAAACTTCAATGAGTGCTATTTGGAGTTATCTTGTTTCAGATACACGTTTCACGGTACATGCTATTTTACTTTATTTTAGTGTCTATTATCTGATTTCAGAGAATTTAAATATAAATAATTTGTTGCTTTTAGGTTGACAAATATCATAAAGAAATTTATACGGATTTAGTAAAAAACATAACCTGTCCTGACTGGAAAGTACGAATTTCTGTTTGTCAGGCCTTCCCTTCTTTTTTGCAATATACCGGGGATAAAATATTCAGGGTAAATATTACTTATCATTAGTATTCTATTATATAATAATAACTAACATTTAAACAATTTGAGTTATAATGATCTGTACATTACAGAAATGTTTGGAATTAACAATTGAAGCTTGGAAACAACTAATAAGAGTGATGGATGATATTCATGAAGGCACTAGAACTGCTGCCACATCTACTGCAAAAACATTATCTAAAGTATATATAAAAAAAAAACTTTTTTTTATCGATCTGTAAAAATGTGATATTTGTGTTTAGCTATGCGTGAATGAATGCACTTCTAATACCATACTGCTACAATTACTTTTGCCACTAATTTTAGAGAAAGGCCTTTATCATACAGAGTCAAGTATACGAGCAATTAGGTAAATACAGTTTTTTTAATAATTCTATCATTGTTGTTGCATATTATTATGTATTTATATATATATATTAAAATTTTAGTATGGATATGATATCTCAGTTGATTGTCAACTGTGGTGATAAATTAAAAGGAGACTTGGCAAAATTAATAATAGCACTTTTGAGAGGTGCAGATAAAGTGGAAACACCTACTATGAGTATGTTGAGTGTTATGTCTGGAGCTAACCCCAATACTCAAGAACTTATAGACTCTCAACGTGCTGCTTCAGCGAGAACACTGAGTTCAAGTGATGTATTATCAAAGGTAACTTAAAAAAATATGATTAATTTGTATTCAAAATTCTTTTGTTATTACCAAGGTTTGGATGTTATAACACTTATAACATTAAAAAAAAATGAATACACATAAATTAGTAAAACACAATTTTTTACAAGGAAAGTGTGAAACAAATTTATATTTTACTTTTGATGTTCTATGACTTACAAAAAAAAAAAAAATATGTAATTGTTAGAACTCCTGAACCCTGGTTCTAACTCATTTTAACTTTCAGAGCTTACTTTATATTGATGAGACAGTATTACAAGATTTAATACCACTCTTACAAGATCTTCTAACCACTAATATTGGATTACCTACTAAAGTAGCTACATCACATTTTATTAGTTTGTTGATCACCCAAAAGCAACTACAAATCAACTCAAAATTTTTAGGTGAAGAATATATTATATATTATAAATATAAATATTTCTATATTTGTATACAATTTTTTATTGTAAATTTTTTTTTTTAGAAAAAATTTTAAAATCCTTAATGAAAGGTATTACTGATCGCAACGCTACAATTAGAAAAAGCTATGCTTCTACTATAGCTGTAATCACTACAGTTGCAAAAGAGACTACTGTTAACAAGTTAATTCAATCATTGCGAGATGTGTACATCGAAAATGAAGGTAAATGTTAAAATTTGCTTTGTAGTTATTTATTATTAATGAAAATATAATTAAATAAATAATTTATAGATGAAAGTATCAGACAATCTGTTGGGTATGCACTAAAAGGTATAAGTCAATGTGAGAAACCTGATTTATACTTGGCTAATATTATTCCATTGGTATTCTTCGCTATCCACAAAAAAGAAACAAGTAATTTACATAAATATAATTCTCAATTGTTATTAGTTAACACAATTTTTTTGACTTTAAGATGATGGAACAGTTTTAATTGTGTCAAACCATGATATATGGAAAGAACTTTGGGAAGACAATGTGCACAATACGGAAGGTGTACTATTACGTTATTTAGATTCTGTCTATGAATTTTTGGGTATTGCAATCAAGTCCCCATCATGGGCAATGAAAGCACAAGTGAGATCACAGAAGAATAACTTATTTGTTTATTAACTTAATTATTTAATTTATATGTTATGTTGTAGGCAGCTAGATCGATTGGTGATGCAGCCAATAAACTCGGTCGACAATTAAATGAAGAACACCGTAATAAGTTTATAGAAACAATTAAAACTGGTTTGGCTGGCCGAACTTGGGATGGTAAAGAATTCTTATTAGAAGCCTTGTTACAATTAAACTTAAGTTCAAGGTAAAATAAAAATAATTTTATAAGTATTACCATTATTTTTAATGACTTTTTACTAATATTTTTTTTTTAACTTGAATGTTTCAGTGATTTAGCAGAAACACGTAAAAATGAAGAAATTGTAGAATTGGTTTTTAATGAATGTAAAAAAGAAAATGTTAACTATAGAATGGTAGCCTTAAAAACTCTTGGCGAGCTATTGGAAAAATTGAAAATTGATCGATTTGCTCAAACTTACCAATTAGTTATGCACATAATACAAAAAGTATAATGCTTTTTCATCATTAACTAATTATAATAAATAATAATAATAATAATGGCTTATAATCTAAATTTTATATTTATAGAGTACTGAAGATGATGATGATGATGATCAATCACAAAACTTAAAATTAAAAGAATCTTTATTCTCATTGGTTGGAAAAGCATGGCCTCAAACATTGACAACTCAAGGTATCAAATAAATCTAAAATGTTCTATAATAATTATCATAGATTGAAGTAAAAAATAAACAAACATTGATACATTATTTTTATATAGTTGAATTTGGAGAAACAGTTGCTGCTCAATGTGCAGATCATTTAAAAAATAATACTAGACAATTACAATTAGCTATTGTGGGTACACTCTTGAAGGTAATAGAACGATTGGCTTTTGCTCAGCTATATGCCAGTCACAAACAACAACTAAAATACATACTTAGTCATGTAAAAAGGGCTTTACACTTTTCATTTGGTAAGTTTAAAAATTAATTAATGGTAAATTAAATTGATCATAAATCATAATTTATAATTATTCAGTTTGATTATTTTACCCATTGAAATATTTAATTTCAGGTGTGCCTAAAAATATAAGTTTGAGAAAACTATCACTAGAAGTTTACATATTGGTGATAACAAACTTGAAAGGTAAGATAAATGTTTTGTACATTTTATAAATTTTAAATTTATCACTGCTTATGAAATTAAATACAATTATTAAATCAATAGTATTTATTGACCATTACTTTTATTTATTAAAATTATATAAAAAAAATCTTAAGTTATTTACATTGATTTATTTATAGTCTAAATATTAGTTTAAAATAATTTAAATTAAGATTATTTTTTTAGTTAGGTAAATGATGCGACATATTATAAGTTACAGCACATACTTCTTTGTGTTTGTGAATTATTGGTTTGATAGCTTTGTTACTAAGTAATTCCCAAAAATAAATATACTTAATGAATTATACTGTATAGAATATATCGTCCTATAATCTATATCTTTATTATACAATATAGACTTGTCTGTCATAATAAAATTAAGTTATTAGTGTTTTTAGTGTAATATGTACATTGTACAGGATGGATGATGTTAATGACCTAATCAATATTTAGGAAGTGATGACATCATAATATAGTTTTCTTTACTAAATAAATTATTGTAAATTGTTTAGATCTAAGAGCTACAGAAGAGCTGGAATCATTTATAAGCCTATACAATGAGTTTTCAATTAACTTTATCTCAGATGAATCGCCGGAGGTCAAACTTCTCTTACAGAAAATGAAAGAATCAATGGAATAGTGGTTATAGTGGTTCTGAATTATGAATTATAAAAATTAATATTTTTTATCACTATTGACCTTTGAAATTTTTTTATACATATATTAATATAATAATACTATTTTAATACTACTGATTGTTTTTTCTTTCCTGTGAATATATGAAATTTATCTGCTCGGACTATTGAACTCTAGTCTAAAACAGTATGAAAAATCTTAGAGATAACCTATACTACTATATTACGAATACTGTAACGACCATCATTCACTTTCAGTTTAACAAAAACCATGGAACGGTTCAGTAAATTATTACAGTTTTTCTTTTTAATCCTAGTCTTTGGGATAAATAGTTCTACACAATTAGTTTACCCTTATGGACCAACAACCGGTGATACACAGTTGCGAGTGGGATACGAGGTTGCTAGCCCAGGCATTCCGCTTAGTGTGCCTGTGAAGTTCTATAATGAGACTTACGACACCATTTTCGTAAGTTATAAAAACATCAGTTAAACATACTTATTACACCTATTTACTATTTATGAGATATTTTTCTATTCTAATAAATTAGTTAAGTCCAGAGCAAAATTAAAATCGGTTAATAACAAAAAAAAAAATGGAGCTTATGTGTTAATAAGATTCAAATTATTATAATCTATAGTCGTTCTGAGTGAAAATATAATGAAAATATTTTTTAATTTAATTTTAATATTTTTACATAAAAAAACAATATTATTACCTAGGTCCTAGATATACAAAATCATGTTACGGATAGTTGCAAAATACCAGTAACAAAAACAGTCTAAAATCGTTTAATTTATATTTTTAAGAAAGAAAGTATTCAGTTTTAATTTGAAATAACTATTTTCATCAAAAATTCTATAATAATTTATATTGATTTTATACGAAATTGTATCCTAATATGTTCATTAATGTAAACTTTAAAACTTGTGTGCTCACATACAGTTATAATGCTAGAATTTTGTTCAAGAATGATAGGTAAATGGTTTATAGGTAAGTAATTTGTTTTCAGAAATACAATTACATAACGATAACATTAATATGCTCAAAATTATATGGAACTGAATTAATCAATTGGTACAGCAAACTCTTTTAGTTATATCTTCTAATACTTAATAAATCAAAGAAAAGGTCAAACAGTCAAGAAACAAAAGATTACGTTTTCGGGAGTAAGTAATTACTAATTTATATATATTGTGTACCTACTTACCAATATATTAAATAGTGAAATCAATAATAAATTATCATGTTTGCTAAACTTTTAAAACTTTTCTATACATAATAAATAATAATATAATGATCTTCTAAATTTAAAACTAATTATGAAAAGTACGTAAAATAGGTTTCTACCTACGTAATTCACTAGTATTAGAATTTTTATCGATCACTTATTGTATACGTAAAACCAGTGGCGTAATTTGGGCAAAATATCAGGAGTTGCAAAAATTACTTAGGGTGTATATTTTGATTTATGCATAAAGACGACATAAAAGTTACAATCTAAAAATAGATTCATTTTTATTTCATTTAATAATTTATTGTAATGAATAGTAATCAGTTATATTATTTTCATTGTTAAAGTATTGAGGTAAAAATTGAAATAAAAATGTATATATTATGTAGAATGTAGATAGTTGATATAACAAAAGTCAAAAATACTAAATCGTATATAATTTGATCGACGACCTGAGCGTCCCGAGCGGTAAACATTAGACGAATTTGGCAGTATGGCAGTATATCAGCGTTTGTTTTGACTACGCCTGATTACTCTAGTAAAAGTAATCATAATTTATAAATAATTTTTATTTTCTAACATACATTTTTAAGAAAAAAAAACTTACTGAATTGATGTTTTTACTTCGAACAATTATAAATTATAATCTATTGTAGGTACAGCTAAATAATAATATTAACTATTAACAATACAGTACCGAACTGAATTTTCTTAAAATATACTTTTTCCCAGAGTTCGTTCTTTTTGGAAAAAAAAATACAGACAGCCAAATGAAAACTTTAAATGATTACTATAATTTGCAGAACACGGTATTTACTCGTTAGTTTATTTGCACTTGTTAAAATATAAAAATTATATTATATTAACTAGAATACTAGATCATACTATTATACTAATAAACTATTGGAGAAAATTATATTATGCAAGTGTAGACAGTGTAGTACTATTGAACGGTATTGATATAAATTAGTAATTACCTAGTCAATGGTGGCCAGTAGGTCTGGACCACGATTAAAGATATTTTTAATCGTGGTCTGGACAGTGGTAGAAGGTAGTTTTTACAAATGTAACAGTGGTATAGGTACCTACGTATGATTGTATGAATTATAAATAACTATCTTGTAAGTTGTAGACACGGACTAAGATATCTTGTCCGTGGTTGTAGATAAATAAAGACAAAGTGATAACGCAGTGCTGGATTTGGATTTAACTGTCCCATCTATATTTAAATTACAAATTACTCGACAATGTTAATATTTTTTTAACTAATTGTGCAAGGTCGTAACTAACCAAAAAAATGTGGTGGACGGGTGTAGATAACTTACAGCTGCCGACTCGTGCTATAAGGTACGCTCAAAAAATCGTAAATGAACATTTTGTATGAGTCGGTATATTTATAATAAACTAAAATGAATAATGTATGTTTATTCATACTTACTAATTAATTTTTTTTTCAAATTTGTTCGTTATTTAGCAGATATCTACGTATTTTAAATCCTTTGTCAATACATCTGTTCCTCTAATAGGCATGCACAGACTCGAAAAGTAGGTACCTAGTCCCCATACATTATTATAGGATCTCTATACTAAAACCACAGACTAGGTTAGGTTAGTCTGTGCTAAAACTATTAAACTTTTTTAAACTTAATGTGCTTCTACTGCTTTTAATATACATATAATAGAAAAATACAAATTACACACTACCACAGGTCATTTTCGATAGTGTTTTTGTGGAGGGTTAACATAAAAGTTAAAATATAATCAAAAAGGAAAAATAAATGAATATCTAATGTTATCAATAATATATGATCAGTAGGGCTGGGATTTGTATGTAAATACATATTTTTATTAAAACATGATAAATTAAGTATTGCAAATGATAAATTCATTTCACGTGATTTACAATAAGATAAAACATATTTGATTTTACATGTTTTTACATATTTCGTAAATTTTGACATTTTTGGTGGTTTAGTAGTATTTAGTATTATACATTTATACTTTGATAATAGTATATGGGAAATAAGTATTAGTTAAATATTAATAACTTGATTATAGTTTATCTTATTTGTTTCTGTTCGATAATCATACATTAATGATCTTAGATTATACTTTACATTCAACAATTATTAGATAAAAAAATATATATTTACGAATTTTCAACAGTGTCAGTACTTAAGTTCGCATGGCTGTGAAAATATAATTATATTTTATAGTTTTTAAATTAAATTGATTAGAAATTAAAAACAGTTAATTGGATATTATTCGAAAATTATTTAGAATTTTATTTTAATTTTACACGTTAATATAATTTAAAATTTTTCTTATTAGGTACATATTTTCTATTTTATAGTACATATTTTGGCCATTTTAACTACATATATATGTACATATTTATGGTTTTTTATTACATAATAATCCCAACCCTAATGTTCATGAGTAAAACATTAAACAATATTAGTTTCTCAGTAAACGATTACAAATTACAATAACTCATATCTAACAGTTTTTAATATAATATTATATCATAATCACTACACGTCTATATACCACAGACTTTCAACAATATATAGTGCACACAGTGAATTATCCTAATTTTTCAAATTCGCTTTAAAAATATTATCTAAAATTGATGTCGGTAATTAAGGCAATTATTAATACACATGGGCAAATTGATTGAGACGTTGGGCACTTGGTAAATAAATCGTCTCATCACAGGGCGTACCTCAACACACACTCCCCTTTTTTTCTCCTTTACCAAAAACAAGGAACGGGTGGGAACTGTTTACCACAATTCTGCAATCCGGTCCCGCATCGTTTATTCACCGAACTTTAAAACATACCTATGCATTATGCATACATAGATGGGGACCTCTAACAACCCTGGAAAGCTGGTCTTCGGTCCACAGAATTAACCAAAATTAATCTACCAGTTAACCTAACGCGCTCTGCATAACCTCTTTCTACCCGAGTATTGTCTCCGCTATCCTGCCAAACACCAGCCTATGGTCGCCCTCTAGCTATAGCTATTTAAATTAAAACGCCAATTCTCTAGAACTTTAGTATACTCCTGGCGTGCAATTGATATTTTTACCTATTAATTTTTAACACGCCTATAATGATTACAATATCGTATATAGGTGAACAGCAATGGGCTGGTGTCGTTCAACAACGAGATGCCGACGTTCTTCAACGTGCCGTTCCCGCTCGACTACCCGGCGCTGGCCGCGTTCTATGCCAACGTGGACCTCCGGGGCAGCGGACAGGTGTACTACCGGGAAGACCGGGACCCGCGGACTCTAGCCCACGCCGACGCACAGGTGTCCCGGTTCTATCCACGGTACCAGGGCCGGTTCGCCGCCGTGTCTGTGTTCGTGGCTACGTGGCACCGGGTGGGCTACTACAAGAAGAACGCCGACCGGACCAACACGTTCCAGGTGGCCGTGGCCACGGACGGCCACGAGACGTTCGTTCAGTTCGTGTACCCGTCGCCCATCCAGTGGGTGCAGTCGTTCGGCGGGATGTCCGAGGTCGGGCTACCGGACGCCAAGGCCCAGGCCGGGTTCAGCGCCGCCGACGGGCGCATACACGTGCTCCGAGGATCGGGAAGCGATCAGATACACAATTTGGACAGGTAAGTCCTCTGACGTGATAAGTTATAATACGCAATACACATAATATAGGTACCTGATCGTCATTTATCCCTCTTATTATAATATACAATATTCCGGGCTAATATAGTAATATGGTAATTTGACTTTGATTTAAATGTCAACGGGAATAAAAAAAAAACAAATAAAGTAGGTACTTGCGTCAATATATTAATATATATTATAACTTATGATACATATTATAGTAAGTATCTATATAGGTATAGGTTAAAAATGAATTTATAAGTAAAAAAGGCAAAAAGGAAAAAAAAATATATCCATCGTTTTAAATATTAAATGACACACATTCATTTTTATATAAAAATGATTTGTCTATTATTATTATTAAAAAAAAAGTTTTTGCCTTCATATCCGAATACTAATTATAAAATATAAACTTATAAACTATAATGGTTACAATAAATGGGTTGATTAAAATTGAATGTATTGCACTTTTATAATATGCCAATATAATATCCAATGTTTTTATTACTTTTTATTTCCTCTTTATCTGTATCGTTTTGGCGCTTATACCTATCAACCACTAGAAATATCACAATATATGCGTAAGTGGTACCTACCCGCGGTAGACGGCTCCACTGGGGTAAATCAATCATTCATCATCGCTGAGTTATTAGAGTAGATATTTGTGTTTTTCGAAAATAACAATACTTTTGTGCTAAACTATATAGCTGCCTCACTGCCTGCAGCTGGTATGGGTATTATTTAGATAGGTATTATAAATTAAAAACGATATGTATGCAATATACGTTTTCGATGAAGTAAAAAATGTAACTTTTTCAACATTTTTAAACTTACTTGTTTTTTTCAATACTGCCACGTTTTTAATTGTATAACCTTAAATAGAAATATTTATGAAGTCTTTTAAATTATTAATGATGAGCGTTTAAAATTCAGACTAGCTGGAGTAGTGTGATGCAGGACTATAAATTTGGCATGGCCCCTCATCACTTCACAACGCTCATCTATAAACTCTTACTATACTTATCTAAACAAAAACCTATTATCGCTTTAACTACCTCTCCCAATTGTTTTATGCCAACTCACTCGTTGTTAATATACATTTTAAGTAGGTATTTTTCATAGTAGTTCTCATAGTAACCAATATATACAGTATTATAATAGTATTAGCTGTAGCAGTTATGGACAGTAACATACTACGTATGTATATCTACGTTGTTAACAATTTACTCATGCTATTATAATATTATAATAACTCGTTAGTCGTTATACCCTAACGACTTTACTCATTAAATTCATTTTTGTATTTTAAAATGTATCTTTCATGAGATCCAGTATAGATATACTAGATAGTGTAGATCTATACACGATGAGTACTAATACACGTTCATGTAATACGTGACACGTGTATGTACCTATATAGGCGTTTATTATAATAAACATTTAAATAAGTAATTAGTCAAATCTGCTTGTACTCCATTGGTATTTCGCTGAATCTTAAACTCACCATCGCCGGCATAAAATCTATAATCTATAACTTCTATATCGTAATAACGCTCAGATTATATAATATCAATGTAAAAAATACAAAAATATTCAAAACAATAATGTCATACTCAGTTCATAGTATACTAAATAAACACATAAATTTCCTGTGGACGAAATACAATACAATTTCAGTATTATATTAGTATACCTATTATCTTTACCGATATTAAAAAATTGTTTAGATGTATTGTTTATCATATATAATTAGTATTTCAAGTATTTGCCCTTAATGTTATTAATCATCGACTTATTATATTATAATAGTTATATCCGTCCATAATGATGAGTCGATGAGTGATATTTATGAAATCTTATGAATGAATTACGAGATTGAACCAAGTCAATATTTTTTCTATTTTAAATTTAAACTTGTTGTTGAAAGTATTCCTTTTTAATTTTTAACTTTATTTTAAGTTATAACTGAAGGTTTTTAATGTTGACTTAATCGTTGGTTGATTAATTATTATTAACTATTATTTAATCAATTACTTAAGTTAACTAACTTTAATTGGTTTTATTCATTAACTTATCCACTTAAGATATTTAGTTTTTGTACATAGTTGTATATATACCTATAATTATTGTTATAGTTATTATACCTCGTTATATGAATATTAAAAAACTCTTCAGTTATCTAAATAACTTCTCAACATTTATGACGTTTGATTATATTGTTACATTTTTTTTTTTGCTCTCGTCAACAAATTAACGATTCTAAATTATATTACTGCAGCGTATTTTAATTTAAATAAATATTTGTTAAAGAGTGTAATCTCGTTAGGATGTAACTAATTAGTCGAAACTTATTAGAAATGTTAAATTATAAACTAAAATAATGTTATCATTATTTCATTACAATAATTTCGTATTCATATACCATATAGTTTATATCTATCTAATATTATACTATGGTCTAGGAATAATATAAATACCTATGTAATACACTCGTGTTTTAAATTAAATACAAGAAAAGTTTATTTATGTAGCAAATGTGAAAACGTCTATAATTAACAATAGTCAACCGCTGATAAATAAATATCTATAGTTCACAAAGTTCACTTTTTATTTATTATATTTTTAGTTTATATTTCAAGCCATATTAAAGGTTGCGTAAACTGTTGATATTTTACCATTATAAAAGTATTTTTTTTATTTATACAACAGTCAGTTTCTCTAAAAATCGTATACAATCGTATTATTAGGTAAAGAAAAATGTATACCAATATCAGATTTTATTATATGTTTTATTTATTACCTAATAAAGTAATAACATTATTAACTGCAATGGGTATAATTTTAGTACTATAATGATAAAGAAAATGTCTAACACCAAAAATATTTAAAACATCAATAGACAATAGGCAATATATACTGGGAAGTATGGTTAATATTATGTTATTAAATATTAAAATATGTAAATCTTTGTCTATATCGGCACTACATACAATTATTAACCAGCATATTTATAATTAAAAACTATAAAAGAATATTACGTTTACGTGTTACAGTACAATGCATTCGTAAGAATATTGGATAATGATAAATGTTGTCTTGAACGAGTATACCTATTGGCTATTACACATTCAGTATACCTTATAATATAGATATTAATAGTGTTATAAGCAATATAAGCCACCATCGGCAGTAAATCTTTTCAAAATAATAATTATTAGCTCATTGTACATAGTATATCTATAATTATATTTATATAATATTATATTATTACATATACATATTGTTATTGTGTACGACTGATTGTTCTTGTTTTTGCACAGATGGAGTAACACGGATGCGCCGGGTGTTTGGTTGTATCGTGTGGGCAACATCGGAACGAATGAAAACGTGGAACCACCCGAATTTCCCGGAAGCGTCCGACCAGGTACTTTATTATTATATACCTACCTATAGATATCGTTTTGGTCAAACAAACTATAAATTATGTATGGATATTTATAAATTATTTCTCAATTTTATACGATGTCTTGTTGACGTAATAAAATATTGTTACCTATTTCCGGAATCGTCAGACGAAAATATTTTTTTGGGAGTGATTGGAAATGGGAATTATATTAGAGGAGGCCAAGCACCCAAAGCCCACCCTCACGCTCTTCTATTGTCTATGACTGCGTTGCTATCTGATACAGTGATTATTACAATATATTTTTATTATGTTCCAGACGAAGGTTTGACTTGCGCAATAGCCGGAGCTTTGTGTCACAACCAAGCATCATGCGTAGATTACGAACAAGGAGATATGTGCTGTATATGCAAGCAAGGGTACTTTGGCAATGGTGTAACTTGTATCAAAGAAAGTAAGTTGACTTTAACCTAATTATAAAAATCATTAAAATATATTATACCTAGCTATGATCTAGATATAATGTATATAATATTATAATATTTTTCCTTGATGAAGAATACTCGTAAATACTTTTAAACATTTATCTATAGAAAAATTTCATTTGAAACATTAAATAATATCCATGAAGGACTTTGAACTATCATAAACGTATTAAAAATAATAAATACCATTTAAGAGCATTTTATTCGTATATAAATAAATGAAAAAATTTCAATTATAATATTGTGTTTTTTTATGCATCGCGCGCAGATGTACCAGTCCGCGTCAGTGGAAAAGTCAGCATAGACGTCAACGGGATCGCAATGCCGGAGTCAGATTTACAGGCTTACGTCGCAACGATGGACGGTCGCGTGTACATGGCCATCTCGGACGTGCCCACCAACTTGGGTTTCGAGTTGCAATACTTGTCCGTGTTCCCATCAGTAGTCGCGTGGCTTTTTTCGTTACACTCGGAAAACGCGTACAACGGATACCAGTTGACAGGTCCGTGCGATTAAACCGTATATTATTATTAATTATTATACTAGGTATATGTTGACATATTGTGTCATATTAATTATTATATTTGGACAAAAAAAACAAAAAATTAAAATTAAAGTGTATGTCGTCAAATTATGTTATAATGTGTACCTACTACTATAATATTTTGCAATTTTGAAAATTTTTTTTTATATTATTCAAAGATTAAAAACTTGGTTAAAATTAAACCTTAAACGGAATGCCGGATAGGTAGTTTTTATATGTAATATTGTATATTAGTTGCTACTTTAAACATAATGTATTTTCGTAGGTATAATAATATAATATATTATCGATAATTATGTTAATTAGCACTGTCAATAGTGAAATTACCTACCGGTTTTATGTAGGAAATTTAAATTATTTCCCGGTCACCTATAGATTATAACCTTGAGAATACTTAAAAAACGTAGAAAATGGTACTATATAGCACAGGCGCGGTGTTTAGGGGAGGCATAGCGACTATAGCCTCCCACTATAGACCAGACCAGTGTTTCCCAGCTTATTTTACTCGCAGAACCTTTGCAGGAGCTTGAACGTTTTGTGGAACCCCCGTATAATTGTTGACCATTCTATGTTAACCATAATTCAAATCAAAAATATTAATTTATTTATATTTTCCCAAATTTCTCACGGAACCTTTGGCACTGGCTGACCGCTGACGAAACCCTTTAGGTTCCGCGGAACACCAGTTGAGAAACACTGGTATAGACATCATAAGCTGCCTATAAATAATAATTTTTTTCACAAATGTATAATATAGAAGTTGAATTACAGAGTGAAATTTAGACCAAAAACATATTGCCCCCCTCCCAGAACACAACTCAAATCCGCTACTAATATAGCAACGGGATGATAAACGCTAATAAGGGAAAAAATTTGTTCACCTATACAAATTAAATATAATACACCTACAGTTAAATTATCATTGAAATTTATTTTGAAATGCAAATAATTATGGCTTTTTTAGTTACATATGTTATTATCAGCACGACATACGCTTTTTATCATAGCATATTATATATAACATATTAATACATATTACAGAAATCCCCGTTATTCAGAAATACTATCTAAACCCAATACTTCTCGAACAGTTCTCTCATTTTATTGGACTTTTTTTAAATTAATTTAAGTTCAATAATGTTTATTTACATGTATTCAGTTCCGTTTATGCGTTTAACACCCACTATTAAATATTAGTGCCTAATTATAAATTATACGTTGTATTAAAATTACATAAAATATGTGATATATATTATTACGTGTATGTCAATGTATAGGAGGAGTGGTAAACTACACTTCTGAAGTGACTTTTCCGGGAACTGAACACAGAATAACCATTCATCAACGGTTTTTCGGACTTAATTCGTTCGATCAATTGATAATGGACGCCACCGTACAGGGAACAACGCCTCAAGTCCCATTGCCCCATACCAGATTCACATTGCCCAACGACAATCATCAGCAGTATACGATCGCAAACGGTGAGTGAATTAAAATTTTAATATTATATATAGTCTGCGTTGCTCTGTGTAGTTTTAGGTTAATGTACGCTTCGCGATTTACAGTGATCGTAAACAATCAATTTTATAATATTTAGCAAAATAGATACTGTGGTATCAGTGTATATCACCCCATATAGAGTGACATAAAATTAAACCTACTATACCCTACAGTATACCCTCTAGCTAATGACATTCTCTAAAATAATTTAGAACGACACAGTTAACTCGTGAGTTGTACAACGGTATACGCTTGTGGATTTCTACGTTCGTTCCTAATCGGCTAGAATGAATCAAAGATTACTTGTACCTATTGGCACTATTCAGTTTTATTAAAACTTCATTGACACATATAGTACCTATCCGTATATCCTGATGCTGTTCCCACCAAGAGTAAGAACGTAAGAATGACTGAAATAAAACTATCATACTCAGGTTTATGTTTAATGGTCGGAAACACTTTTATTCAGGTGCAAAACAAACATAAAATTTATACTAATTTTTAAAACACAGCCCGTATCTACTACGATTGTCGCTTTACATGGGCGCGACCGTCGTGCCTATGTTTTCGTCGAATCACTTATTAGCAACAACAGGACTCGGTGTCTGCGAGTGCGACGATGTTATAAAGCAAAATTTGTTGTTGCCAGTGTAAACAGTCGGCACATTCCGCTTCACTGGCCTAACCTATTAAAATATTCTCACCTATTTTTCATATACATTAAATAATAATAATTATTACTTTATAAGTGTCCAAGCTAAATAGTTATATACTGAAAGTTTCTTTAAATAAAAAATAATAATAATAATAATTGTATTATATTTACAATAACTGTCTACAGTATACCACAATACCAAAGTTAAATGTATGAGTTTTACGAGTTTAAAAAGAGTTTGAAGAAATTTTTTATTAAAATCGTATAATAAATAAAATTATAAAAAATAAAATATAAATAAACAATATTTCGACGAAAATTTATGTTTATTATTAGGGATGAACAAGATTTAGATTGAGTCAACACTCAAAGTGCGTTGAAATCTCAGATCTTATAATTAATAATAATTATACTGTACATAATGTTTGAATATCTATATGATTAGATAAATGGCAGCTTATAATATTCTCATTTTAAAATTTTAACAGGTCGTATGCACTCGTATTACACGTACAGATACAAACAAGAAGGGTCAGATTTCGAACAGCAAGTGACCGTGGCACAAAAATTCGAATTTTCTCAACCATGTAACAAGGCAGCCAAAGGATTTACGTCGTTCATGTTACAGAGTTCCAAAGCTTTCGCCTACTACGAAGAAAAAGTAAAAATTTTGAGACTGGTCAGCACAAACAACATATTTTTGCCGTTCGGTACGTACTAAACTACTAAATAAATATTCAGTTTATTTTCAACTTCAAATAATTGTTGGCATTATCCACTTAGCTAAAAGACTTAAAACAGGGGCGTCATTTGGGGTATTGCAGGATATGCTTATGCATACCTAAAATTTATCAAGATCCAATTTGGCCTGACTATATTTTTCTGCGCTGAGCGAAAATTATATTTTATGGTGTTTAAAATTTCAATTTTATATCTTAATTCTTAAATTGATATAAATAAAATTTAATCATGACTATATTATATATAACAATGTGCACATTTCATGAGATAAGCTATGAGCGAGAACGTAATCTAATCGTATATAATGTATACATCGTAATATTCGTAATATATTTATATAATAAATTATTTTTTAATATTTTAATTTTGTATGCGGCCCTCAATGAAAAACTGAAAAAAATTATGGTCCGTGTAGATAAAAAGGTTGCCGATCCTTGTATTTGACTATACCAGTAGTTTTCAACCTGTGCGTCGCGGCTCCCAGGGGCGTCGTTGGTTATTATTAAAGGAGCCGCGTCCGTAGTATAAACTAATAATAAAATTGTAAACAATATGTTTTTATTATTATCATTATTCGTGTGGGAGCCGTATATTTGATTCCAAAATCAAAAGCAGCCATGATGGACCCAAAAAGGTTGAAAACCACTGGACTATACAAATGCTGACTATTACGTTACTATTATGTATCTTCATACGGAATAATGTTTTTTTTATTTTTCATACCGTCTATAAAATATAAATAATTCAATTTAAAATAAAATAATGTAGATAGGTATTAACCTGAGATTATTAGGTATATATACAATAATAATATTATATTAAATCATTATATTGATCTTATTAAATTTTTGAGCATAGCGAGAAAATTTTTTTTTGTAATAACTATATTACGAGTATATTATAATATATTGGCCTGCTTTGTTGTTAGCATACCTTTTAAAAAGTTGAAATGACGCCCCTGACTTAAAAACTAAAAGTATATATATATTTAGTTGAAATTTATAGTCATACGTGATACGCCATTACAACAATAATATAGCTTTAATAACGGGTTAGTAAACTATTGAATAGAGTAGAATATTCTCTGCTCAAGAATGATAGAAACTCAGTCCCTCTGTCCCTTAACTCTTTCGATTAAATCTCCTGTATAGCCCGGTATAGATACTACTTAGTACTTAAGCCACGATTATAATAACGATGTCTAGTGGGGATAAATACCTACATTAGCGACAACTGACAAGTCATTATAATATTATTTAATTTATTGTTGTACGCGTAATACACGAAATACTCGTATGGATACATAGAAGATACGCAGGACCCTTGCAGCGACGGACATGTAAAATGTGTTGCGAACAGCACGTGTGTCAGGGAGGGCAGTACTTTCAGATGCGAATGCAATCTAGGGTATGTATAAATACAATATTATTTAGCTCATACCTACTTATAATATTATTACCAACTATATTTGTAACGACAATGAACTTATAGTGTCCTAATAGTACCTATACGACTAGATTTGCAATTTAAAATAATGAAATATATATTATTATATACTACACTAACTACAGCTGCAGAATAAATCTATGATATTCGTATTATAATCTTATCTTACAATATGTTTTGATTTATATAGTATTCGAAATACATTTTTTTGCTTGATTCAATTACATTATAAAATTACACTGTTTTGGAAAATTGTGATTTCTTAAGCTCCGTAACAGAATTTGTTTATAAAAATTAAATCGCTGTAGAATGTGCTATTTTTAATTGTTATGTGTGTACTTACACTAATACTCCACAGATTCCATTCGTTGTATGGTACCGAGTCCGGGTGTGTAGATATCAACGAGTGTCAAGATAGGATCGATCGATGTGATCCGAATGCCATGTGCGTTAACGAAGTGGGTACCTATAGCTGTCAGTGTAAACTGGGATTTGAAGGAAATGGTTATTATTGCGGAGCAATTACTGAGGCTCCGAATACAGGTAAATATCATTGCATTTTATTTTTAAAGGATTCGATAGTCGATACTGACCGTTTTTAAGGAGTTTTACGTAGGAAATTTGTTAAGAGATTAGATATAGGTGTATACTGTGTAGTGCGTAGGACGAAAGGTATATATAATAATGTGCGTAGGAAGTGATCATTAGTGTATATAAGATATAATTATATTAACTACTGTACTCTGTATGTAGTGTAAAGAAATGTAGGAGTGCTTATCAATAAAAAATATTTAATATTAAGAGGATGTCAATTGTCAGCGCACTACTAATTGTTTTCTCTCTCTGAACTACGCGTAACATCGCACATTTCTAACATCAGCATAACCGATCTAGTGTAGTCGTGTAATTACTAATTACTGATTAGCTTTAACAAAAAGTGAATTGACCTATAAGTTATCAAACTTAAAGTTAAGAATATTATTTGTACTCAAACGTTGGTGTTTTTTCTTATTTAGTATATTTTGATTATTTTGCGAATAATGAGAGTATAAAATATTTTCAATTATACACATCTTGCTTGAAAATCGAAACATCGGAAAAAACCAACATGTGTAAGATATACTGATAAAAGATGATGTCCTCAACTTTAAATTTGATTTCACGTCAATTTACTTTTATATTAAATCAAACTATACAGGATCGGACTTCCTAAACACAAATTTGTTATATTGCACGCAAGTCAGTAGTAGAAAAAAATATAATGCTCTGACAGCTTATATTCTCTTAATTTTTTTTTAAAGTATCTTTTGCCAGTTAAATCAACTACCTATTTGTCAGATAAAATTACTGAAAACAGATTTTAATTTATTACAAAGTTTACTTAAAAATGAGTTATCTAACTATAACCATCTTTTTTATTAACATTTTAAAATTCTTAAAATTTAAAAACTTAAAAATTATACATTGAATGGTTTGAGTTCTATTTAAAAAAAAAAAAGTTTTAAATTTTATTTATTATATTTTTAAATTTATTAGTTTTCATAAGTTCTATCCGATTAGATTACTAAGATAGTTTGTTCAACCAGCATAAGATAACAGTACAACAAAACCAGAATGAAATAAAAATATTTATCACCGCGACGCCCTGAAAAGGGGTTATAACTTATAATGTTATATTTAAAAATGTATGTACGTTAACGTTGAAATTTGTTTATTTTTTAGAACCAACATCGAGGGCTTATAACATCGAGAACAGTGTTTGTGATGTGCCTAATAATATCAGCACTTGTTCCTGTATTCAAGGGTAAATTAGTCGTTTATTTATTAGAAACTAATAACGTTACAAACTATTTATTACGTTTTTAAAAATAAGTCGTAATAATGTACTCAAATTATTTTTAAAAAAAACTTTTATTTAACTAAGCAGATTTATATATACATTAGGTATATTTTAATTTTTAGCCTCGTTTTTAGCTTTAGGTTTCCTTGGATTAAATAGTACATATTATTATTATATTTGATATTTTGTCGACTTTAGTTATGAAATACGATTGCTGTCGAGCGACTCCACCGATTTCGAGTGCGTAGACGTCAACGAATGCAGTATACCAGAAGTCTGTCACAGGGATAGTTATTGCACGAATTATCCGGGCACTTACGCATGTTCTTGCAACGCGGGTTTCATAGGCGATGGACTTAGGTGTTTACCATTACGTAAGTTAATTCGAAGTGATTCGTTTGTAGTGTTGTATACACATTTTTCAATTGAATTTCGTATTTTTGAAAAAGAAACAGTATTTTTTTGACATTGACAGGGCACAACATTTTAATTGTTTTCAGTATCTTATTCACAAAACTCTTAAAACAATTTAAAACTTTATAAATATAACTTATATAACTGATTGTTTTCCAAAAGCATAAAATTGTAGGTACTATAAAACTATGATAAGCACCTATAATACAGCAATGATTGGATGCTTTATATAATTTATAATAACATATTGTTTATAGCCCCTAGATGCCGGTTGGAAGGACATAGATACGTAGGTCAGGGATGTCCCGTGGAGAAAACTTGCATCAGGGATTTGTGTCAATGTCCATCATCGTACGTTGACGTCGGACAATATTGTGCGCCCTATGACGATGTTTCTACTACAGAACCGGAGATCACCGTAACAGAATCATCAAGTGAGTCTCGGTCTAACAATGGATGTTGTTAATTAATTATGTTATTAATGCTTAAAATATTTTGTAGTTTCGTGTGCCGAGATCAACACGTGTCACGCTCATGCCCAGTGTAACTTTATAAACTCTCAGCAACGACACAAGTGTCAATGCAATCCGGGCTATGAAGGAGATGGATATGAATGTTCGTTAATGGGTAAGAAAACAAATAATAAATTGCGTTTCCTATTGATTTTTAAAAATGTTTAAATAAATAATATATAAGTAGTAAATAATAGGAAAGATACAATTTAATTATATACTTAATTAACGTAATACGTTTTAAAAATGAAATTTTGATGTAAAATTGGTTATGTTTAACTCTTTGACTTAAAGGAATGAAAGACTGTTTCATAATATATACTAACTTATTAAAACATAATATTGTGTGATTAAGTATATTAGAATAGGTATTTGCCTAAGTATATAAAAACTACAGCTTCATAAAACATATAGATGTAAGTAATGATAATCTTTTTTTTAAACAGCAATTTTTGTAGTGACTTAATGAAGGACTTTTCAAAACCATGGTTTTATTAATTTTCTTACTAAATTTTTTTTTTTACATACATGAATGTTGTGTGACCACAGGGGCATCCTTAGAGGGGATGATTGGGGCAGTTGCCTCTCCTATGTCCTTTTTTCATTCAAATTTTTATAATTTATATCACTCACCTATAGTGCATATATATTATATAATTTATGAAATTCTCCCCCCTCCTCTATATAAAAGGGTTTAGCCCTGAACCATTTAGGGATGCTATTGTATGTCCATGACCAAAACCATTAAGCCAGCACCGCAGACCCCAACAAGTGTTGCAGGCCACAGTTTAAGAACTGCTGAATGCTGATATAAATAGTTTATAATTTAAAACATAACATATTATACTTTGTGAACTTAACTTGCTATTAAAATTGTTTTAGAATTATCGTGTTCAAAGTCAAACATCTGTGATGCACATGCTAGCTGTCAGATAGTTGAAGGTCATTCAATATGTGTATGTAACAGTGGATACGAAGGAGATGGTATAATATGTACACCAACAGGTGAATGTGTATCAGACTCAAATTGTGGTCCGAATGAAATGTGTATGTATAACGAAACAAGTTACATATATAGCTGCAAGTGTTTAGAAGGTTATCAAAAGCTTGACAACAAATGCCAAAGATCACGTAAGACAAAAAAATGTTATTTATAATAAATCAAAGTAATGTAAGATTTTTAACAATTTCAGGCTGTTCATATGAATGTCACAAATATGCCAATTGTGTACAAGGAGAAAGAAATAATTATGTATGTCGTTGTAATAATGGATATACAGGTAATGGTGTTACACAGTGTGAACGGGTAATCGAAACTGGCTGCACAGAGAATTCGTGTCCAGCAAATACTGAATGTAACAATGTAGGAAATACTTTTAAATGTTCATGTGCCCAGGTAACAAATAAATAAGCTATTTACTTAACACAAAAAATGAAATAAACAATTTCTTAATCTAATCTTTTATTTTTTGAAGGGATACACAGAAAATTGGTATGGTTCTGAGTTATCGTGCACAGAGACCTGTGTAGTTAACACCAGCATTTGCCATCCATCGGCTCAGTGTGTGACTGATACGTCAGGACATTATGTTTGTCAATGTAGACAAGGATACATAGGAAATGGTTATTATTGCAAAGGTTAGACAAATATTTAAAAATTATATATAAACATAATTAACATTTATTTAAATTACAATAGTTTGTTTATAAAACATCAATTTATAGCATCTATAAAACAAAATATTAAATATTTACATAGAATTTATGTATCAAAAAAATAAATAAATATTTTTTTTGTAGCCAAGTGGTTAGCAAATCACTTCTGCTCAGACTTATTTTACCCTTATACTTAAGTATCATTTGTTTTAAGAAAATAAAAAAACGACAAAAGAAGACATTTACTTACTTGTAAATCAAGGGATGGCAACATTGCATATTCCAACAGTTCCAAACAAAACAAGAGGAGATTATCCAATTCATCTGCAATTTGATAAAATTGCCATTGGTAAGCATTCAAAATAACATAATTATGATGTATAAGTATTAAAAATTGAATATTACTCTCAATGCCTGGTCATTAATAATAAATTAATTTTTATTTCAAGGTTTAGCGGTTGATTGTTTAGAAGAGCAGATGTATTGGAGTTACATAGCAGACCGGACAATTAAGTCATCTAAACTGAATGGTTCAAATGTGCAAGAATCTATTACCACAGAAGCTACATCAACTGAAGGATTAACTATTGACTGGATTAATAGAATGATTTATTGGACAGATTCAGGTTTGAAACGAATAATGGCTGCAGATTTATCTAATAAGACCCATGTGACAATAATAGCAAACTCTTCACTCAGTAATCCCCGAGGAATTGCAGTTCATCCAAACAGAAGGTAGTATAATAATTAATGTAAAAATAAAATAATTTAATAAATTAATTTACATTTATATTTATGGCTAGAAAATTGTTTTGGTCGGACTGGAATAGAATTAGTCCTAAAATTGAATGGTCTGATTTGGATGGTAGCCAAAGGGAAGTTTTTGTTCAAGGACCTAATGTAAAATTACCAAACTCTATAGCTATAGATTGGTATACAGATGAAGTCTGTTGGGCAGATGCAGGTTTAAAAAGTATAGGTAATTATAATTGTACACTATATTTTACAAAAAAAAAAAAATATATCTTTTTAATTATATTGTCAAAAATTGATACTAAGAAATGTATTATTTGTTTTGTTATCTAATATTATAAATAATATATATATATATTAATTTATTAATTAAGACTTTAAGTAATGTACATTATTATTAAATAAGTTTTAATTCTTTTTCATTTTTATATTCTAGAATGTATTGGAATAGAAAGTCGATTACAACGAACTGCTGTTGCTAATTGCAGTTATCCATTTGGACTAGCTATAACTCGAGACAATTTTTATTGGACTGATTGGATATCGTATGTGTTCTCATATTTTAAAAGTTTAATGAAATATAAAATAATGATATATTTTTATTCTAGAGGGAAAATTGAATTCACTGGAAGAAATGAAAAAGTGAAAAGAGAAAGTCTACCTGTACCTCTGCATGGTAATGGCAAATTGTACGGAATTGCAGCAGTTACTGGAAAATGTCCCTAATATTTAAGACTGAATAAAAGTAATTCATAAAAATTTGTTTAAAAAAGTTCAATGGAAACAATAAACCACGTATGTTAGCAGACCTTTAGTCTAATGTGTTTTGTACTAATAATAATTGTATTGATAGTAAAATAATAAAACATATACCATGTTCAGATTGGTTTGTACAGCAGAGTAGTAACATATTTTTTACGATATCTGTGTGTTGCACTCAACACCATGACTCCATCCTTAATCGAAAGAGCATACAAATGGTTGAGCATCACATGGTTTGGTTCTGGTAAAAGTGTTGGTTCACACTAAAACAACATTTTTTATTTAAAAAAAAAATTTATTATTTTGTAAGAGTAAAATAATAAAATAATTACCGAAACTGGAGTGTCTTTGTTAAGTATCACTTGAAGAAGATGTGGTGGTAAAATTGGTGGTCCAGAAACTTTCTGCCAAGGAACCGACGAAGGAATATCTTGAGAAAACCCACCTGAGTGTAAAAAATTATATTAAAAAAGTGGTATAGATAAGTTAAAATGATAGATATTCATATAAATGTATCAAACCTTTTATATTTTTTTATTTAATAATAACAAAAATAAAGATTTAATGAACTAGTAACTATTAGATTTCTTAAATAATATAGTTGAATTTTTTAAGTGTCAATATAAATTACAGACCAGACGTTAATTAAAACCCATAAATATTGTAATGATATATAACCTTGAATTAATTTGTTTAATTTTAATCAACAGAATTAAAAAAAAAATATTAATTAATAATTACATACTTTTTCAAGATAAATTTTTCTCAAATAGTCAATTATTTATCAATTAGATTATGGTGTAATCCTTATTAAAAGGTTTGGTTTTTGAAGAAATTTCCACAAAGGTACAAATTATTTAAAATTCTCAATCAATTTATGAACAATATGAACATTGGGTAGTAACTTTTACACTGGGCTAATAGTATTTTCTAAATTAAAATGTTAATAATTTTTTTTTTTGCAAATTCAATAATTTATACAAAAATATTAAATTTGTCAACATATTTTTTAAAGTACTAATTGGTCTTGATTTTTAATAAATTGACATATTATAGTATAGATATTTAAGAACTTAAAAGTTTTCAGTTTATAAAATAAATGTGTTGATTACTTTTTTCAATGCCATTTTCATCGATTGAATCAACATCCAATGCTTGAAAAACTTCAAAGTCTGTTTTCTTAACTACCACTTTGTTATTTGTTATACCTGGATCACCTTCAATCATGCTCTATAAATAAAAATCAGGTAATTAACGGATTTTTTTCAAAATACTACAGATATAAACTTACAACTTTAGTATCACATTGCCAATTGCCATCAACACAAAATTTATAATGGTGTTCACCTTCTGGCAAGTCAATTATAGTTACAAAATCGTTGTGACTGGAATCAGAAATAAAGTTGATAGTATATTATTTATATATTTTTTAAAATAAAAATAAATTTGAATCACATGTATAATGTTAATGTATTTAATTAAAAATTAGATATAATTCTAAAAACTATTAAAATATGTATTTGCTCTTAAGTAGTGGTTCTTAAACTGTGGTCCCAAGAGTCTATAGCACTGTAGACTTTTCTGCTATAGTGCTGTTGTTTAAATTAAGAATTAAAGAAAGTTAAGAAACTGCATGGAAAACATAAAATCCAAATTACGATCAAAGGTTTTGAGGAGCCAGATGATAAAAAACTGATGTTTATAATGCAACACAGTCCTTTACATTAAATAGCCATTTTTCTTAACTTATAAAAATAGTGATGGAACTTTAGTTTAACAATTTCAATTTTTTTTCTCAAATTAAATTTAAACTTGAATTTTATTCAAACTTAAACATTTAAAAATTTAACCATAATAAATTTAAAAATATAATAGTTGTAGAACAGTGTAAATACTTAAAAAAAGGAAAAATAAGTTATAATTAATCTATTCTGTTACTTGAACATTTCTAACTTAATTATGCTAAAACTATATGAGATTTTCAAATTCAAGTTTAAAATGTTCTCATAAGTTAGATGTGATTAGGGGTTTAAACTTTTGAGGAGATCAAGAACCTATTCCTATTCAATAACCAACAATAAAAACGAAAAGGCAGTTTAATGTAAAATAATAATATTACGAGTTTAAATTTGGTCAAAGTAATGATTTTTGTTTAACACAGCATATATATATATATGTATGAAAACATTTAAAATTAAATAGAATAATGTATGATTTAATTCTATGGGTAATTTAGTGTTCTTTATAAAACTATAGGTTATACATTTTATACAGAAAATTAAAATTATATGTTAAAAATATTGATATTAAAATGTTAACTATATACCTACCCAGGTTAATTTTCAAAATGCAATTGATGTCAATAAAAGATGTCACATCATCATGTGTTGTATCTATGTCTTACAGCCGAGTAACATAAAAATTTGCTTTCAGCAGAACCAATTTTATTTTTTTTAGCATTAATGTTAGTTATTTGTTATGCTGTTATATTTTAAATGTCCTCTTATTACAGTATTTCGTATTACAGTTATGTCAACGATTTGGAAATTAGGAATAATGAATGTTATATATGACCCATACTCGTGAAAAGTCAATGAATATATCAACAGTAATAACATCAAGTATACTGTAAACATCAAATATATTGATCCGATGTTTGTCTACTCAAACCTTACTTTCCCTTCTTAATGATCAATGGTAACTACCTACAGTGAACAAAATTTAAGTTTATGATTTGTTATACACATAAGTATGGTTGTATTAAACGATATAAGAATTACCTTTGAACCATTGGTATAGGTTTCCATTCAGAGAATGTGCCACTGATGAACACTTGTTTGCCACCACCTTCCCATCTGAACACGGTCGGTAACATTTTATTTTCGGTGTCACTTTCCGACATTGAATGCGGGATGCCGTCAGTGAACTCATCGTCCTTGTGGAACGAGAACATTAAATCAAATTAAACAATAGGCAGATAAAAGGGAAATAAATAACATTCAAAGTACACAACTGATGTGCCTATCAAATAACTGTTGTTGACATACATTTGGTTTAGACGAACTCTGTGGGAACAGCGCATTAGTGTCGTGTAGCCCAATGGAATCCGAAGTCTTATCAAACACAAACGCTTGACTTTGCACTTCCTTTGTTGGCGAGGAAGGAACGATCAGACCTGCCGACTTGTGTCGCTGACTGCCACTGGTGTTGCCCATAACCGTACACGATCGGTCACAACTGTCTACGGTCAAACGGAATGAATATTTTTTTACGACTTGCCGCTATTCGTTATTATCTTGACTCCCGAGGCTTTAGAACGCGATTGTAGTTCGACGCGACGACAGTTCGACGCTTACACGGAATAATCGTTTTTTTTTTTTTAATTAATTGTACGTTTTAATTTGTTGTTTGCGCATCGTCGTTATCGCCCGGTCCATCGAAAGCGATCATTAACAATTAGAATACTGTGCGAGTCAACGAACGGTAAAAAATGAACACGAAAACAAAAACATTTATATAAAATTAAAACACAATACTGTAAAAAAAAAAAAAATAAAACAAGAGAAATGTTCGTCTTACACTCTTGTCTCTTATCAACACCACGGCGCCATCATCCTAAGGTCGTTGGTGATTACGGCACACAGTGATTACTGATTACTGATTGGGTACGTTGTGTACGGTTTTTTTTATTCTGCGTAACAACTAATATCAATAATAAGACAAGTTTCGTCGTCACGTTTCCGGTAAAATGTATCCTCCGGCCACCCGAATCTGTCTGACGGGCGGCAGAGTTGTCAGTACCTACCTACTCACTAACTCACTACTCAATGCTTTGTGCTTATAGATTACTTATCTATGCTTTATTACGGGTTGGATTTACGTATTTATTATAGTTATTTTAATGTGTTTTAAATAACTTTTTTTCTGCATATTTTAGCTATACAATATTGGATTTTTTTTTTAATACAACAAAATTTGAAAATAAATAATCATATTATTAAATTATTTCATTTTGATTTTCCTACTTATATAACATGGTAATGTCAAGGCAATTTTTATGACGGAATCGTGTATTCGTGTTACATTCGGGTAAAATTAAAAAAAGTTTTGTATGACAAAAAAAAAATTATGTATATTGTGTGGAATCGCGTCGCACCACTCTAGCCCGCCAACTAAATTTGACTTTCCTTTAATAGGTTTCGACGAATTGAAACTTTCTATATTTTGCGGTTGTACCTATAAATAGATCACAAGCCGCATAGAAAAAATATTATTTAAATCATAAAGTGTCGACTTATGAAGAGAATATTTGTATGTTTAGTTAGTTATAGATATGTTGCTGACTAGTAGCAAGCAGATAGTAATCTATAAATATTAAATATACAAGTATTAACTATCTAATCAAATATTTATATTATTTTTTATTAAATATTACAATAAATTATATTTGAATACTCATATAATATAATCATACAACATAATAAAATCATAATTGTCGACTTATTGCTGACTATTAAGTTAAAAAGACAAATTTGCCGACTAAAATGACTAATGAACCCGGTATCTTAGGGGTGTAACACCCCTCCCCCCAACCCCACGCCACCCATTAAATTCGGCCCTGGCAAGAGAACTTAGAAAGCAAAAATACAAAAGTCAATAAAATTTACTATTGACATTTATAGTTCAATACTAGATAAGAATATTTATATCTAAGTTTTACAATAAACATTTTATTGATTTTATAAATATAATAAAATAAAATACAGAAAAATCCTAACATTTTATATTTTTTATAAAGTAATTTTAAATGTTGCACGGACCAGCTAAATAAATGGTACGTGGGGCTGTCAGTTGCTCATCTCTGATAAAAATTATTAAGTCCTCGTTGCGTTTAATTTGTATCCAGAATAAAATAAAATAAATACATTACCTACGTAAAATATTTAAGACAATTATTAACTCTGCAGTTAATCCATTATGAACTGGATTACTTAACTATCTATTTTACTAATACAATCGAAATTGTTAGTGAAGACTGAAGTGTATATTTCGGCGATTATTTGGTCAATCAACCAATTTTATAAAATACACGTTCCGCGAGAACAGAAGCGCTACACGCTGGAACGCTTCAATTTTTGATTTGAATGTATTTTTGTATTGACTTCTTTGTTAACTTCCTGTATTATTATATAAAATATAGCCATACGACGTATGCAATTTTAGTTACCTACCCATAGTAGCGACTCGCGTAGTCGCGTTACAAATAATTTATTATGATCATCAATTTGACCTTTGACAATAATTGCTATCAGTCTATTCTATCACAATAATAATATTTTAGCAGTAAAATTAATTCGAATAACTTATTTTATTAGATTTCGCCTACTGTATAATCTTTCGTTTATTTGATTATTAAATATCTCGATTGCTAATTATATATAATCATATTATTTTCCCATCATCAGCAATCACTAAGACATCGTCACATTTTAAGAAAACTCAAAATGACATCATCGATCGAAATTTAAATCCTAAAAAAATAACCCCATAATAAAGAAATATCTAACAAATTTAATATTCTCGAACTTTTAATGTCAGTATTTTATATTTTTATGTTAATTGGAATCCATTTTATCATAATTATTATTATTAAATAGTATAACCATTAAAATTTAAATATTAATATTAAACGAATTTCATAATATTTTTAGTGAGATAGTATAACCTAATAATAAATGTCAATAATACATTAATACATATAAATATATAATAAATAAACAATATACACATATTTACAATATTTTTCTTAAATTGAAAGATATTTTTTTTTAAATATGTGTCCACTTCAATAAGTTTAATTTAATTTGAGTTTAACCATTAAATATTAATATAAAGTTTTAATTTTTTTTTTACGTTTTCGATTTGGAACATTTTGTTTACACTCCTATATGATGTATTGCAGAGCAAGTTTAATTTTAATTTTATTGATTAATATCCATTTAGATGGGTGTTTTGTGTTTATCTACAACTAAATAACAAATTCGATTGATACACGACTCTTAAACATTACTTATACGATGGAAGAAATATCACTGAAATATATCGAACGGTTAAACTTAAAAAACATCTTGTTAGTTAATTTCACTCATCGATTCATTCACGTAGGTTTCATAAAAATATAAATAACTCCTCGACACCAAGAGGTATGTTTTATTTTAAATATAGTAAAATAATTATGATTAATTATCATATTAAAATATTTTTTTTATAAATTTGTTTAAAATACGATAGTGAGACGGTGACCTTATACGTACCGCAGTGGTCCGAAAGTGTACAGGATACATCATATACATTTATATCTTATTAATTCATTTATCATGTATATAGTATATTGTATATGCAAATATATGCAATACATGCTTTATATTTTTAAATTTTTAGATTATCAGTTACTTTTGGAATACTTTGATTTTGAATCATTTTTTTTTTTTATTGATTTCTCTTTGCGAAGTTCTATAAAAATATTTCTTAAAAGACCCGTTATACAGCTTCTGAAAATAACTGGGCAGCCGTAGATTTTCATAATTTAGCTTGTTTTAATTTGATTTTTAATTTTTGTGATACGAATTTCATTTCGACACAGGAAATGATGATAATCAATTTGAATTTCTTATTGTTTGTCCAAAGAAGTTTTTAAAATACATGGACATTTATAGTTTTTTTTTTCGCAGCATTTTCTTCGTATGAAACACATTTTGCGTACAACAAACATGTGCCCTTTAAATGATAGCTTTTCTTTGCCCTTCTGCCTCACAAAAATATAGTGAGTAAAAATATACTATTCACTATTTACTATTTAGACAAAATTATATAAGAAACGACTACGTTCTACGAAAGCATACCCCTACCACTACAACACCACAGTATACAGCACATAACAAAACAAGACAGTCTTTATTTCAGTGGTGACCGGGAGGGGTGTAATACCTCCCTCTTTTTATAAATAAAAAAAAGTATTGATTTAAAATTAATTTATAATTACTTAATAGTAAAATTACTGACTGTCCAGAAATTTTAAATTTAATACCTAAAAACGTTTCTCAAGTCTTTTCTTATCCTATATTTTATATACACACTAAGAATTATAGTGGAAAAACGTTGGTTATTTGCCTGCTGAAATTATGTAACAAAAATACAAAATTCACATTTAACATTATAAAACTACATGAAATACCACGATTGAATATTCTCATACATACCTGTTGATTTAGGTATAAGGTATAACTATAAATAATAAAACTGTAAGATTAAGTAAAAGTACTAATTAAGTAAGTAGGTGGGTATACCGTATACAGAATTCAATATATATTTTAATAATGTGATTTGTGACTTATAATTTATATAGTTATATATGTGCAATGTGCAACATTAACATAGTTTATAGATAGTAATGTATGCTTTATTTAAATATTGGTAAAAGGTTAATAATAATAAAATATGCAAATGTTTCAGTTATTGTGTCTTGAGGTGTTGTTAGCTATAAAACTCAACAATTGTCATAATTAATGTCTATGTTATATTAAAAATATATTTGTATAATAATTTATTATTTTATATTTTGAGAAAATATGATCAAGTAAGTACAGAATAAATAAATGATACAAAGATACAATAAAGGAACAATATTTTACTACATAAAAATAAACTTAAATAATATAATTTAAATTACCAATTTGTGGTTGATATGCGTTTTAAATAAGTCATATAAGTTTAATCGGAAATTAATAATTATAATTTAATCTTCATTTATGGGTAATATATATTTATTAGATTTATCTATATCCCCAATTAGAGGATCGGCAATTACAAACACTCCATCCGATTCAGAAGCACTTTCAGACATTGGATATCCATCAAATTCAACTGTTGAACCCCTAGCGTGGTTGACCCTGCAAAAAAAATTCGTATCATAATAATTTTAAAATACAAAGTTCAATGAAGTGTAGTATTACAATATGACATTAGTTATGAGTTATAACTTATGAATATGATAAATTAAAATAATAAAAAATAAATTTCATATTTGGGCGAGTAATTTAAATTACTAAGAATTTTTTTATTTCTAAAAACACAAAAAAAAATAAAAATAAATTTATTTTGTCATCATATGACAGGAAAAAGCCAATTATAAACAATAAGTAAAAATTGCGTATATTATATATAATGAGAGTAGAAATAAAATGACATAAAATAGAATAATATGAAGTACAAAATAATACAATTTAATTATTAAAAATGTGTGAAACAGAGACAATTGATAGTAGATAATAAATATGCAATATCTAACCAAGATAACGAAAGCTCTAAAGAAATATGAAAAGTAAAATATTAATAAGTATCTATAAAAATTAAAAACAACATGTAAACTAGTGAAGGTTAAAATTATGTCATTGAGTTATAACCCCAATCTATTCTAGGTACAGATTTAGTCTAGGTACCACATAATAGTCATAAATCATAATATATAACTAATGTAAACAATTATAGCGTATATAGGGCTGGATTTCCAATAAAATACCAATTTATATTTAAAATAAAGTATAATTAATTATTGGTAATAATTAATCTTTAAAAGTTATCAATATTGTTTTGTATAAAAGTATTATTATTGTTTCCATTTTTTAATAAGAAAAATAAACAATTGTACACATTTTTTTCATAATACCTTTGGTGAAAATAAGTAAAAATGTTATTAGAGTACAATAAGAAATTAATTTATAAATACGTCATAATATGTACTTAATTAGTTAATACAATAGTAAAAAAATAAATAAATAAATAGTAAAATTATTAATATTTCAACTTATTTTAAATTCTTTAGTAAATATTAAGTATACTTTTTATAATATTTAAATCATTGATTTCATAATTAAATATTCTCATTTATCTTTTATTAAGTCACTGGCTTAATACTTAGCATTTTTTTTTATATTTAGTGAGTTGTTAGGTACTGCATATCAAAATATAGTATTGAAATAATTCAAAAATATATATTATATTAAATAACTTTACTAGAGAGATTAAAATTTCTATAAGTTTTTTAAGTAAACACCTATTTAAATGTATAACATATTAATATGTAGAACGAAAATATCTAAATTCTAAACACAAATGTTACTTATTAGTTATTAGTTACCATATTATGCGTTGCACCGTTCGATCGTTAATAATTAATATGGGTTATAAAATGTAAGAACGCGTGGGATGGTGTAGATAATTACAAGCTTTTAACATGATGTTCATCCCTGTCAACAGGGCACAAGCAACAATTCAACAAGATACATTGGAATGCATTTCTCGATATCTCTTAGCGTATAAGTGTGAAAAATTCATAACACCCATAGACGAATAAACGTAGTATATAGACACAAGATCGGCGAGCAGTAAGTTCCGCGTAACCCGCTTTGGGTTGTATGTGCAGAGTGCACGTGCAGAGGCGTACTAAATAATATTGCACTGTATTCGGACACT
The DNA here is from genome assembly GCF_020882245.1 of Rhopalosiphum padi. Lineage (NCBI taxonomy): Eukaryota > Metazoa > Arthropoda > Insecta > Hemiptera > Aphididae > Rhopalosiphum > Rhopalosiphum padi. The sequence goes on along the minus strand of NC_083598.1, from coordinate 48,094,719 downwards.
TATATCCTATAATGCAAATCGTAATATTAATAATAATACAGAGATAGATAAACTTAATATGTGATGATGTCATGCGTATTATCCAACATTGTTATACGGGTCCCCCTCCGGAAATATCTGGATGCGCTATGCTAGTTTGGTGTACCATCATCGTCAGCGTGAATATACGTGAGTGGACAGACGTGTCGATGCTGCTGCTGTAGTAAATACACAAACGAGCAGGAGAGCCATATAATAGAGCCATAGAGGGTGACGTTTATGTGTTAACCTTAACCGTTTTTATAATTATTATTTTAAATATCGATTTCTATCATTCACGAATGTTTAATAATAATAGATTATATTATGTTAATACACGGGTACGTAGATATATAGGCATATAGCTGTTATTCTACAGTCATTGGTGTTATCATTATCGTATTACTGTATTCAACGTCGTGTTAGCATATTATTATGTTATTTATCCCACCGCGACGAACACCGTATTAGCAACGTTCCATAATGCGTACCAGTTTTTCACCACCGTAATCACTTGCTTGATTTTGACGTATAGTTTCTTCAAGTCGTTGGAAATCTTTTTGATGATTTCTTCCACGTTACCATCATCTTGCCTGCCCATTCGCGGCCCGTCGTCGTCGTCCCGGTTCATGTTCCTCCACGTCGAGGCGAACCAGTCGGACGACGCGGGATCCGTTTCGATGGCGTCAGTTGCGTCCGCAGCCGGCAGTTCCGTCGATTCGTCGGCTAGAACGTCGGTCGTCACCGCGTCCGTGGTCGTGACCAGCCGCGTGTACTCTTCGATCTCCTTCAGCAGCTCGCGGGTCTTTTCGGTGTCCGACGGATCGTACGACTTGGTCTTTGTCAACAGGCTGTACAGTTTCCAGTCCTCCTCGGCCGGTCCCACTTCATTGACGTCTAAACTCTCGTGGTCTGCCTTTTCGTCGGTGAACGAAGGCACAGCAGGCGCGGCCCGACAGTCGTGGGCCACTAATACGGCCGACGCTGCGAAGATCGTCAAACACTGCAAACACCATCGTATAATTATTATTACGAGCGAGTGTATAATAGAATAATACATTATTGTAAACCCCACCAATAAATACCCAACAATTCAACATTGTACATTGTACGTGCACGTATAGTGGTGCAAATAGTGAGAGGGTTTTTTTGAAAGAGGAATATAGTTAGGCACCCCCCCCCCCCCCCCCCAAAAAAAAAAAAAAAAAAATATGTAACTTATTACAAAGATTATTTTTATACTGAAAATGTAGAAAAATATTTCGTTATTTTTTCACAGAATTATATAAATGTAAACACTATTACACTAAATTACTATAATTTAATATACAAGTGCGTTTACGTATAATTATTAAATAATAATAATTTAAATTTTATGATTATACCATTGACGATAAAAAACTATACTTAATTTATAATTTGACATATTCCAGTGTTTAATTTAAAAATATTTATGTATATTTATAATATTATATGTATTCAATATCTAATAATTAATAAAATGTATCGAACGATTATGATTTTATGAATGTAAATATGGTATAGGACATAAATAAATAACAAGGTCACTTAAGCCTCCTTTCAAAACTGTTCATAATTGAGTTATTTGAGAAATTATTTGCATGATAAACTGCTGAAAGATACAACTTATTTTCAAGTATGACATCGTGAAATTTAATGAACTCAAAACCCCAAGATATTCATATTCTCGGCTACAATATAATATGAAATCGGAAATTTTAAATAATTGTTGTATACAATTAAAGTAAATTTCATATATTACTTATTAGAACTTCAACAAATTAATTTGTTTACAATAAAAATTACACGTGAAGAACTATATTATAATATTATGATGCATTGTAAAAATGTTTTTACCAAAAATAATAATTGTTTAAAAACATACCTATCCTTTATACTCAAAATAATCTGATGCGAATATTAGTTTAATTAACCTATTTGACGATTGGGAGACTGCAGTACCTACTTTCAATATAGGCCGAGGTATGAGAGGAGGTGCGGCAAGAAAATATGATTATTTGGTATTCAGGAAGCGAAATATTTACACGGAGCGTATAGCCGATAGGTATAATAGAGGAGCGATAAAATATGATTTTCGTTGCCTATATTCGATTCGATGTTTCTATAGCCTACAGTAATATATACTATAATACCTATCTATCCACTAAAAATAAAAACATTAAATAATAATTATAATTTAAAACTAATAGACTATATCAATAGTAAGCTGATATAACATTTAAACATTTTAAAATAAATCATTATTCACTACCACAAAATTAACTGGTGGAATATTTACGGTTGTATATTTTTAAAGTTTTATACGCCCTTGAAAGTTAAACAAAAGTATAAATTATATATTATTCTTATTTTTGTACACCTATAAGTACATCATGACTATACCTATTACCCGCACTTCGTAGGATATTATCTGTGATCCGTGTATTATGTACAAACAACAATATACATTAATATGCATTTAATAACACGGACATTAAATGTTTGATACTTATCGATTCATAATACGTCACGTTTAGAAATTGTAATTGTTTTATTTTTTTTATTATTTCTAATAATAATAATATATATATACATATTATATATTGGAAGGTGGATAGGTACTTGTTACAGTTTAAATTTGTACGATACATCAACACCTATAAAGCTTATAGAAATTAGACAACATATTATAATATACAACTAATAAAATGGTTCGATAGATTACATTTTAACTTAAATATGTACACTGTACAGGTATGAGTGTATGACCTCTGCAACTACAAGTAGCTGGTCTTAAACATATACAAATGTAAAATAAATTGTCAAACCTCGAAATGTTTGTGAATATGGAAAATGACCAGTTTTATTATTATTTTTATATTTTTTTTTTTAACTACAAAGTCCGACATATCGCTGTACGTGCTTTTTTCGGTGAAGGACGTCAACTTCGACTATAGATATAAGTGACTATATAGTAGCACTTATCTACTTAAATTGAAATTATATAATATAATTTATTTATAAACACGTATTATTAATTTTTAATTCTATTAGTGTAAATCGTAAAATTATTATATTTATTTATTAAAAACATAAGTACGCAATGATACGTTTTTTTAATTTATAATTTCACAAACATATTCTTAAATATTATAACATATCATTGACTAAGAATCAATCCCAGTAATCATCTTAGTGTGGGACAGCAATTATATTATATATTATGAATTCAATAATCAAACCAAAAATAATTCAACAAACTCATAAACCAATCAATAATGTCACTAATGTACTATACAGTCGTTTTAAGATAATGGTCATTTAATATAATTTGTTTTAATTAGTTTCAACGTTTAGCGGATTTATAAATATTATATATTTTTATCACAAATTATTTTCCCATACCGATTTTGAACTAGCTAGCATTTTTAAATCAAACCAAACTATATCAAATTCAAAGTTTGTATGACTATACCCGGCAATGCCCTTGTCTCCGTAAGTAGATTCCTTTCGACAAAAATCAAAAATGTAAAAACTTTTTATTAATAAATGTATCTTTGTATATAGAACATAACAGTACAGAATATAATAGAATCCAATGAATAAAAAATACAAAAGATATATGATAATATGAGTTAGTAAACCAGAAAATATTATAATGAATTATTAAATAATTTAATACATATAATTAAATTACAATAATGGACAATGGTATGGATGTACAAACTTTCATTAAGTTTTAAAATGTAACAATGTTTTATAACAATTAAAATGTTTGTTTTTAAATATTTAAATTTACTAAAATAATAATATGTTATTTAAAAAAACGAACTGTTGTTTTTTTATTCAGTTAAAATTGAAAAGAATGTATCTATATATTAAAAAAAATATAATAAAATATAAGTGTGCAACAGTTCAACATTTTTATTTTAACGGTTTTAGAAAAATCAAGTAAACGGATAATTTTCATATTCATATAAAAGAAAATATATTATAATACTTTATTAAACATAAACGATAAACGTGAATATTGTTATTTATTATATACTTGATGTTTATATGAATATTCAAAATAGTAAAATAATTTAGAAAACTATAATATATTAGGTACATATTATAAATAGGTATATTCCTTATTATTTCTTATAAGTTTCAAACTAAGTTATCTGAATTGAATGTCTATTAACGAGATAGCTAACAAGTATATTATTATTCTTAGTTGAGTTAAAGAGTTTTAGATCTTAATTATTTATCCAGATATGCAGTTTTTTCTTTTTAAATATTATAATTAGATAATTCTATATAATACTTAAAAATAATAAAACTAAGAACAAAACTAAATTAAAAAAGAAAATGTTACTTACCATTGAGAAATTATATAAACATTGAACATTATTGAACATTATATACAACTTACAAATTCATATTCCCTTAAAATGTACAGTTTGGTCATACCCGCATTATAATATGTAAAAATTATCGAGTAGGTACACAGCAAATCTACATTTTTATTATTCATTACGAGTTACATATCTGACTATCGTATTATTGTAACTATAGACTTACCATGGAAATCTTCATTTTTCTGTGTCAATATTATGTGTTCTGATGTCTGAATTTTTGAACGAACTGAACTGCAAGACGAACGTCTCACTTTGGTATAGGTACTAAACCTTATAAAAGGAGGACCTTGAACGGTTATCTATATTGGCGTAATGTTTTCGCACACTTATAAAAACGGATGCTCTCGATTAAATCACAACAAATCTTCTGAAAGAAAAAAATTATATAACATCGATTTGTCGCACATTACACGGTTTGGCTTTTCGGTGTCCAATGCAATGAATGGTGGTTGTGTGATGACTACAGACATTTTTCGTTACAATGAAACCTTGAAACGTAGGTAAACATTTTCCAGGCAAACTATAAGTGTACTTGGTTATCTTTCTCTCTCTTCGTATGACTCCTTAATATCCGATCTGGGTTTCAATGTCGTCTTGTTTTTTTTCAATATTTTACGATAACTATTTATATAATATTTATGAGTATTGAGTTAATACGTTATTATTATTCTTATTCTTATTTATTTATCATTATTATATTTTTCCAACTCTGACGTGGAATGGAAACAAATTATCAACAACATTGAGCAATACAAGCATATATAGATACTTCATTTGTATGGTAAAATTAATTAATGCAAATTGGTCAAACTGAAACGTTGATTGATTATAAATATAAATAACATATCAAATGATCTATTACAAATTACAATATATATTATATTTATAAATACGATTCCGCTTGGTTTTTAAAGCTTAAAAATATCCAGTTTTTTGTATATATTTTATAAATTATTATTTATAATGTTTACAAAACTTTCAGTCTAACATAAAAACTAAAATAATTATGAGAAGATTTAGGTAAATAGTATTTCGATACTTGACTAGAATTATATTTTATTGGTATAGTAGATTAGTTTCTAAATTAAAATTCTTGTCTATCTTTTTTATGAGAATGTTACTTTATTTATAATTATTAAAATATTTAAAATTAAAAAACATTTTTAAAAACATGTTTTCCCGACAAAAATAGTATTCCAGTCAATAATTGTCATGCTTATTAAACAATGACCTCATGCATTATACCGATTATTCATTTATTATATAATAGGTAAATTAGTCTTGTTATAATATTGATCATCTGTTGTTCACCCAATACTAATTTTGTTCTTGTTTATCATGAAACGATTTCATTATCAAGGCTATTGATGAACAGGAACAGCATTTAGAGGCAAACATATTTAAACACAAACTATATAGTATAAGACACAAGTAAGCAACTACATTTTTGCTCTTATAATTAACTGCAGTTATATTAATTATATATTATTATAGATACTACCTATATAGATATACATTAGACATAAACTCATAAATAATTACTAATTATGTAAGTTTCGAAAAACTTATTTATACGTATGTTAAATGCAAATCATTTAAGTCTTTTTTTAGGCATATACAACTATAAGTAGTGTAGAAAATAAAATGAAAACTTAAAAAAAAGAAGAATAAATAAAAACTAAAAGTATTTATATATTATAATTATATTACAGTCTGAAGTAATTAGGAGTAGGTAACATTTATTGTGATTAATATACAAGAAGGACTAGATAATATCTATTTCTAAATTTCTAATTGATTTTAGTATCTAATCGTAATCTAATCATAAATTAATAATTCGACAAATTTCAATTTTTTTTTTCGAATACCTATCAAAAATCAGATAATACAGATTATTAAATTATTTTAATATTTTTTATTTTTGCTCCTATATATTTTCCTTTTTAACCGTTTTTTACATTTGCTATTTCGGGAAATTGTTTACATTTTAAAGTATTATACATAATCAGAACATATACGGTTCCCAAAGTAAATAATATTTCAAGATTGATTTAAAAAATGGTGGACATTGAGCAAGTGGATACCGCTCTGGTTTTGCTGTACAATATAGATGTCGAGATGATCATGTAATGGATGTGTTTAATTTGATTTAAATGATTCGTACATTCTATACGAAAAGTCGAAAAACGATTCTGAGCAGAAACCGTCTGGCATATTTCACTAAGTATATTTTACGATATGTTTTTGATATAGCTATAAACAAATTTCCTAAAAAACAAAATCGATTATTTCTGATTAATTTTAAATTCTTACTAGTATGACACTGACAGTATATTTATATTAATTATTATTTAATAATAATTAACAATCTAGATGTATGAATTTTTTTATATTATAAAATAATTTTAGTCAATTTTAGATTCTGAGCGGAGCTGCATACATGGATGTATTATTTTTATAATGCTAAATGTGTTTTTCTGTCTGTTATCACTTTATCAGCTCATTACCTTTTAGGGCAGTAAAAATTCTGCGATTTTTATATTTTATTGAACTCAGCACATCCATTAATTAGTTACAGTAAACCACTAGACAATTATAGTGTACAACAGAGCGATACCTACTCAATTTTTTATCTATTTTTAAATATTTAGTCTACTCAGCATTTGGGTTTATAAAAATTATATTGCAACAAATCACATTAAATTTTATTTTTAATTTAAATTTCAAGAAGTTCCATCGCTGGATGGATTCATCGTTCAAGTCGTCAATCCCTCTTTATTTTATTTTATTTTTATTCTATTTCTACCTGTACAGCACTTATACTTGTTGTAAAAAATAATATATTTACAGATTGTATAATAAAACCAATTAAAAAAAAAAAATTTAATTTAATTACAATCAAATTTAAGTTATAATAATTAATGAGTATAATAAATTATGAAAGCAAAAATATAAAACTTAAACAATATTACGATATTAATATTATGTACATATAATACAGTAATTATTAGTAGATACATAATATTGTAATTTATTATACTATATTATTTTACCAATATTATAGAAAGGTATAGCATACAATATACATATTATAATATCTACATCATAATATTTTTATATAATGAAAAAGTTGTTTTTTAACTGCGTTGAAATATCTATTTTTAAACCTGCAAACACCATATTTGAAATGTCTAGGTATATAGATTTTTACATATAAACCGATAAATTAACTGATGTATACGTGAGTAATTGACGTGAGTCATGAATCACGTATCACGATAGACAATAGCTTTATGATTTTTGAATTCTATACACGTCTAAATTTACCTCCCAGTGTGATAGTGTAACAGTATGTAAGTAAACAAATAAATTACCTAACAATAAATACCAAATATTTATTATTAATAAAATATTAGGTACCTAAGTAATGCATTAGCCATTAGGTACGTAAATAATTAAGAGGACGTCATACCCGCACGTATTGTCTCGGTCTTATACGGGCGTAAGACATAGCAAATTTGCATTCAGCGAAATCAATTTTATACATAAATGATACTGTTCGCGACTCACACGGTCTATTTTATCTATACTATGATAAAAACACCTTTGCCAAAGCAAATTTGAATGATGAATTACAGCCTTGTAGTTTTATTAAGTATTTAGATGACTTATACGTATATATTTATTAAAAGACATCTTATAATATACTAAATTTAATTTATAAATATAAATTTATAATATACTTACTAATCTATGTAATATGTTGACATTATTATAAGCACTTTCCTCTGATAGTTAATACCAATAATTTTCAAACCAACTTTTTGTTTTTTTAATTAGTTATATAAATAAGTTATATAATAAGTACCCGAATCTTTATTATGAACATCGAACGAAAAATATTATTTCTTATCGAATAGTAAATATAATATTATAATAAACCAATTACTCTATTAGACTATTTCAGTATTACCTACCTATAGGGCTATAGGTGGCTAGGTATAGTTGTAAAAGTTTTTTTAATTTTTAATTATAGATGCTCAACAATACTTTTAAAATATTTAACAATACCAAAAAGGTGTGAAAATTAAAAATCATGAACACATCACTAACAGGATATATTTAATTTAAATTTAATTATAATTTTATATTATTACAGCTGATGTAAATCCTTATGCTGTTGAATACCCAGTGAGTTGAATACAACTACAAATTTTACTATTGCTTAAAGCTTAAACTTAATAAATATTTGTTAAAAAATATTAGAACGCAGTCTGCCGGGTACGCAGACCGACGCGGGTAGCGAATAGCAATCGGATTGCATTATTTTACAGAGACTACCAGCGTCAACTGTGCGAAGCCTTAAGTAATAACTAATAAGTAGGACTAGGGACTTCCACGAGTTTGTATGTTTTTCAAAAATCATTAAGAACATAGGTTAGAAAAATATAAATTTGTTTCATACCAATATGAGTATAGCTATGTTAATTATGTTTATATATAATTTTTAAATATTTGTCTAACCTTTGCAATAATAACCATTTCCTATGTATCCTTGTCTACATTGACAAACATAATGTCCTGACGTATCAGTCACACACTGAGCCGATGGATGGCAAATGCTGGTGTTAACTACACAGGTCTCTGTGCACGATAACTCAGAACCATACCAATTTTCTGTGTATCCCTTCAAAAAATAAAAGATAAGATTAAGAAATTGTTTATTTCATTTTTTGTGTTAAGTAAATAGCTTATTTATTTGTTACCTGGGCACATGAACATTTAAAAGTATTTCCTACATTGTTACATTCAGTATTTGCTGGACACGAATTCTCTGTGCAGCCAGTTTCGATTACCCGTTCACACTGTGTAACACCATTACCTGTATATCCATTGTTACACGATAATTCTAAAACAATTTTAGTAGCAAGTTAAGTTCACAAAATATAATATGTTATGTATTAAATTATAAACTATTTATATCATGGGCGGCGCGAGGGGGGTGCAAGGGGGTGCACTTACACCCCCCTTGCTTAACAAAAAATTTAATTAAATTAAAAAAATTGAATGGTATTGAAACTATTTTATTTTGCATAATTATCTACATTATATTATATTACGTATTTAACTATTATTATTATTATTATTATTACGCGTATATAATATATGCATTATTTAGAAATTAGCGTATACCTACTTGCACGATGTACCCCCCTGATAAAATTCCTGGCGGCGCCTATGATTTATATCAGCATTCTTTGCTGTCTTAATGGTTTTGGTCATGGACATACAATAGCATCCCTAAACGGTTTAGGGCTAAACCCTTTTATATAGGGGAGGGGAGAATTTCATAAATTATATAATATATATGCACTATAGGTAAGTGATATAAATTATAAAAATTTGAATGGAAAAAGGACATAGGAGAGGCAACTGCCCCAATCATCCCCTCTATAAGGATGCCCCTGTGGTCACAAAACATTCATGTATGTAAAAAAAAAGTTAGTAAGAAAATTAATAAAACCATGGTTTTGAAAAGTCCTTCATTAAGTCACTACAAAAATTGCTGTTTAAAAAAAAGATTATCATTACTTACATCTATATGTTTTATGAAGCTATAGTTTTTATATACTTAGGCAAATACCTATTCTAATATACTTAATCACACAATATTATGTTTTAATAAGTTAGCATATATTATGAAACAGTCTTTCATTCCTTTAAGTCAAAGAGTTAAACATAACCAATTTTACATCAAAATTTCATTTTTAAAACGTATTACGCTAATTAGGTAGATAATTAAATTGTATCTTTCCTATTATTTACTACTTATATATTATTCAATTAAACATTTTAAATTTCCATAAAATAATGGTTGTCAAGATTGTCCATTCCGGGTCTTTTCTTCCTCAGAACCAAGGTCCCTATTATTCTATGGAAGTTTAAAACCTGTTGGATTATATAATATACATAGGGTTACATTTTTAATATACTTAATAAATTAGTTATTTTCGCAATCGTATTTCATAACTATATACAATATTACATATAAAAACTACATATCCAGCATTCCTTTTAGGGTTTAATTTTAACCAAGTTTTTAAGCTTTGAATAATATAATAAAAATCTTCAAAATTACAAAATATTATAGTAGTAGGTACCCATTATAATATAATTTGACGACATACAAGTTAATTTTAATTTATTTTTTTTTTGTCCAAATATAATAATTAATATGACACAATATGTCAACATATACCTAGTATAATAATTAATAATAATATACGGTTTAATCGCACGGACCTGTCAACTGGTATCCGTTGTACGCGTTTTCCGAGTGTAACGAAAAAAGCCACGCGACTACTGATGGGAACACGGACAACTCGAAACCCAAGTTGGCGGGCACGTCCAAGATAGCCGCGTGTACATCGCCGTCCATCGTTGCGACGTAAGCCTGTAAATCTGACTCCGGCATTGCGATCCCGTTGATTGACGCAGGGGCGTCATTTCACATTTTTTCATGGGATGCAAAACCAATATTGAAAATCTAAAGTAATATCAGTCATATAACTCTAGAAATACACAATTTGTAGGTTTTTTAAAAAAAATATTCAAACTTATTTATATACTTAACTACTTTTTACTAAATAAACACTTCTTCTAATTGTAAAGATAATTTAGCGCTTTCATCAGCCAAACTATTACTTTTATTAGTTAACTCTTCTATATACTTAGAATTTTGAAAATATTTCAGTTAGAAAAAAGGATCGACACTGAATAATCTCTTTTATAATTACCGTAGAAGTGTATCATTATTAGTGTACATCAGCTGGGTGTTTGCAATCAATAGACAGTACCCCAAAGTATATGGTTATGAAAGTAATCAAAATCAATATAAACCTGAAAACAAGGAATTTCCTTCTGAAAATGTTCATAAAACTATGGAATTTAATAATAATGAACAGTTGGAAGAATTTGTACCTAAAAGTTTTGTGGCGTCTTTTGGTCACCAGGGGAGTTGCAGTGGAGCTATAGCTGTCTTAATTTCAAACGAAATATAGATAAAGCAGTTGAGTCTCCACGACCTTTAAATCCACTACCCAAACATCCTGATGAAATTTCACACTCAACTAATATCGAATATGAAAAAGAAAAAGAAAAGGAAAGTATAATATATTGAATAAACGAACAATCTGAAGTCGAATTAAGTTTCTTAGATTATCTTCAAAATTGGTTATTGTCGCCAACTATAATTTCGATTGATTTTATTCGGAAAATTGTTAGTGATAATACTAGTGAATACAATGGTTAGTAATAAATAATAGTTATTTATAATTATTTTAACTTTAAACTTAAAAATTCAAGTTAAGTACTGTTGTTTTGGTTTAAAGTTTTCATTTTTGATGATCTTTCAATATTTAAGATAATATTTACTTACATTTAATCTAATATTAGATATCATTATTAAAAAAAATACGATAATTGTTATAAAACACAATTCCTATGTACCTATATTAAACATAAAGGTACTTGCAATTAACACAAGATTATTCTATAAAGATTTATTGAAAATATTTATATGATAGCTTTATTAACGGCAAGATTCAATTTCAAAGCATATTTTTTTAATATAAGAAATATAAGTAGGATATTTAAGAATTTTTAAATTATCAAATATTTTCTACCCCAATAGTAGTGTGGTCCTCTAAACATTAATTTTTCTAAGGCGATCAGAAATCCCAATTTGTCACTGTAACCATAATATATTTATAAAAAGTCAATTAAGCAGTGTCAAACACTTTATATATTTATTAAGTATTAGGTAATTAGGTATATTTATAGATAATTTGTTTTTTATTTATAATATTATAATTTTGAGTTATTTCGCGCAATCATGTAAAAATTATCATGGTCTTTAGTAATAACTCAAGTACTAATTATAGACTATAGTAAGTTCATTATGTATATATCATATGCAGTAAAAATAGCCCACATTTTGTTTAGTTAAAATATCGCAATAAAACAACTGATTTATGATTTGTTTCATAAGGTTAATTTTTTTATTACCTACGTAACTTAGAATTTATTTTAATTTTTTTTGGAAAGAGGAAGGGCGGACAAATTATTTTGCCCCGGGGCGCGTGTACATTAAATGCGCCACTGGTCGAGGGATTTTTTCAATTTTAATTGTCTGAACGAGCGCAGCAAATAAGTGACCACTGACCACGTCGTGTGCATTTAAAAATACCATTAATTTCAATTGGCTATAATGATTTAGCCAAATTCTGACTTCTTTGTTGTTTTCAGCATACTTAAAAATATAGGTACGTTAAAACAAATAAAAATTGTAAAAAAATGGGTGTTAAGTAAGACAGAAAAGTTTCGTTCATGGTGAATCGGTGAAAAAGAGTTTTATACGAATGCGTAAGACACCGATTATTGCGCTAACTTAAAAACCATTTCAAACAAAGACTCCAAAATCACTTACCATTCACCAATGCACTGTCACACTCAGGAGTTAGACACTGTATAACTCAAATACAGGGTCGGAGCCGCACTTCACTGCCGGTGAACCGATGTCGAGTATCACTGTCGTGATGACGATTATTTTTATTATAATCATTGTCAACGCCGTTTGAGCGTTTCAAGTTATCTGAACAAATAAATAATTTTTGAAGACGATCGACTTGCTGTTATTTAACAATATCTTGACATGCACAATAATAAACTAAACAAAAACATATAGGTACTATACGTAACCGACGCGATATTGTACAATTAGGTATATGGTAATGTTTAACCGGCGTTTATTGACTCCCACTCTGTATATAAAATAATATTTCGTTATATATGCAAGTATACAACATTACAACGGTCTATTATTGCTCTTATAAAAAAACGTAATATATTATATTGTAGTAAAAATACTCTGGCTATCATCAACGCGTTGCTTATAAATAACCAGGTAAACAGTTGACCAAAGTATACTGCATAATTATTACGCAATGAACGCGCGTGTACTTCGGTAATTTAACACGACGAAACTGCTAGCTACAAAAATGTTTTCTGTCACCGCATTCTATTTTAATAAATAAAATTGCACTTTACACACCATCCTTTCCAGCAGATACAACGGTAGAATGTGACGAGGAGGAGAAAAAATGCAGCGTTAATGTGGTGGAACTATTCCCACAGATAGGAGTGCAGGCGTCCGGTCACCTGGAATATATTCGGTCGGCCGCACAGATAAACCGCATGTCCATCCATCATTTATTGCAAGACCTGGTGCGTGCCGCTATTTACCGGCGAGGTTTAGCAGACGGGTCACAGTCGTTGACGAAAAAATTACAGAAACGGGCAGCGTCAAAAACGGTGCAGAGTAGACGACCCAACATCGTGATGCCCGGGAAGGCAGCAGAGTCACCTTCGGAACTGGTGAAGCCGAAAACGGAAGCGCAACAGGCTCAAAACCGCAGAAAATTGCAAACATTTAAGGAGAAGAGGAAGGCCAGGGAGCCGTTGGTTAGCCAGCAATACCCATAGACAAGAATACTATGCCTATGAACCAAGGTGGATCCACCTTGGCAACACCCTTTAGTTGTTACTGTTTTTGGTGCGCCTATATAAGACGGTCTGTGACAGCTCCGTGTGTCCAGCCGTTGTACCTAGTTTTGTTTAACCAGCTGTTATATTGTTATATTGTAAAATACACTGTTTCGTGCTTTATACCTAAAACGTTATAATTCTTTCTACATTAGTTAATCCTGACATTGCAATTATTACTCTGAGTAATTGTCAATTGAACTTTTACTGGTGTGTGAAAGTGTGAACCCACTTTCATGGGTTTTCATGCTTCGCGCATCGTGCTAACCAACCGTTCATTAACACGATCACGTTTATATTCTGTCACGCGTACCCGTTTTTTACGCGGGAACATCGTCTTCTTCGACGTCGAACGAAAATCTCTCTCGCGAGTACCACACAATTTGTAAATCTCCGTATTTAAATTTCGCGTTGTTTTTTTTTGAATTATAATAAAATTGTTAATAACAAAATATAATACGTGGTTGTTGGTTGCAAGAAAGAAAGTAGCAGTGGCGGCTCGTAGTTAGGGGCGATGTGGCGATCGCCCCGCTTCTAAAATTATCATTTTTTACTAATTTATAAGTTTAATATCAATAATATCAAATTTCAAATTTATATTGTAGTATAATATTTTCAAAAATAAAAAGGGTGGGCAAATGGGTATCGCTCTGCTGTATAGTAGAGATAGAGAGTAGGTCGCTATATAATGGATGTGTTCAATTTGAATGCAATAACAATTAACAGGTATCATTGTATACGAAAAACGATTCTGAACGGAGATGATTATTGTCAGTCTAGGATATGTTATATTCAGTGGCGTATATAGAAATTATTTTCACTGTGCGCCAATTTACCACCAGCATGGTTGCATATACAACTGGAACATTTTTTAGGTGGCCGGGTAGTTTTAATTATGACATAAATAATACAAATAGAGGAAATTTAACTTATAAATACATATTTATTATTACATTATACATATAATAAATTCAGAAAAATACATAATAAAATGTTTTGATTGAATCTGAAATTTCACTATGGACCTAGGCTTAGGACCCCCTCTATATATGCCACTGGTATAACATATACGTATAGATTATACGTTTAATTTTAATACATGTATATTTGTAGCAAAATAACTTCGTTGTTATGTAATTGCCTAACATTAAAACAAATTTTATAAGTAAAGCGTATTAAAATCCCAGCCCTAGTAATTACTATGATTTCCGATATACAAGTAAAGGTAAGTATAGTCAAGTAGATACTAGTACCCAAGTGTAATACTGTAATAACAATAGACAATATAAGTACAGTGAAACCTCTACTAACGGACACCTCTCAATAGCGGACGTTTTTTGGGGAACGGGGACATTTTCACTACTTTTCAATAGAAAACCTCCGAATAGCGGACTCTCCAAATAACGGACATTATTTTAATAGAGTTTTTAAAATAATGGTAATTTCCTAATCTTTATTTGAAAATAATACGTATTCATATTCGTATGTATTCTCGTATTACTATTGAGATTGCACAGAGACGGTGTAATTATAAACAGACAAAGCTCGCCGATTTTTTCAAACAAAAATAATTTAAAAATACATGTACATAATTTTGATTGTAAAAATGTAATAATTTACAATAAATAATAAGTAATAACATCATACATACATAATTATACAAATAAATTTCAAAAATGTATCCCCTCTGAATAACGGACAACATTTTGGTGACCGAGAGTGTCCGCTATTCAGAGGTTTCACTGTATTATATTAGCAAGTGATCTATATTGACTATACGAGCACTTAATATTATTAGTTAAGTATATGTTGTGTTCACACTTAAAAACTTAGTGCTTACAGGCTCTGTAGTAGGTACAGGCGTTCCTATACAAAAACCGTGAATTATTGATGTCAACACTTCTTTATTCATACATTATTATACATAATACTATTAAGAGGACGTAGTACCCGCATGTGTTGTCGCAGTCTTCACACGTGCGACATAGCAAATTTTCGTTCACTATTTTCAATATTGTGCTTATAGTTTTGATATTAGAGTAAACTGACCTATTACCTATAAAATTTAAAAGTAAGATAATTATCCAGGGCCCCCATAGCCTTTTATTGATATTATTATTTTTAAGTACCTAAGTTATGGTCATTTTAAAATGTAGGTACTGTTTCAAAAAGACCATAACTTACTTAAAAATAATATCAATAAAAGGCTACGGGGCCCTGGATAAATTTTCTTATCTTTAAATTTTATACTAGGTCAGTTTACTCTTATGTTAAAACTAACAGCATAATATAGAAAATAGTGAACGAAAATTTGCTACGTCGCACATATTGTAGAAGACGGATACCACATATTATGCGGGTTCTATCTTTACCAAAATAGTTGTAGTCATCGTGTACTCTTATTACACAGCAATGGTTCCCAATCTTTTTAGTTATACGATCTGACGGACTATCAATTTTGTACAAAAAAAAACTTTGAGACCTATTTATTTAATATACAGATAAAAATTACAAATGTATAATTTTTACAGGAGTAGGGATAGTAAGGTAGGTAATATTGTTTTTTAAATTTATATTAAAAATGCCTTAAAAAAGTTAAATAGGCAAAATATTTACATTTCTTGTAAAATTCGTTAATTTATACTTAGTTTTTAGCGGTGTTATTATATTGCAGGGGTCACTAACTAATTTCTATGGAGGTCCGTTTTGAAACTAACTATACTGGCTGCGGTCCCTAACAGTTTTAATAATTTACACAATACACACGTTAGATAATAAATACATTTTTTTTTTTTACTTACTACTAAAAATGTTAGGAGTCTTCATCAAGTGGATAAAACAATTTTTTTGCTATGGTACGAAATTCACTCAAACTTTTTGAAGTATTGTTAAAACCGCTACTGAGTCCTGATGTCAACATAAGTCTATCACTGATTTAAACATTTACCATTTACTACAACAAAATAAATCTTCACATTTATCATTTTACTGCAGTTGTTTAGAAAAACTGTGCGTATAAGTTAGCATATTGCATAATAATTGATAATAAATTGCAAAAATAACTATAGGAATAGAGGGAATAGAATAGTTGAACAATTTGTCTAGTGGTTTATTATTAAGGTTTTATTAAATACTGAAATTATTTAAGAAAATACTGTTATTGACTACTCAATACTTTTAGTTAGGTTATACTTATCTTATTAATTTTTTTAATTAACCCAAAGCAGTGATTATTACTTATTAACTTTCAATCAGAAGTTATTTTTGATGTTTTTATTGGTTATTGAAATTTGAAATTAAAAAAGTTTAATATTGCTTTCAAGTTTCAATACATATCTTTAAATATATAATATTATAGGTATCAGTCACAAATTTTAGATTTCTGAATAGATGTGTTAAATTTGAATTCAATGATCATTGTTTATGAATAGCGATTTCTAAACAAAGACTAGATCAGTCTATGTTACTGTCATTACTGAGAAAATTTCTTGATATATTTTTAGATATTTCTATGAAAGTAATGAATTTTACTATTATAGTATTACTGCACGATGATTTAATTTTTCCTGAAAGTTTAAATAAATGGTCAATGGTATTAAGTTCATATAATGTAGAGGTATAGACATATCTTAAAATTAGTCTACATATTTTGAAAATGTCATTGCTATAATAAAATTTAAAATACATGTAATTATGTAAATATTTGTAAATTATACCAAGACAAGATAATTCATTGTCAAAATATATAATTTCAATATAATTTCATCCAAATTTGAATTTCAAATAACAATAAACATTGAACAATAACTGTATATATTTTACTTTCAGATTGTCAGTATGAAATACTTATGAAGAACCTTATATTAAATTTTCAAATCTAAGATGTAAAATTTAAATTTTATAAATTCTTTACTACAAATACTCATAGTTTGTAAATTTCCGTGATTTTGATGAATTTTGCAGAAAATTGAACAGCAAATTCATATAACAATTTAAAATATTTTAGTACAGGGACATTTAAGACCTTTTGATAAGAATAAGTTGTTTTAACTTCAATTTTTTCAACTATAGCAGAATAATACATTTATATTAATAGACAGAACTTTAATTTAAAATATTATAATAGATTATTAAGCTAGATGTGGAAACATTAAACGATTAAACAACTTGCAACTCATATCATAAATTAACAACATAGCAAATTTGTGTTAAGCAATTCCAATTTTTTATTGTTGATTTAATGTTAGAATAAATTAACGTATAGTTAAACTTAAGAGTAAGTATTTTTTTTTTTATAATTTTTAAAGTTTATATACTCAGTTTAAAAATTAAATATTATAAAAACCAGGGAGAAGATAGATAATTTTTTATTTAAAAAAAAAAAATAATAGATCAATTCACTTTAATATTTAAGCTAACAATATACAATTGAAATTATTGAGTGCGGTTATATACACGATAATCGTGCTATTTAGGTACTGAAAATATGTTTTGGTAATATGCATAAGACAGAGATAACACATGCGGATAGGATGTTTTCTTAAGTTAAATTATACCTAAATAAAATAAATATAAATTTAAATCATATTAAGACCAAATATATAAAATTTGAATCAAAACAATATTCCTTTCTATTTGAAATCAATAATAAAATGAGAAATAGTAGCAATCTGCAAAAAAAAAAAAAATAACATTAAACTTTCTTAATAGAAATATGAAACTATATCTTAAGTATTAATTAAAAATAACCAATTTTTCACATAATTTATTAATATTGGTAAATTTATTAGTTTTGGATGTTTTAAATATAAAATATTTAAATATTTAATTAATACATTATCTTATTATATATTTTATTGGTAAATTTTATGGCAAATAAAAGTAATAAGAATTATATTTGTATAGCACGCATGCTTTGAATTTCAAGTATACCTACCTATGTATACATCAATAATTTATCTTATTAAAATATATATATTTAATTATTTTTGAATATAGATTAAAAATTAAGATATCACTTCAATAATATATTTACTTATATTATGTTTGATCATAATATAATGATATTAAGGCTGGATATTATACATATAAATTTTAACAACTATTGAGTATATTACAGTGTTATTATCTACATAAGAATTAGTTTACAATCTTAACATATTTATTTAAAAATGTATTAGAATTTGAACTAATCCATAAGTGAATATATATTAAAGTATTAAACCATAAGTTAATACTATAACAAAATAATATAACAGGAACTAAATACTATTTATTATATTTATACTATTGAACTATAACATAATATATTCTTTTTTCATGACTTAGATACATATGAAAGTTATAAATTTTTTTTTGAAAAAACGATAAATTGTGTTAAAATACAAGAATTGATTATAAAAAAATGTAACAAAAAAAAATTCAAACCTCTAAATCTAATTTAACATTAATTAATGACAGAGGTGAGATTAAGTTAATTAGAAACTGGAATTCTTATATAATATAATGTTGTGTGTGTGTAAAATTTTATCGTTAATGGCTAATAGTTGTTATAATTATCTTATTCTATATTTTAAATTTAAAAAAGATACGATTGCTTAGGCACACATCATTACAATATTTATTTTAATTTAAACCAATGATTTAAAAATTCATAAAGATTTAATCAATTATTTGAAATATCAATACAGATTATTTATTTAATTCAATTTGACATAAGAATACTAAGTCTCAATGAGAAGACTAGTGTAGAAGCCTAGTGTTATTAAAAACAGCATAAAAAAAAAAGTACCTAATATACAACAATTATATTGTAACAATACCATACATGAATAATATTAAAAAAGTATACAAAAAAAGAAATTTATAGATAAAAAAATAGAAAATGTATGATTAATAATGTTGCACAAAAATTATTATAGTTACAATATAATTAAAAATTAGTATAAAAAATGATTTATAGACAATACAGTAACTACATGATTACATCAAAAACTTGTTTTTTTCCAATCAAATTTTATATATTTAAACATTAAAAATCATGATATTAATCTTCTAAAATTCCAAATTTAATTTAATTATTTATGTAGATAAATATCATTAATTATTAATTTTATTCATAATTATGAATAAATAATTGATAACAAAATTTAAATAAATAGTTACAAGTAGTTTTAAAAACAAATTAGTGAAATTATTACTGACAAGAATCAAAAGGTGTTAATACTAAATTTTTAAACATATGGTATATCTTACAAAACGTAACCTAAGTCAAACTATTGATTTCGCGTTAAATAAGGCTTGAAAAACAATTTTCAACAATTTTCAAGCCGTACAATGTATTTTATATTTGTTCATATAATAGAAAATTATTTTAAAAAATTATATAAAATCAAGGCATTAGTAAAATAAATATTTAGGTTTACACTGAAGCTTTTTTCTAGCATTAAATAGTAAATTATTTTTTGAAAGTCAGTAACAACGTATGCATACACATATTCTAACTATTATAATACAGAACATAATTTAAAAAATATCTTTTAACTAATGTTAAGATACATTTTGACATATTATACACATTTGACCACAAACATAGTGATTATAAGTGGTTTACTGCATGTCTAAACTCAGCTCTATAATAATCTACAAAAAAACATACAGTATTCACATCAAAGAGATAAATAGTCAAACTGATATCAATATTTATTTTGTTTGATATACATATTTTACAATATGTATACAAACAAAATGTACAGAATCAATAATAAACATTAGCCAATACTGTATTGGTTTAATTCAACTCCTACTTCACTGTAGTAAGATCGGTACACCTTAAACTGCTTTTTGTGTTTCCTGAAATAATAAAAATTAAATACATTATAATGTCACAATAATAAAATAAATATTTGTACTGGTCTTATTGTTGTATAAAAGGGGATTCTTATATCAACAGTAGGCACTCGTGAGTATAATCACTCTGTATACTTATTTATATGCTCACAAAACATTTGTAAACATAAAAGAAATGTGTAATTTTACCATGGACCTTATATTAAGTATAAGGTCTATGAATTTTACTAGGTATCTCAATATCCCAGAAGCCATACTAGTATTTGTACTTTCTTCAAATCTGAAATAATATTACAATATATTAATATTTTCATCTTCAATATTATATATTGTTAGATACAAATTTAATTTTGAATATTAATTAAAAACTAATTTATTATAATTTATAAGCTTATAACTTTATAAAAAATAATATAGGTATTATAATATAAATACATATCTTTGTAATTTAACTTTACAAAATTAATCATCAATAAACATTTACTATAATTTGTTTGTTCTAGTCTAAAATGTATATTATTTTATATTATAATTAATCATTTATCTATAATAAATTATACATAGAATATAATCTGATAAATAAAATATAAAATCTAATAATTTTAGAAATCACATAAAATATATTTTACATTTTCCATTATGGCTGATATAAATTGTTTTAAATTATTTTTTTTTTAAGGAAAGTATTGAAATATACTGAAAATAAATGTCATTATTAGTTATAAACAATATTGTTGTAAATTATCCAGAATAAATTGAATTTAAAGAACAAATTATAAATTCTGCAAAACGTCTGTAATGTGTAAGAACTACAATTAAACAATAAAAAAAATAGTCAGGAAGTATAGGAACTAACTTTTGTCCGAAGAGGCTCTCGACCTTCAGCGGGTTGAGCAGTTCTATCGGCCGGTTATAAAAGATACAGATGTATATTTAATAAGAGCATTTTTCCACACAAACAATATAATAATAACGTTTATATTATACGAAATGGGCGTAGTCTTAACCATGGATAATGATATAAAAAATAATAAAAAACGGCCAACGGTTATCCTTGGACTATGGTCATTGGCACCTATAGTTCATCCTACTCGGTACACAGTGTGATGCACATTATTAAATTTTAAGCAAAATTTTAGATTAATTTATAAATGAAGTGTTTTATCATCAACCACTATAATTTGATTTTAATATTGTATAATTATTTAATGAAAAAATTGCAACTTAAGCACGCGAAATTAACTTATAAATAACAAAAAAGAATGTTCCCAGATGGTCCTAACAACTACCGCTACGAGTTCATGTACCGTGGAGAAGAGTTGAATGTCCGGCCATCGGTCTAAGAACTCTATCCATTCACCTGAACAAAACCTGCCTACCTCCTCCTTCTCCGCTTGTCGAATCATTGCAATTCATGTCCGTGCAATTATATATATATACACGTATGTAGTTAAGATTTCATACATACACAATAATAAATAATACATCATTGACCAAGGATACGCGTAACACAATACCCTATCCAAGTTTCATTTCCCACAGCCACAAATAGTAAATAATATAAAAGTAACCATGATAAAATACCATGTCGAGTATTTATCATGACATTTTTTTTTGGCAATACTGATAGCAAATTTTTAGACACACTATAGAATATCGTAAAAAAATTAAAATCGCAAAACAATCTAACACGCAAAAGAAAAAACATGTATAACTTTTAACTAAGAACAATAATTATAACATATTCTTCAAGAAATACATTTAAAATATAGATACTGGGTAAATTAATGTATGTGTACACCATTTTTATAAAGATGCATGTATCTAATTTTGACATTACCGAGCGTCTCGACAGTCGAGGGATATATAACGAGTTCAAGCAGCTATATATAGAGTGGCTCGTCTGAAAAATATTCATTATTCTTCGTAAGAAGACTAAAATAATATACATTTTTTTTTTCAATAAACCAGTTTTAGACAAATATTTATCACCGCTTGACTAATCCACAATATAACCAAACAGGTAGGATTTAATAATTAACATTCCACATTATATTTAAAAAATATTTAGTAAAAGAAAATTAAGCCGTTTCATAAAGGTAAGTAATTACTTATTATTTAATTTTATTACTAATTTCAAATCATGAACAATTCAATGATTCAATTGAAATACATTAAAAATACAGAAGATCCCTATAGAGTAGAAAGAAATAGACACAAAATATAATTCATAAATTATTTTAGTTGTTATCTAAGGTTAATCCATCACAACAACTACCATGAGTCATTATAAAACGTGTTTTATAAGATTCCAAAAAAAGATTGCCCTCCTGGACACTTGAATCTTTTTATATAGCATACAAATATTGGGTAGCAAAACATTAATAGCATCACCAGTTGTTAGGATTACACTAAATATTTTATTAATATTCTTAAATACTTACATAATATAATAACTAAGTAGAAAATTTGATAAAAATGTCAAATACAAATAAAAATATATAGTTAACAATACCTAAAATAAAAGTCCCATAAATATTTTAAGTATCAATGTTATTACATAAGCAATAAACACATTATACTTGACACAATGTACATATTAATACTGAAATAAAATTTAAGTGACTTTAAAAATATAAAATATCAAACACTAATAATAACTAATATTTAATAAACAGCCAGGTTTATTGTTATTCCTAATTACGGAGGAACCGACGATAATATTGTAACAGCGTATGGAAACAGTCACCACCGGCTGCGGAACAAAATTAAAAACGCAATCGGTGGTGGAGTTACCAAAACCCATTACAAAAACATCCATAATTGAAATGAAGACTGGGTTCACAGTAATGTAATTTTGAAGTCAAATGAGCAGGTTTGCGTGACCAAATTGAGGAACTTCCAACCATTGCGGGATACAAAATAAATAACGCCGGCAATGGTTTGGAGTTACCACAGCTTGAATCACGATTTTTTCCAGTGTTTCTAGTCATTCCCTCTCCACAGAAATTTTTTTTTTATAATATGATCATTATTACCCAGGAGAGACGATGTTTGGTGAATACCGCTATGCCAAATTCAGCGACGATTCAAGGTTGTCTTGTCAGGTTCAATAACTCTTGGTAACCTGTACACGCCAGCAGCCAATCATAATTGACTTACAACAACTACTAAAGCAGTAACAGTAACAATCTTTATATCGAATATTATTATTATTTTAGAATTTACAAGATAAAAAATAGTATAAATTATGGTAAAAGTATAAATTTTCTATAGATAATTTTATTTTTGTGGACGTTGCTGTTCTAATGAGTAATTTATAGAATTATAGTAGATTGTTAAAATAAGTCAATAACCCGTGGAGGTAAACAGATAATGAAACATTAATGAATAATAAAAAAAATATACAATTAAAATTAAAAATATAATTCACAATTTTGTACAATAACAAATTAGTCGTAGGTAAACTATCTTTAAAAATTACTTAACATAATAGATTTAATTTGTATATTACTTATTTGTCGTTATCATATTTACAGTAATCCAAGGTAGATAAATAATAAGAAAATAAATTTAGTATCAAATATAACGGAGTAAAATCTGTCATCTACATGAACAATAATTTTTTTTAAAATAATTTCAATAAATGTTGTATTTCTTTAGATTCCAAAAATAAATGGGTAGGTAGAATAAATAGTTAATGTCATTACGATTATTAATATTCTCTGATAGGTTTGTTGTACAAAAGAAAAAAACTGAACGTTTCAACATAATATAAATTTCTACTACGAGGGTTTCAAGGCAGATGTTCAGATGTATAAAAGGGAAGAGCACAAATGCTATAGGTCACGCAAAAGGGATGAAGGGAACAACAAAAACAATATAAATCGATTCTTGCGTTCGTTATATTTGTATAAAATGGAGTATGTCGGATGATAAATTACCACGTTTAAAAGTCGAAAAGAAAAATATTATTTTATTCTATTAGTAAGCGTAGATATACTGAAGAGTAAAAAAGTTAAAATGTGAATTGGTAAGAGTGTAAGAAAAATGAGTTGGCGTGAAATACCGTGACTTTGGGGGTTAGAGGGAAAAAATTATATATATAGATGATTTTGTGTGCAAGTATTATACGTATATATTATAAAAACAGACTGTTCATTCGATTAGGGTGACTTGTGGGGGATGGGCGAGGGTCGCGTAGGAAGCCGAAGCCGGCTATGACCTTCAAACAGCAAACACACACATACACAGGCTTGCCATCTGTTTTTACCGAATGGTTTTATACACTGCGGTATTGAACTTATAGATACACTCGATTGAGAACATTTTTGTTTAGTATATAATTTTCTATTCATTTAGACCTATATCGAAAACACAAATAGACGAGTATTACATCACAATGATCTGAAATTGAACGGAGAGCAGTTAAAACGTATACATTTTGATCGTATAGGTATTAGGATCTACGAAGCCGGCATTATAATAACCACTTAGGTATTTTAACAAATTAATGTTTCTAAGAGACACCGGTGCCGTACAACAACTTAAATGTACCTAAAAATTGTCCACGTGTTGTTAGCCAAATAACAAATAGTAACCAACAACACGCGTTTAAAAATAATTCTTACCTTGACGAATGGTTAACACCACAAACGCGGAATGGGCAATAAAGTAAAACAATACACAAAACTAACCGAACACGGACGAAAAAATATAAAATTTAAAACATAAAAAGTAAAAGGCATAGTATGGGATAGCAAGGGACGTGGACCGAGACGAGAACCGAACTGCCGGCAACTGAGGTCCGAGAGCCGCACGTACACCGGTGCGTATGCGCGGTACGTACTGTGTGCGGCGTTGCTAGTCGGCAACGAACGACAACGTAAAGGGGCGGAGAGGGGACCGTAGAGGCCGAAGGGACACCCCCTCTCGACGACGAGCGCAATATCATACCATACGGCGCCAACGCCCATGAGTAAGGGTGAACAACTAACCTAGGGTAAGAATTTTAACAATGATCACCGCGTGTACACACGGTAGTCAGCGATGGTGGTGTAGGTCGTTTTCAGTCCTATCCGCGGCTGCCGTCACTCCTCTATACGGGCCAATATCCATTATATGATTAACCGTTTTTTTCCATCAGGGGTGACAACAATACTATGAACATGCAGCCCCGGCGGTGTGAAAACACAATATTCACATTGAAATTTTAACGAAATTCGGGGGCCTGCAAGCATAACAATATTATATTGTAATACATAGAAGGAAGGGGCTTCTACTCTTCGTCGATTGGAAAAATTTCGAATGTAAATTGAATACGTTGCAAACACCAAACGTTAATTTTTAGGAAGCGGCTTTAGAACAGCGGTTAAAATTAAATAAGTATATTTACCTAATACATATTTATCACGAAAATATTGAATTTCGTGAATCGAAGATCTTAATAATAAATTTCCAAAAAAGATGCACACTACAGTCTAAAATACTATTAACATAGTAATATTGTGTTTATGAAAATATCAGCCATTTAAAACTGCATAATATAGTTTGACGAATATGTATATTTTTCATTACGGGTCTTGTAATCTCCTTTCTAACAGACAATTAACCAGTAAAAATAATATAATATTAACAACAGAAATTTTAAAATTACTTCAGAAAAATTATTGAATTATACGTTATAATATAAGTATTAATTTATTATACGTTTATATACCAAGATTTGAGCAATTTATTTTAAAATTAAAATAACATAATGTAACGTTCAACTAAAAATGATTTATTCTAGAATCGATTTTGTTTACTTAACACAAGTTATTATTTATAATTTATGCACCATACCATTCCGTTATGTCAAATTTAGCACGCAAGGGTTAAAAATAATAGGTTCTTGGAAAACAAATCTACACAAGTAAAATGTGTTAAAATTAAATTCATCTTAAAACCAACACGTTTAAAATCCAAAACTATTACAAAAGAAATCAAGTTAAAATTTTATAACCGGCTAAACTCAGAAAAAATTAAACATATGTATTATAAATGTCGAACATAAAATTTTAACTTTTAAATTGTTATTTATGTTTTTAAATTTAATATTGATAATATTTATGATGAATAAATTGAATGCAGAAATGTACACTAAGTATAAGATAAAATTCTATAATATACACCAATAATAATAAACAAAAATCTTGGTTAAATAATAAAAATGTAATTAACTATATTAAACAATATTATATTATGATATCATAATTAATTTTTTCATGATATCTATATAAAATAAACTTATTACCTGTATAAACCCAATATAAGCGCATTCAATTTAAATAGAAACATTTGTTTTATACTAAAAAGTTGATTAAAATAAAAATAATTAACTATTATAAAATACCAATTAATTAAATCGAATTAAAAAGAAAAATACAAGTCGTTTATTTTATTTATAAAAGGAAACAGTCTTAAAATAATACATAGAGTAAGAAAAACTGTCGACTAATTTGATCAAGATAAAAAAATATATTTATCTATTAACTATGACTTATCGTAATGTGATTAAATGTATTCAACATTATATGTAAGTATATAACATAACTTTATAATGTTAAATCCAACGAACCGTAGGTAGTAGATAATAGTAAACTACCAAAAGAAATATGTATAATCGAAAAAGTAATTAAATTATTTTTAAACATTCGGACGTCTAGAGATAAAGATGCCAAAGCCTTGAGGGTTTCACACAGGGAAATGTACACAAAACGATTATTTTTAAACATAGAATTTTTTTTTCGAACGATTGACTGGACTACTGGAGACCTTGAGAGGAAAATTGCCGAGCCGTTGCTGTTACATAATGTGTAATAACGAACCGATCGAGCACCGTAAGGTTTCTCTGGTCGTACGACGGAAAACGCGTTATTAAATCAGTAAAATAAAAAGTATAATAATACTTAACAATAATTTACGTGGTGAACGAAAATATTGCTGTTGCACTATAGCAGTAATACTTACCCATTGATGAGACAATAAGTTTTCAGAAGGGGTTGAAATAATTAAATTATTAGTGTTGTCGATGTGCACTGACTTATAGGTAATGTAAACGTTATTTTTTTTTCAGTGACCCGAAGAAATCGGAAAAAAATAAAATAAAACCATACAACATTATTTTAACATATACCCGAGACATGTAGTGCAGATAAACGTAACAAAAATAGAAAATACTAATAAAAGAAAATATACCATGTTCAATATTATGACGGACAGGTGGTTGCAGAGACGGCTGCGGAGTCCTTGAAGGTCTACGAAGACAATGGGTGAGAAGAAACGACCTCAGCCCGGCACAAATCATGGTCAAATGCTCCTTGTCTGCGGTGTTCGCGAATGACGCCAAACCGGTCTCGCCCCGCAACACACGGCGCGCACACGCACACATGCACCAGGTAACAACACAACACGACGAACGGCGCGGCAGGCTCGCGCGCGAGGGAACGCACAATACAGACGCGTCGCGCTCGCAGTGTTGCCACAACCGACGACTGCGGACTGGAATCGAACGGACGGCGACGGCGGCAATTCCAGGGATTGACGCGCGACCGACCGGACGGACGGACAGACCGACAAAATATGGTTATTAAAATTATTTTTATATCGAATGCTTCACGAACTTTTGTTTCATACGGGCGTGCGGTAATGACTCGTACACGCTTCAGCCATGCAGTATCTCACTCTGCTCGACCACCACGGTCACATGCCCACAACCACCACTGTCAATATTGTAGAAGGAAATTACGTCACGGACTTTGTCTAATTAGTCTGTGACGACGAACACGTAACCGATCTTCGGATTTTCGTGATGCTGTCTATAAATATTAAATCTACGCAAAATGAGAAAATATAACAAAATTAATAATTTAAATAATACTCGAATAAACTCTTGACGTATATATGTGTAATATTAATAAAAATTAATTATGGATTCTATACTAAAACACTAAATAGGTTCAACAAATATAATTGCATTGTATAAAGAAATATATAATAGTTAATATAATACACACCTAACTCAAGCAAACATAAAATATTTCATAGAATATTATTTAGTTCATTTTTGTTTGAATGTTCCCAACTGATTATGATAAAAACATTCAAGTGGGCTGTAAAAGATGAAACAGATACATTTTCCCGGAAAATTATTAGTTATATTATAATACCCTGAGAGTTTATTTGTATGGTATACTATTACAATTTACAATAATCGATGAATAATATATAAATATACGACAATTTAGTTAATTTGAATTTATAACTAAGTAATATGTTAACCTTTATTAACCTAAAAACATTTTTTTTTTTTAATATTGAAAATAAAATAGAAATTACTATTAATAAACTATTAATAATAATAATAAAAATATTAATAATTATTAATCAACTATTAAGTTTTAATCTGTAGTAGCATAATAAATGTATACTATTATGTCCGATATTTCATTTTGCTTACTACATTATTTTAAATTCTAATTTTAAATAAATTGTAATAAAATTTAATATAATTAAGCATGAGTATCTTATACAAGAATATTTTAAACAGATAACGAATCGTTCATTTTAACTAAGTTTAAACATTATTTTGTACTTTCCAAATATTAAAGTTATTACTTATTACAAACTAAGAACTACTGCAGTTAAGATGTCAGGTGCAACCGATTAGATAAATAATAAGCTAAATAAAATTTTATTAAAATCCTTTAAATATCTCTCACAAAGAAAATAGAAACCTTCAAATATCTAAATACGATCATATAAATAGCTAACTACACAAAATGTAAATATTATGTACCTATACAATTCTAATACATACAAGAATACTTATATGAAAATCTAAAAAGAACTACAAAGAAATAATTCTGTTTTTTTTTTTTTTTTATAAGAGTTCATAATGTTTATATAATATTAAAATGTTAATGACAAAGCATCTTCCAGTAACTTACCCACGCGGTTAAATACACAATGCAAGAGATTTCGTACTCAAACAATTTTAACGATTATGAAG
This sequence comes from Rhopalosiphum padi, assembly GCF_020882245.1. NCBI lineage: Eukaryota > Metazoa > Arthropoda > Insecta > Hemiptera > Aphididae > Rhopalosiphum > Rhopalosiphum padi. The sequence goes on along the minus strand of NC_083598.1, from coordinate 48,064,773 downwards.
AAAACCAAACTGAAAATAAGAAGTATCCTTAACATTTCTGTTTATACCCGGACTTACACACATGTTCAGTGTTCACCACAGTCGTATGCCCCGATTTTAAGGTCTATCACTACAATAGATGGAATTTATACCTGAAACTATATCACAAAAGAACAAATTTGATCGTTGACAAAGGTATCTTTTCAGCCGCCAGTTTGCATCGATTTTGAAACGTTTCAGAAGAAGTGCACAAGGGATTATTAAATAATAACACCTGGACATCCGACTACAAACATAGTTCCCAAAATATATATTTTGTAATACTTATTTTTGGAATATTATATTGCCTTTAGAAACAGAACTGCTATAGGTTGTTTTGTTAAAATATTTCTGCAATGTATACAAAGGAAGATTTTAACATTAATAATTATATTATCTTTTAATAAGAATATACACTATAAGGTCTTCATAATATGTATTTCACGTTCTCATCAATATTTGATAGATGTATATGATAATAGTTCTAATTATATTAAATTATATTAAATTAATTTGTTTAATTAGTCCTAACGCCAAATAATGACCAGATTTTTACCAAGCGTTGATTGTTATATTATATTTTAATTCGTTTAACTCATTCGAGTTGTTACAATTACATGTTGTAATAAGTAAACACGAAAACCTTTAAAATTAATTAAAAATAAACTGTTGTTTAAAATCTATTAAATACTAAAACATTCCACTGTAATATTACCATACAAGAATATAAATTAAAATAACAAAGTCAAAGTTACTGCCCGTTTTAGTTTTTTTGAAATTCTATACGACTATATACTTTATATACCCAATATTATAGTTACGTAATAAAATATGTGCACTATTATCAAGTAAGAATATTTGAAACAATTTTTACAAAAAAAATACCTTGAATTTGACCTTAAAATCTATCTTCTATTAACAAATCAGAGAAAATTGGGAGACGTACGAAGAAATAAAATATTTTTGCATTTAAAATAAACGAAAATTGTTTTAATACGAATCAGAAATATTCTGATAATAATATAATGGACTAGTAAAAACAAAATGATAAATAACTTATGATTTTAGAAATAAAATATAATTCCTTAAATATTAAAAATATTATTCAACAACATATTACAACTTATTTTTTTTTACAATTAGAAAATTAAAAATCGGTTGAAAACCTATCAAGTACTTAGAATAAGACCATAAAATATTAGGTTTTTTTTGAAAAGTGAAAAAATGTTGTTTTTAAAAAAATTGTATAGGTTATTCATTATACTTTGAACAATTGAAAATCATCGAAAATATCTTCATGATCGTAAGGCTGGTGTAACATATACGTGTATTTTATACAGCAAATTACGAAAAGGATGCATGTAACCTCATCAGCGTTAATCACAATAATAATGTGATGAACACAAGAAAATGAAACACATACAACAACGTAGGTACAGTTTATAAATGCAATATACACACATTTAATGTGTGTGCAACTTGTATTTATGTTCCAGCTATTCGCGGTCGAGATTGTGTAAGAAACGATCCGAAGGAGTTCAGTGATTCGTGTAGCCGAACCACCAGCGTGTGCCCTTGACATCGGCCAAGTTGAACGTCCGGAGGACGACGCTCGTCAACGTCTTCAACCGCCGCCGCCGCTGCCCACCCGCCAAGCCCGACGGACCACCCCTCCTACTTCACACATACTGACATACGTACACATATACATTACTATAATAATATATATATTAAATATACGAATAGAGGTGCCCCCGCCAACCGCCACCCCTCATACTATTATGAGTAAGACGAGACATTATAGGTAGATACCAACGTGTACGCGGTGCACGAAGGTAATATAATTTTCGGAGAAGAAAAAAATTAAAATGGCGAATTACTAAAATTGCGATTACATTGCAATCACTGGCGGCCATCGTTGTCGTCGTCGTGAGGCTACCATTCGTTTATTATTATGCAATTTTTTTTCCAATCTTTTTTTTTCTTCTCGCAAAAAGGTTAACGAACCAAAAGAAAATCCACCGTGCCGGAAAACCGGTTTCCGCCGCGAGGCTCACACGCGCGCACGACAGCGGTCGGTCGACCGGTAGTCGACGTAAATGGCCCGTGCCTGAGAAGTAAGAAAGCACACATACGAAAGCTTAACGAAATAATACCACACGCACACAAACGAGGCATCGATGGAGTACACACATATGCACACGCAGTTAAAACGATTTTATGACTAAACAAACGTGATCGCTCCGAAATATTATAATAGCACCTTTAAAAATCTTATTAATATAATTTTCGTTAAATTACACTTTTGATTTGTTTATTACTAGTTAATCTTCATTTTTGTACCCACAAAACCAACGATATATAATTAGATAATGATACAAATAATAATCTTAAGATTAATAATGTCAAGATTTTTTAGTAAATTTATCGATATTATGTTTAAATAAGTGTATAGTAAATAATAGTTACGATTATTGAGTCAATTTTTATATAATAACAAAAGTAGCGAAATCATTAATTACGTTTCGAATGTTTCGATCGATAATTGAATGGACTATTTTCATGTAACGTGTACGACGAATTAATATAATTATATATTCCAGATAATCTTTGTTTTATTGTAAGTCCTTTTACGAAATTTAAAGATTATGACATTAAAATGAAGGTTATTATGAATGTTAATTAATCTCAATAATTTTGAACTGTATTTATTGGGAGATTAATAATTTACCTTTGGTACCAAAATATCTATGTATAATTCTATTAAAAATACGATTTACGTCTTATAATATTTTTAACAAAAACAAAATATATAACGAATATCTAGATATTTTCAACAAAATGTGATTAATAAAATCAAAATTAAATAAAAGAACTGGTTTGATTTTCATGTTTTGGCATCGTAAAGATCGTTGCACTCTTAGATCAAGGTTATTTGCCTCTATATTTTATCATATTATGCACTCGTGTGAAGTGTAAAAATGTGTTGAAAAAGTAATATTAGTGAAATAATAGGACAGAATCTTATACAAGATAACCGAATGCATAAATGTCAAAAAACTAATTTTCAAATTTTTAAGGAAAATATGTAAATGAATACTATAAAATATTAATTGCCTTGAATATTAGAATTGTGTACTGACAATTGACATGTATTGTAAGTAATTAGAAACATAGATGATGTTAAAGATTAAAATAACATTTTCTATTCTATCTACCCATGGTATAATATAAGTTATAATATTCAGTTAAAGTAAATTATTATTATGTATACTTTTTTGTTTTCAATAAATTAGTAAAATAAAATATACTTTATGTCTTTATATCATTTTTATGTATATAGATGGCACAAGCTAGAAACTATTGTAATTTGTAATGAATATATAGAACTTTATTTTAATTTTAATTTAAAATCAATAATTTATAGGCAACTAAATGCATGAATCTAATAAATTATAATATCAAATAAATTTTGTTAAAGAAAATGAAAAAAGATAAATTTTTGTTTTTAAAAACAGAAGGAATACTTAAAAAAGAATAAAAAGGAACTTAAAAAAGGTCTTTTTCAAATAATCAATTTTATTTTGATATTACTGAATTCGGACATTTAAAACTTACATTAACAAGTAGATAATGAACAGTTAAAAATACTAATTTGCTTTGTAGTACTTGGTTAACATGATTCTTTTGTCATAATAAAAAAATAGGCAACTTAGTACAAAAAGAAGTTGTTTTTGTTGTCTATACTTGTTTATAATACACTATCAACAGAGTCATTAAACATCTTACATTACAGGGATTGTTCCACATTCAAGTGACTTAATAAATGTCAGGTAATAAATACAAATATTCTTAAATATTAAATAAACAAATAAAGTCGATTAATATAGAACTATAAGATTGTATTTCTAAAAATCAAACTTTATTCAATCACAAGTTTCTAGTTTTAAAATATATTGCATTTTGTTATAAGACTTTTAAAAACATTTTTTAATTTTACTTTATCAAATTCATATTATACAATCATTACAAACAGGATAAGATAAACGGCGAAATTTAATTTATTTCTGTTTTATTTGTATTGTTGTATCTATTGAAAACTAACTTATTAAAATACTTAATATAGTGGCATCATTTGGACTACATAAGGTGAAAATCTGCATATTTAAAATATAAAATTATGGTGATTTAGCTCACTTCTTAAATTAGTTGATTTGAAAAATGGATACATTCTTTACTAGGTTTTTGGCTGCATAAGAATATACATATTAAAAAATATAGGAAAATTATACAATCAAAGTTAACAACAATTTACATAATACTATTAATAATAAAAAAAGGTTTGATCTCTACAATAAAGTATAACTTGATAATTATAAAACCTACTGAATAAAATGCATGTAAAAAAAAAAAGAGAGGATTGACAAACATATTATCTACCTATCATAATACAAAGAGAATAAATATAGATAGGATTATCAATACATAGTTGGCATCAAACAGTACCTACCTAAGTATTATTAAATACAAACATTGATTTATTTATTAATACCTAGTTCTTTTCAATTCTACATTAAACACATTTCATTGCTAATAAGTTTCATATACCTATAAATTACCTAATATATATTACATGCTATTAGTTGTAATGATTGTATAATCATACTTGATGAAAATCAAATATACTTATAATTCATATTTAAGTGGGAAATAAATTGTTGTAACAATAACTATTTAATTAATACAATAAATATTAAAGCAATGTAGTTTAAAATGTTGGTTGTCCTAATTATTATTTATTTTCTTTGGTTCTTTGTTTCTTAGTATATTTAAACAAACTATCAAATAGGTTCATTTATTAACCAATTTTATGTCATATCTTACACATCATAATCAAGCCATCAAGGTAGGTTTAACAACTTCATATAAACCTCAACATTCTTAAAACCAAAAAAAAAAAAAATATTCTTAATACCAAAGCATTTCTTGAACTATGAGATATTATATTTACACTGAATCAGTTATTTTATATTGAACTATTAATACTTTGTTTTAATAAGATACTTGCAATAACTGCAATTCAATATAATGTCTATCTACAGAATAACCATAATTTAATAAATTTCTAAGTTTAGTACAACTTATACAGTTAACAATAAGTGACGCACATTGAAAAAAAAGGATAAAAGTTTGATAAGTTATACAGGTCAGATTCAAATAATTCTGAGAATAAAGAAAATAATCACAATTATTGAAATTGTGTACAGGAGCCATAAAGTTTTTGCTTGTATTGAAAAAGTTGTATTTTAGAATACTATATACCAACAACCCTAATAGGTACCTAACTTTTTTTGTTTTAATATATTAGACATAATATTTTTACAACATTAAAATAAATTTTTTATTGAATTTTTTAACACATCAATATATTTAAATATGCATGTGTAAAATACTAAATACAAGTGTTTTAATATGAAATACTTTTAAACATCATGATAGAAAACATACTGAACTAAAAAAGTGGAGGTAGATAACGTATGGAACCACAGCCTCCCTGCACTACATATACCATTTTGAAATTTAAAATAAGATTATATATTTATTACAGTAAATTTATAATCAATATTTGATATTTATTAATATTAACGTCAGTCAGCTATTTACATATAAGCAGTATATTATAATACACACTACGGTAGTTGTTATAACATTAGATAAAATAAGTATTGTAGATAACAAAAGATTAATAAAAATAATAATAAATAAAATAAAATTATAGAAAATCAAGGCCATTTATTAAAATTTTATACTATGCATTGTTCTAATAAAGGGATCATTCGATAAAAAGTTTGAAAGTGAAAGGTCTCAAAGGATCAAGTATGGGCAGTTGGAACTCTAAGGCTTATACGTAGGAGTCGAGGTCCATCAATATTACAATGAATTTATTTTAATAAAATGTTATGATCAACCTTTAGATGTCTGCTTCAAGAAAACAGAGATTTAATCCGTTAGCGTATCCATGATTGGTTTACAAAAATGTGGGGATGATCATTTTTTTAAATAGGAAGCTGGCAAACCTTAAAAAGCCTTTCTGTACTTATTCAATTAAGTTTATTTTAATTTGAAGATATGGATTCTAAATGATCGAGCCTTAATCAAGAAATGATTGTATAAGAGTAAAATAAAAGGTTATTATACAATATGCTAAGCTAAGATCTATAGTGTGGCGACACTATAAACACTACACAAATATAAAAAAATGTATTCATTTACACAATTTTCTTTAAATATACCGAGTAACTTTAACATGTAAAATAACAATGATTTAAAATATTAATACATACATACCTTTGTATGAATAGTACTAAATCGAGTAAATTAGATATTTTCATTTATATTTCAGTATATCAAAAAAATAAAAAGTTAGAGGAATTATTAAGTAGAAACATACCTCATGTGACAGGTGTTTTAAGTGAATTACACCAAAAACTTTTTTTCCATAAAAATAAATCCATTGCTTCTTTAAACTAAAAAAAAAAAAAAAAATACATTATATTATACACACTAACTAAAACATCGATTTCTTAGTATGATACATATTTAGTTTATATTCTCAAATATTAAATTGAAACTGTACAAAATTAACATTTAATATACTTGTTTGTTATTGGAACTTACCCAAGTTAGTAAGTTATTCAATTGACTAAATTATAAAATGTATAGTATAGTATAATATAATTAATAATTATACATTTCAAAATTACATTTATATAATTGTTAGTCAGGTCTTAATTTAGGGGAATTTTGACATCTGTCAGCTAGACCACTGATAACATTAATGGTTTTCTTAAATTATTTATACTATTGTCAAATTATTTTTGAAGCATTAAAACTAATATAAAATAATAAAATAACATCATAATGCATTTTTAAACATCAATATAAGTATATTGTATAACATTTTAAATATAAAAAAAAACTAACTATTTTTTGGTACAAAAACTGGAAAATTCAATAAATCTTATAACACAATAGTTTGGTACCAACTGATTTTTACGTTATAGGGAGACTAAAATATATGGAATATAGATTAAGCAGAATTGTTGTTGTTTCTATTTTAAGGAGGGTTATAGAAGTATACGAGGTATATACTATAGTCTATAATGTATACATAGGCTTGCCATTCGTCCCGGTGCAGCTCTTCTGCCATTTTAAAGAAAAGGATATATTAGCTTCGAATATAAAATTAATTTTACAGTATATCTTTTGTATACCAGGAACTTCTGCTCCAGTAGAAAGAATTTTTCGCTTATGAATAACGCTTGGTCAGACGAAAGGGCAAGGATGAATGAAAATACTGTACGAGGTCTAATGGTATGTAAAATGAATTTTGGTTTAACTTGTAATGAATTTTATAAAAAAATTAAGAATAATACAACTTTATTGAAAAAATATCAATATTAGCTTATGTAAATTGTAAAAAAAATATATTGGTTTATTCATTTTTAAATAAAATAGCGGCTATTTATTATTTCCATTTATTAACTAAACTAAACTAAACTAAAAAAAAAGGTTATCAATATGATGTCGTCCCGGTTTGGTGATTTTAAAATCTGGCAACCCTATGTATACATCATATTATAGTTCTATATAACAGACGCCCCTCTATAATATAGAAGATCTGTTATAAGAAAAGTTTACCGTTCAAGGTACAAAATATTAATATTTTATCAATATATAATAATGTTACCTTTATAATTAATAAAGCATTTTCTTTTTGAAGATAATTATTTTCAATGATTTTAGTCACCTAAAAAAACAAAAATTATTAATTAGTGATATTTATTAAAAGTTTACTTTATTTATATATGTACTTATCAATCTATCATACATATAGACATGTATGATAAGTAAATAAATTTTGTTTTATAATATCGGAGTAATTTAAGAACTAAATAACTTTTATACTGAAAAATAGGCAATATGAATTTATGACTAAAATAGTTTAAAAAAAATTATAATTATGTAATATAACAAACAAGTAATAACAATATGTATAATATTAACAAATTCAACCTATTATACTTAACATTTTTGATAACGTATCAAAGTATATAAACATTAACAACTTAAGTCTTATCAAACATTTAATTTTATCTAATTACTATCATGTAAATACAATTATTTATAATTAAACAATAATATTTTTAGGCCTACCACCTACCTATGTCAATATTAATAATTAATATACAATAGTAGTTAGTACAATACATTTTTCTCATGTGAGATTTTCTTATTAAATTATTAATAAATGCAATAAATATTTAATTTATATTTTAAAAACTATTCAATTATATAAAATAATACCATTTATTAGTTTAGTAAATAGAAATAAAGATATTTTAAAAATCTTTGCACTTCAAATTAGTATGTAAAATTATAGTTAAGAAAACAAAGGAAGTATCTATCTATACTAAATTGGTTATGAATATTTTTACTAAAATTACTTTAATTATATATTATCAATAAAATAATAATAACAGATTACCTATGTTCATTACTCAAATATTAGTTATTAGTTATTACTATTAAGATTCATCATTAAATTCTTCGACTTATTTATATATTTTCAATTACTATAGGTAGTATACATATAATTAATTATTTATGGTAGTGTTTAAAAGCTTGTAAGAATAAACTATTTAACTGTTAATAAACACAATTTCATACAATGCATTTTAATGTAACTAATTTATATTACTTATTATATCAATAAAACTTGATTATTATCCAAATCATTAGATAAACATAATTTTTATAGGGGAAAATGTGTTATCATAATTAATGAATGAAAAACACTTAAGGGGCCACTACACCAACATTTGTTTTCTTCATCTATAGAGCCGTACCGTAGGGGGTGGGCCTAGGGGTATGCACTCCAGGCGCATGGTTTAAAGGGGGTGTCAAAAAAATTGAAATGCATAATGATAAATAAAATAGGGGGCAAATATTTTTAATTTTGCCCTGGGCGCCAAATCTTAACGGTACGACTCTGTCTATCTATATTTCACATAATATAAGAACAAAGATACTCCATATTTCCACAATTACGACACTCTGGTTTAGTTTAGGATAGCAGCACTTATTATATATTTTATAAAGAAGAGTATTTCCTGTGCATTGACTGGATAGATTTTTAATATTTACCATGTTGAATAAGTTATTGAATAGTTTATAATGGTTCAAAATAATCAAAATAATTTTAAATTAAAACATGCTTATATTTATAAAAAATATAAATATTAAAAATCTATCCTGTCAATGCACAGGAAATACTCTTCTTTATAAAATACATATTAAGCACTTTTGTCCTAAACTGAATCAGAGAGTTGTAATCATGAAAATATGAAGTATTCCTATATTATGTGGGAGATAGACAGAGAAAACAAATGCTGGTGTAGCGGTCCCTTAATGTATTGTTAAATATAATTAATGAAATACAATGCTTAGATTTTTATATAAAATATATATACCTAACCTAACCTAACCAAAGTAACCTACCTGAGAAATAATATCTAATATCACATCTTTTTCCACTTTTTCTAAAACATGGTGGTTACCAATCTATTTGGATCTATTAGATGAATCTAATTTAGACGTTACGTCTAAATTAATTTTTTCCATACTAGTAACTTTCTAGTAAGTATTATGGGCAATGTTCAAATGCCCCTAAGATTCATTTCTATTTTATGTTAACAATTTTTTGCAGTTACGATGAGTATTTTCTACACTTTTTCAAATCAACTTTTTAACTTTTCATTACATATTATTTTCACCATTAGTCACTTTTTTATAGACAATCGACAGTTATTTAAAATAATTTCACGAACTCAAGCCACAATTTAATTTGTTTAAAACAGTGAGGATCTACCTGATTGTTCATTGTCTATAACAGATCTTCTTCTTTTCAATCTTTCCATAACCTATTCTAACCACCCATAAATATATGAAAATGAAACAAATATCTTTTTATTTTATTTAAGCCTTATATGTAGGTAACCACAAAGGTATACAACTAACATTTATTTAAGTTTTTTCAAAAATATGTATACCTAATATAGATAATAACTTATTTGATTTTTTAATGTTACCAAGATATCATATACCAGATATTAAGTTTAGCACTTTTTCGTGCATAATTTCAACTCATTATAACAGAGTTTTGATTGTAAATAACTATCCTACCTTCACACATCCCATCTAATAATAAATATTATCAATAAACCCAGTCTCTTATTTTCCAGTTATTATTACACTTGCACTCTATTTTGCTTTTTTACATTAACAATTTATTTACTTTGATTATTTGTTGGGCCTAGTTAATTCATTCATTATAAAACGATTCCATAAGAATAAACAAATTTAAGTAACTACAATGTTGATAAAAAAAAAATAAACAGAATATTATTTATTTTATAGTCTTTACTATGCCTAATAATTCAGTAGTTTTTTAATTGTTTAATTAATTAGTAAACCACAATACTTACCATAAACACCAAGTCATTATAATTTAGACAACAATAGGTAATGCTCTTAAAAAATAAAAAATTACTAAATAGTATTCATTGTTTTTACACCATTAAGTAGCACATATACTATATTTATATACAATATACAATATTTTCAAGTTTTAATAGATCTACATTTCAAATATTATTGGGAAAAGATTATTATTTTGAAAAATACCATAGTTATACACAAATAACATGTGCACGGCATGATATAAAAATCAATAATGGGAACAAACGGCATGGCGTGGTCATTCATTCTCTCGATTTTATATTTAATAAAAATATGTTGTTTTAATGTAAATAATAAGAACCCAGGTTAAAAAAACAACTATTGTTTACACGTACCGTTAAAATGACAGTAGGAAGTCGATCCATGTTTATGAATTTTGTACTAAATAATTGTTTACTTCATTGACACAGCTTATATTATGTTCATAAAATATTCGGAATTCGGATGTAGAGACAGAAATCTAAAAATTATAAACTATAAGAAAGGTTTAAACGGGAACACTGCGTTTAACAACATTTTTAATTTCGTATCATGAGTCATGACAGCAGACCCCTAACTCGATAGAGTAGAGAAAAAGAGATGAGACAACAGTGAATAGACAATGAGACAAAGCGTCAAAACGCTACCGGGCGGCGGGCGCCGGGCAGCCGATGAATTCAGCAGCGTCCATCTCGGTCTGTCGGCCGGCCTTATACAGTGCAGCCAATAGAGTCAGGAAAATCCATTCTCTATAATTTATATTATAATACATTTTTATATTTTATATTGTATACAATATTATGCTTATAAAATACACTATTTATAATAAAAAATGTTATGCAATAGTTCATGAGTAACATTACTAACGTATGATCGTTAAATATAAATCAGCTTTTACAATCATACTTGTCACATGAGTCTTACTCTCTTAAACTGGTCACTCTAGCCGGCGGCAGAGATATATCAGAAAAGTCCGATGTCGATGATGGGCGGCGGTACTTTACTACTTTGAAACAAAATGTTTAATGTTAAGGACATATTTGTACTTAGAATATTAGAATCTAAAAAAATAGTTTTTAATAAATGAAATGACGCTCAGTCTGCACTCTGCTATATAGTTTATATAGTGATTTGTAACCAGACGACGGTAGCACCACATAGTGTCGTTTTTAAGATTAAAAAATGGAGGAGGGTAAAACACTCGATTGCAAATTTTGCCGTGGTTTTTCAAATAGTTGATAGTATACTCTATAAAAAAAAAAAAGGAAAATATATAACAAATTAAACATTCATCAATTATTATAAAATAAATAGTATAGTTTTCCAATTAAGTGCGGGAAAATTTAATAACACTTCATATTAAAAGCATAGTATGTTAGGTAGGATTATCTTAAAAAAAAGCTTGTTTGTGAATACACGGAAAAAAAATTTACTTAAAATATCTTATTCATAAATCGTATACGGTAGTGCTGTCTAACGTACGAGTACGTATATTATATGGTCCAACGGTAGACGTGATCGGTTTATTGCCAAGTATAGGAAAGTTTCATACGACTCCGATGGATGGCGCTACCATTATCGTCCAAAAAACAGCAACGACCAACATCGTGTCACCGCAACCCTGCCTGGTAACTACCAACTGGTGCGAGTGACTGAATAAAGAAAGGGCGTTTCCGGCGTTTCCGCTCTTAACATTTCCTGGGAACTTAAAACCCGCTATTTATCATATAAAGTATAGCCATGGATCCTCACCATCACACACTATTGTCTATTATAAGAATGGACAGATGGAGAGAATGTTTTTATTTTGAATACTATTGTAGTTCAGGGAAATTGTATTTTGTTATCGCGAAAAAAGCGATAACGGATACACACATTACGACACATTAATGTTCGTTTACTTCTCACCCGTTGACACAGTCCATAACTTCATAACGACCATAACATAAACATGTCATGTGAAATGACTAAACACTACTCTTTAAAATATTCTATGCTTCTTCCCTCTTAAAATAACGGGTTAATACGGAAATAATTATTAATACAAATTTAAATATTAACAAAAACTTTTTAAAGGCAAAAACTCGTCGCCGAAACAAGAAGTACTAGTCAACATGAAACGATGAAACCATACAATTTTTGTCAGAAACAATCATATAGGTAGAATACAGTCTCCGATTCTGTTAGATTTATAGCTGGTGTCTAGAACTATACTTGCAACGAAAAAAAAAATATTTCATAATCATTTCATCATCTATATTATAATTCCCAAGTATATTAAAATAAATAAGTATAAACAATTTATCAATATTGACATTGCTGGTTACCACGTCAACGAATTTCAGGGCGGACAGAAGTATGGACACTTTAAAGTTGAACTTGAACAATTCTAATCCATCACTAAGAGTTAGGACTTTAATATTAATAATTTTATATTTATTATAGGTTAAACATTTTTATCAAAATAATATTTTATTATCTAGTCGCTGTGTTGCGAGCCTGTTCTTTGATGATTTTTTTTTCTGTATTTCATTTTACATCCTGATAAGCTAATTACCAATTATTGGTGCCCTACAATAACCGACAAACAATTTTAAATAGTGTTTTTGTTTAATATATTTTTTTTTTATGATTCTTTGCCGTTCTTCCTTTTATTTCTAAATTGTTTAAATAAAATTGAAAATAACCATTTTAAAAATTAAAAAAAATAAATTACATTATATCAATGATTTACTATCAATTAAAATGAAAAATATAAATGAGCTACACGCTACACATCAATGAAATAATCTAAATATCACAGCATATTTTTATTTATTATTAATATTAAACTGGCAAGATGCCCAATAGTACAATAATTTGACATAAATACATATTAGTTTATTGAAATTAAACCTAATTAACTAGATAAAAAAACTTTAAAAAAGTATTTTATGAATATAAATTATACAAATAATAATAAATTATATATAATTAATAAATATTATAAACATATAAAATACGTTTTTTTATAATAATTTATTATAATCTAAATAACTCGGGGGAAAATGTGTAGCTTATAAATCTCAAAAACTATAAATTATCGTGTTAAAGTAATAATAATTATTTGCGTAAAACAAAATATAGGAATCTAATGTCACATAGAAGAATATAGAAGGTATTGTTCCTTAACACAGTTTTGCATCTATATTGCCTATACAATACCCCGTGTTACACTATCATAATATTTTATAATATTATTTTATAACAAGCAGAAATCAAATTCGCTGGTAATGTTTTAGCCTTTAGGAAATTTATCTTAATACTTTTCTCATTTTTGCGTAGGATAGTAATGATTATTATTAATTCGAAAACAGTGGCATATAATTGGATTGGAAAACGATTCTAAAATTCAACTATAACATAGGGAGATATGATTTGAAGCTCTCTCTAGACGAAATTCTATAAACACAAAATAGTGCTTACTTACTATCATATACAAATAAATATGATGATGAACCCAATATGTTTTTTTAAAATTCAAAAAAAGATTTAATATTTTGTATTATATATTTTAAAATAAATTATTACTTTAAAATATTTGTCATATTATTGATGATTTACTTTTATTAATATGTTAATTATGTATGATTATGAGTCTATAATCTTATTTAGATATTAATAAGAACTATAATATAATTCTATATAATGTGAAAAAACAAAATCCGTATTCCATAAAGTGGAAACAAAGCGATGTTTTATTAGATCTATGACAATTCTATATTCTAAATAGAAAATTGTTGTAAATTTGTTAGCTGACTAATTATCTTACTATAATTAAAATCGATTTAATCAATCTTTACTCCCATAATAGAACATCGGAACATTGATTTAATATATTTTATAATGACTGAACAAAAAATTCTTCACACAGTCATGTCCCGGCATCAGCATTTTATATAATATTATAATCACATCAAAAGTGAAGTACAAGCTTTTTTCATAATAAATTCTTTATAAAAAAAAATTCCTCTTATAAAATGTTTTAAAGATTTGAATTTTAAATCATCTTATTTTAATTGTTTTATTTTAATTTATGCTTTGCAATTCAAAAAAAAAATTAAAGCACTAATTTTCGCTGTGTTTTATTGTTTTCCTCAAGACAATAGTACAGAATAATAAAATAGATGACAACACCATTAACGCAGTGGCTGTAATACCTATACATCTTGCCAGCGATAATTTTGAACTTTAATAAAGGTCATATTCCAATGGTACCTAACCCAATTACTTGGTGTAACGGCAACTAACTTTTTCAAATAACATTATCGATGTTAGCAGAAATAGTTATAAAGGTAGGCAAGTGAGTACTTACCGTTCTTGCTGTATAGTAGGTGTCGGTGGGTCACTGTAATGTCTGTAATGAATGTGAATGAGAATTGTAATCAAATATATCATTGTATACTAAATATAACTCAAGCGAAGACGGTCGGTTAGTCTATAAATAATTAAGTAAATTACATTCTATAATAATTTATTATAAATACTATTAGTGTTAATAAGTAATAACTAACTAATAAATATTTAATACTACCAGTATTTACAATCTGTAATGATTCTATGTTTTTGATATTGTTATTTAAGTAATTTATTTTACTATTAGTATTGCAATAAGTTAACTAATTTTTTTACAAAAACATTGTATTTATTATATTATTATTATATATAATTATTATAACAAGGACTTTCATACATTTACATTTTTTTAAATTTAATTTATTGTATGCTTAGTAAGCACACAATACGTTTTAAAACTTTGCGATCAAACATTTAAAGTTTTTAGTGTATATCTTTATATACTTTGACATTTTCGGGTTTAAAGAACATATTTTTGATTATAAGAGCATTTTTTTAAAGTTTTTATCTCATATTTTGATAGTTTATCGAGAATCAAGCACTTTGGTAAATATTTTTTACGAATTAAGGTCAACATGTATATTAAACTGTGAATTTGATATAAAAATGATAGTGACTAATTTTTATCTTAATGGTCAGTGGGTAGATTAAATTAGATCTGTATTTCGGTTGTATTATCGTTTTTTTACATACAAGTACATACAAAATTAAATAAAGGAAAAAAAATCAAAATAAATAAAATACTTAAAGAAAAAATGTAATTTTTTAGCGTAATATGGATGAGTTTTTTGTTTTTTTGTTTTTTAGGACTTATTTAACTGCATGTTTGATGATGTTTTAGTGTATAAAAGTCCTTGTTCTGTATATTATTAATAATAAATTTAATTTAAACCATATCAATATAATATAATATAATATAATATAATATTATTGTTATTAACATTTAAGTTAATACCAACTTATTACCTAAAACAGTGTGAGTAGATGTATGGTATAAATATAATCAATGACTTAAAATGATTCTACATAATAATTAATATTGTGTATGAAGAGGTGCTAAATTTTATTATTAAATATTAATAATTCATTTTTGAAATGATAAAACACACGGTTGAGTGATAATATACCATATCCTCATGTACCTTACACTCAGTATATAAATACATAAAGTTTAAAATTAATCCACTTTTTTTTTCACAATACAGTGTAACAAATTTCAATACCCAGTTAATAGCGTTGAAATCAAATCGACATTAGTAGATATATGGATGGTGTCCACCGCAGCAGTGCAGCAATATGTTGTGTACTTGTGTGTGACGTTTGAGAAATTGTATCTCAATTGGACTAATTTGACGTGTGTTGTGAGCATCTTATAATAATTATTGTATAAACTAACTTTAGTACCTAGGTATAATGAATAATAGTTAACTTTCGGTCTTATTCACTTATTGTGTGTTAAGCGTTTATTGCACGGTATAGAGAAGATTTTATTTACATAGTGTTTTTCAACTAGGTAGGTAATCTGCAAAACTACTAAACAATCTATTCCCTAATGGCTAACCTTTCGTATTTGTTATCATGGTAAAATATATTCATATCTATTTTGTCCTTCTCGTTGTTCCATACTTTTGTATGATTATGTGCAGAACGCGTGCAGCGTAATGGTAAATAATTAAAAACATTTCAATTCGTATCACATAATGTCAGAAAATTCAATTATTTTGTCATGAACTCATGAAAATAGTATTGTTTACATTTGATGTGGTGGTCTTTATATATATACACTATATACCTATATTATATTTTGCCCGTATAGTAATTATCTGTGTACTGTGTATATAAGCAACAAGAAGTATAATAATCAGGGTTCAGGACTAAAAGCATTTACTTATTTTTATGGATTGACTTAAAATGTAGCAGAAAACTATATGGAAGTGTATGTCATGTTACAACACGTTCAATTATCAATTTTTATAGTTTTTTCAGAAAATCCCTCAGAAAATCTATAAACAATAAGGTAAAATGTCTTGAAAGTGAAGTTTGATTTTTTTATAATATAATTAAAAATTTATTTTTTAGTTAGAAACTTTTCCTAATCATTTTGTTATAATATTTTTTGTAATATTTAATTATATTATTTTTAGTACAGTTACAAATTATGTCTAGTACTTACTTTATCATGTAAAAAAAAAGTTTTTTTTTTGATTAAATATTTTTGATCAAATTTAAGTTTTTTAAATGCTTATTCGAGTGCTTATAATGAAGTTTTGAAGCGTTTTTTTAAGCATTTTTTTAAGCGCTTATTTGAATGATTTTAAGTACTATAAGTTTCGAACCGTGATAATAAACAGTGGCGGATTTAAGGAGGGGGCCAGAGGGGCCTGGGCCCCCCCATGGCCCCTAAGATGTTTAAAAATATAACTATGACATGAAACTTATAATCACAATTCACGAAAAATTCCGGTTATATTTATAAGTCATCCTTAAAAGTTGAAACTAAATAGGCTGTAGCTATACTATAAGATAAGACGTTACATGCTATAGCTGCTATAATGTAACGTCTTATCTGATCGCCTATTAGATTGACGTAAAACGACATAACTTGCAGAAAGTGTCAAATATCTTATCTGAAATGAACAATTATTAGTAATAGCTAGGTTAATATATTGTATGATTTGGTTTAGTTTACTTTTGTCGTATTTACACGTATGAGTATCGTCTTGTCTTCGTAGTTCGTTATATCATGTCACAAAAACGTCAAAGTGAAATATTTACTTCTTTCTTTAAGAAAAAAAAAGTTGATGACAATAGTACACTTACAAATGAAAATATTTTGAATGAAACTGCTTCACAACAAGAACCAGCTGTTTACACTAATTTGTCGGAAATAAATGATACTAAAGAATATGATATAGGATTTGCAGTTGAAGAGGATTCTAATGTTAAAATACGAAAAGAGATAAGTCAACTTTATAATTATTTATGTAAAACGTGGACTCCAAATAAAAAGTATGTTTTTCCAGTAACAAAAGATAAAAATGGTCATAGTAGAAGTTTTCGTATTGAATGGATACTGGATAGATAAATCAATCTATATTATATCAATATATCAAATTGATATAAAACCAGAAGAAGTAATAGATTTGTTTGCCAAACAACATTCGAGACGTTTACAATTTTGTCTATAAAACACTACTTTTAATTATATTTTTTTTTATATACAAATATTTTTAATTTTAATACTTTTTTATGTGCATACATTTATATAATACATTATACATAATTATACATTTTAAAATACTATTATACTAATACAAGTGTTTTTATAAAAATATGTACTAATGTAAAAAAAAATAATGGGCCCCCCCCAAAAAAAAATCCTAGATCCGCCACTGATAATAAATACCTAATAGTGTTCATAATAATGTCTATAAATAATATATTATATAGAAATATAGAGTATACATAAATATTAAATATACGTTTTTAAAATAAAAATAATATAATTCGCAATAAATTGTTACATTATATTTATATGTATATAAAATATAATATGTGTCTATTGTAGGTGGTATATAATATCATAATCAAACCTTAGATATTTTATAAAAATACTTGATAAAAACTGTAAACGTGTAGTGTGTACCTAATATTCAATAATTACATATTACATTTTAATTATATTGTTATATCTTATAATTTATATTATATATTTTAAGGAGTAGATTTAGGGATGGTTCACAATATTCGTAGTATATATCGATGTGAATAGATTTAACGGCGAAGAAGAGTGTATGATAAAAGGTAGGCTGATGACTGACGAGTAAGCCAACAGGTAGTGGTACGCCATATAAGTGTAGACAGACGGATAGTAGCGATTTGATGTGGGATGTGTAGAAGAAGTATTTAACAGCGATGGCAGTAGCGATCAGAGCCGTTGTAGCGATAACTATCAACTATCATAATAACATATTAACAAACATAATTTACTACACAATAATTTATAATATAAGATAAATAATCATATTCCACAAATTGCTCCTTTTTAAATCTTACAACATCCCTTTCAATATTAAAAAATAATAAAATATATTCTTTATCCATCAAAAAAATATTATATTCATTATCTTATTATTATTTAACCCTACAGACTATATAATTTAATTATTGTAGACTGTAGTATTTTTTTTATATAATATTTATTTATTTATATATTTTTTAAATTAATGCTATAATTTTGTAAATTTAAATTTATTAATACTTCAATTATCTAGATTCTAGAGCAATTTATAAATATACATATTATAATGTAATACAATAATATTAACTACGTACATAATTATGTATTATTATATTATATTATAATAGAGATAATACTGTTGCAGCTCGTATAAAACGGTGAAATTTTCTAATAACTCTTTCTAACCTGGAATAATAATCTCAAAACGTGGAAATATAACATAATGATAATGAACATAATATTATTCTTAAATATTTTAAAATGTATAATCTTGATCCTCTTAATCAAAAAACTATTCTAAAGCATCACCACTCCTTTGATCACTTGTATGATAATTAACGTAAACAAAAATAAACAGTAAGGTATGAAAGTATACACACTTTATAAACCTAATAATTATTTACTAATTTATACTTACGTCTTACGACACATATGAACGAACCGCGATGTAATATTAATATGCATATAGCTATAACATATAATATAGTGAAATAACTTACCATTCATTTGATAAATGCGTTTTTCATAAGGAATTTCGATGATGGAAGAATAAAAATTTGTATATTGATGAAGACCTCGTGGATCACTGGTATCAGTGGTATTGTTAAGATGTCCCGACGGTATTTATAAACATGCGTTTTAATGGTTCATATATATATGACGCAATGATCGAGTGAGACACACCATCCGACTTCCCTCCAAGTATAGGTATACTTGCTGTTATTTTTTTTATTGGAAAACTATATTTTTTTAAAAAAAAATAGACGATAAAAAACGATAACAGTTTAAAATAAACATATATAAGCTGGCATATAACATTTTTTATAATATTGTTTCGTGCGGTTAGTGGGTCGAGACCAGTTCTTCGCTCAGTTCTTACTTTTCAGATCAATTACAATTAATAAAATAATTATATAAGAGTATAATACAGCCACTAAAAAATCAATGACGACCGTCAACCTACTCCATCGTTTCCACCCTACAGCATTTGCTTAGCTCTGTAGAGTACTAGATTATGGTATTGGTACATAATATAACATATATTTTTATGTATATATATAATATTATTTTGTATGCTATATTATACTAATAGATCATAGGTTTAAAGTTTAATACTATACTACAGTTTTGCAATCCAATGTTACTGTGCGTTGTCGTCATTCTAACCTTGGTGACGGAATATGAATTGCAGTGGGTCAATCCATCAGTCCCCTCTCCTCGCAGACGACTGATCAGGTGGTATAACAACTTGCTACCAAATACGTCATAACAATAATAATATTAATAATTTATGTACCGTAGAGATAATAATTTATTTATATGTATGTACAACTGCAGTATAGTTAAATTTATATTATATTGTACACATATCACAACCTACAAAGCCCGAAACGTCGAAAACTGGCCCATGACATTGGTTTTTTTTCTGTTCACCGATTTATACCATAATTATACGCATACTTATACACATCAAAATAACATTATTTATAAATTATGATATCTGTGGTCATATATAATATATCATTATACACTGTACAGTGTTTGAATGAGCAATATAATATATTGTGTATAGACTACATGTAGAGGTACTATTATTAATTATCATCATTTATTTATTTTATCGAGCGTCAGACGTAGTTGTATTGTTAAACTGGATTTTTTTTACCACGAAGTCTGTTTTAGGAGTTACATGTTACCAATACGATGTATGTATTTTAGGTATTTAATATACAAATTATGTATACCTAGCAATATTGTTTTGTATAATGGTAACATATAGACATTGGCGTAATACTAAATATGTACAGAATGATTCACCAAGCATATGCTTACCTTTATTTTTTCTGTAATAATAAATTTATTAAAATCATTTTTTTTGAAATTTTTTAATGTACTTAAATACCATATTTTTAAATTCTTGAGATTTTTGTAGTAGGTACTTAAGGAGTGTCTTGTAGTGATACAAACTTTTGTTTTTTTTAGATTAAAACCACCTTTTTCACTATACATTTTTTAGAGAATATTTTTTTTAAATTATTTATAATAATAAGTATCTTATTTAAAATTCAAATGAGCAATTTTCAATTGAAATTGATAATATATTGAAAATTTTTTATAAAAAATGCCCGAAAATAATATTTTAAATTATAACAAAATAATGAACATCATTATTCGTAAATTATGTAAATTGTGATTTCGTTCAAATTTTAACTTCAAATGCTTATAAAAAAAAGTGTGCCGATATATTTTTAATATTTTATCAACATATATAAAAAAAAAATCGGAAATTTCTTATGCCTATGAAAGCTCAAAATGAATCAAAATATTTTGAAAATTATACCATGTATACAAAATGATAATATAATATAAACATTTCAAGTATTTAATGGTTATACCTATTTATTTTTGAATTACAATAAAATAATAAAATCGTTTAAGAAGAAATATAGTTATTTTACGAATATATATACAATGTCGAGAAATTGTAATTTCAAATGCTTGTAAAATTTGTTTGTGAATTTACATTCAATTTATATTTTATTTCTATTAATAACAAAGATTTATCAAGTTCCTTGTGGCTTGTATTCAATTTTCAAGGTTTTAATTATACAAAACTTTTTTTATTAACAAATAGAAAAATTAAAAATTGAAAACTTCTCATACCTATAAATAGTTCCAAAAAAAGCTATCATATATAAAAAATGAAAATTTCAAGGTTCGACGGTTATTTGTTTTTGAATAATAAATATAACAAAAAAAAAGAAATCAATTTGATCAAATACTGGTTTAGGGTAAAAATGCACGTTTTTCCTTTATTTTTTTATTTTATTCCCAATAATTATTAATTATTAATAAAAGATAACTTATTTAATAAAAATAACCTAAGAAACTTAAAACGAATTCGATGTAATTTACTATAAGAAACCATCCCCAAAGTCATTTTTACAGCTTTAAAGAAGATGACAAGCACAAAAATATTCGCACATCATTGTAAAATCAATACATATTCGTCGTTCCGATCAAAATCTAAAAAGGGATAAGCATATGCTTAGTGAATCACTATGTATATGCTATAATATATATCCTATAACGGAAAGATTTAATATAATATCCGTTGTTGTAGTAAAACATAATATAATATAAATTATAATGTAAAATAATAATGGCTCTATACGAGGTATAATAAATAGTTCATAGTTGAATATTGTCTATAATTACAACATCATCACTATATAGACTATAGTTATCATTGACTTTATAATATAAAATGACTATTCAAAGTAAGTTTTTTTCAACAATAATTATAATTTATAATGTTATGTTTTTTTATAGATTTTGATGAAGCTCAAGTGAAAATGTAGTACAATACACAAAAGAATTGTTTCAAATAGGTAGCTTTCATTTTACAGTTGATAAGAATATGAGCTCTTCGTTAAGACGTTCGAGTTAGCAAAAACGTATAGATTGTTCAGGAAATGTAAATATTAATAAATAATAATTCATAATGGATGTTTAATGCACTTTTATTTTGAAATATTTGATGCCCTATTATTTTTATTGTTATATTATGTTATTTTATTTTATCAAGTGTATAGGCAACTAATATAACATTGATATATACTGTGTATGACAACAAAACACGGGACAATTCGTGAAAATGTGAAGTCCATATTTTTGCTAATAAATAATTATCAAACCAGACACCAGTCAACGCACTGGTTACAAAATCTTAATACTTTACGTTAAACAACAATGATTTTAGTGTATTGCCAGCATTGGCGCAACTAGGAGGGTACATGACGGACTTTAGCAACCCCAAAATGCATACAATAAATTATATTTATTTTACATATTATATAAAAAATGTCGTATATTTATTTTTGACGTTTTATCAAAGATTGTAGTGAATAATTTTTGGAAACAAAAGAGTGATTAGAGTTTATAATATTCATGTGAACTGCGAAATATATTTTTAAATCTTTTAGCCATTATAAGTAGTCTATAACCAAAGTCGATGAAACCCAAAAGCATAAATCGTCTATTTTTTTCAATTGAACAAAAGCGCAAAAAAAAAAAATGTATTACCTGATACGATATTGTATTCGTTACATTACAATTTTCAACCCACCAATTTATAATTTTATCGAAGTGCTAAAAGAACACAAGGCAGAAATGTAATATAAAATTCAATTAAATGGACGATAAACTACAAATCACAGCTCTAAAATCAACTCTAATATAAAAGAATGAAACTTGTACATAGAAAAAAATTTCCCGGTTGGAGTATTTAAAAACTGCGGACTTCAAAGTAGAAACTTAATTTTAAGATACTCATTATAATTATACATTTATACTAAGAAGTAATAATTACTAATATGTAATTTAAATTTAAATTTTTTTTAACTTATTTTAATATTACTACTGTAAAAGCTTAATTAACAACTTTTTGATTTTGATAAAATACACTTTATTTTTGTAAAATTTATTAGTGCTTATGGTTTTTAAAAAGGTATTGTTTTTTTTTTTGCGCTTATGGAATATTTATTTTTAGGGTTTTTGGTTGTTTTGGGTCATATTTTGAGCTAATGGGCTACAGCCACCAAAATAAGTATTCTATTCTTAAATATTTGTTTTTATTGTATTTTAATGGCTTTATCTCTTTTACTAGGTTAGAATTTAAGCGAAGAAGGATAATCATCTAATTGTTTTTAAGAAAATTGATCATGCAATATTGTATTATGGCTTATATAAAAAAAATAATTATAATAAAATTGCACAACAAGAATTATTATGTAGACGATTCTAATAACGTTAAAATCGTTGGTTAAATAACTTTAGATCATCAATTTACGACGAAAAAACGTTAAAAAGCAGATATCTCTATAAATTCTCACAGTTATGCTATTTCTATTGACGTCATTTTTATTATATAAAAACAAGTACGTACCTAAGTATTAAACATATATATAATTTATAAATATCATAAGCATCATTCATCATTTATTAAGTTTATTGCATTACAATTAGCAATTATGAAATAACTTATATACATCTATTAGTAGACAATTTCGTTTGCAGAATATAAAAATATTAGTATGTACTATCATTTATTATAAATACTATATACAGTAAAACCTCGATAAGACGGAACTTCGGTAAAACGAAAACCTTGGTAATACGGAAAATTTCTTTGGTACTTTTTTCAAATTTAATTTTTTTGAACCCCGTCAAAACGGAAACCCGGTTAACACGGAAAAATTGCATGGTCCTAAGCGATTCCGTCTTATCGAGGTACTAGTATTTATAATTAATGTTATTATATATTAAAATAGTACCTATATAATGCGCCTCGGAAGCAATGCGAAAGCAGATCCCGCGGCGTCGTCGGTTAAAACAGGAAAAAAAAAAAAAAAGTACCTATATAATAGATAAATAGCTTATTGAAATTTGATAGTATAGCCATTAGCCAGTATAGGTACGTCTTCATCGATCCATTGGGTTTGTGTTTTATAATTATAGTAGTTATCTATATTCAATATATTCCGACATTCGTGATTTAATCATATCGATTCGTATGAAAAATGGAATATTGTATACACTAAAAAGTATGGTCACTATTATAGTTATTATACAGTATATATATACATACACAGGGGTGTTCCCATAGGGCATAGGGTATAGGGTATACTACATATACGCCGTATACTCACAAGATTTTTTTTCAATATTATGGGTAACTTACCCATAATACATGCGTATTTGATGATATAATATACTCTCAAAAAAATTCATGGGAACACCACTGTACATACAGTATAATATGTAGGTACTTATAATTATAGTCTTCAATTTATATTTTAACTTTTTATTCCATGAGTATGTGTGTTATCACTACTAATGATAATACGAAAGATTATAGTGGTATATCAATGATAACTGATAAGGTTAGGTTTATAATTCACTTATTTCTTGCTACCTATTTATATTAATTTATTTTCTATTAAACTTAAATGTAATAAATGTTAGTTATCTTTGCTTATTATTTATGAGTATTAACTAAAATAATATTAAGTGTTAAGAGTTTGTATTGCTTTCGTGATGAAAATCACTCAGGTGCTGTACAAACAAAACATCGGTCGTCTCATTAAGTGGCAATGGCGTGTTCAGCGAAAGAAGACATTAATTGAAACAAATGCCGAAAAAGTTCTTGCATCTCGTAGTATACCTATCATAGACGCCAAACAGTTTTTACACGAACCATTGTTTGAGGCACAAAAACAAGATGTTGAAGAGATATTTAACAATATTGTTGGACCCGTGAAATTGGAACAGAAACTAAACAACACACATCCGTTATGGAATGATGATCCATGTCTTGTGTATGGTGATCATAACGTTTTAGTTCATGGACTGGAACAAGCTAAAGTTTTTACTAATGCTATAGAACCTGAACCTGGCTTACCGAAGTACTTTAAAGAACTTTACGAAGCATATAGATTACCTAATCAAGATGAACACATCCAACGAATCATCATAGCATCAATTCTATATGATGCAGTCCAAGAGAAATTACCTATTAGAAAAGATCCAAAAAGACCGGCATGGAAATTTCCTAGGGACTATGGTATCCCAGACAAAAGACGTAATAATCTAATTATCAGTAGGATGTTGCAATTATGTGAATCAAGTGTTGGAAATATGAGTTCCAATAAAGTAATTGCTAAAGATGTTTTTTTTAAAGTGCCTTTACAAAGAAATGCAAATATAAGCCTTAATTTAAGGGCTGATTTATTGTTATTATCCGACACTTCTTTAGCTGCTCACATGGATGACGTTCAAGGAGAACTACCGGATTTATATCCATTGGATTACAAGATATCATTAGATGA
The DNA here is from genome assembly GCF_020882245.1 of Rhopalosiphum padi. Taxonomy (NCBI): domain Eukaryota; kingdom Metazoa; phylum Arthropoda; class Insecta; order Hemiptera; family Aphididae; genus Rhopalosiphum; species Rhopalosiphum padi. The sequence goes on along the minus strand of NC_083598.1, from coordinate 48,038,670 downwards.
AATCAACATTTATAATAAAGATGAGTTTATTTCACCTATTACAGGTAAATTTAACAACATTCATACAGCATTTATACATTATAATGAGACGGAGGTTAAGAATTTATACGAAACACCTGTGTTACAAACACAAATAATTGGACGATCATTGATGAAATGTTATGCTTTTGCTGTTGCCAATGCCAAATCTAAATACGGTGAAGATGTTAAAGAGTTACCAGAACCTATTACATTACAATGTGTACATACAAATTCTCAATGGTTTCATTTTTCTATTTTCCAATTAAATAGTTTGGCTGGTCCCGAAGAAAATGGGATGAAAAACATTTATTGGCAAACACCATTGTTAAACTTATATAAAAATTGTGTATTTGATGAAGGTGTTCCAGTTCTAGAAGATTACAACCCAGAAGTATTCAAACACTTTTTATCTTTTTATATGAATGGTACTGAATATGAGATCAAGTAGTTTTGTATTAGTTTTATAAATAATTTTCATACAATAAATTAACTAGTTTATTGAAAGTATATATTTTTTTTATTTATTTATTATTTGTATCTGATATAACTATTTGAAGTGTTTTACTAAAAAAATATTGGAGTAATATAACAAAAATAAGGAAATTATGTATTAATTATAATTTGTTATAATGGAATATTGATTTGGCCGGTATCATTTATTAGGAACATAATAATAATCTAATATGCACAAATTTGAAATAGTTATATTAATATTCAATTGATGATACTAGTATAAATATTAAGAAAATAATTTTTTTTTTATTTTAACTTTGACACTGTATCACAATTAGTTTTGAAAATCAGGTATTAGTGAGAAAAGGAAACAATATTAAATAGAAGTACAAAGAAAATAAGTTAAGAAATAGTTTATCAAGTAATAATATGTTAATTTGGATTACATATATTTTGTATTAATTTTTTTTCAGATTTTAGGTATATTATTATTAAAATAATAATAAAACATTCTAAGATATAACATATTTTAAATTCTGCAGTTGGCCAATGCAAAAGAATCTCATTTCAGTTGTATTCCTAACTGTTATAATAATATTTTAATTTTTTCATTCACTAATTATAATTTAATAATTATGAAATTATTTTTAAAAAATTCAAATTTTTAATGTATATATTAAATTAAATGGACATTTTGTTGCAGCACATTTAAAATTAAAAATATTTTACATTATACTAGGTATGTCTTTGGTTTAATAAAAATATAAGATGTGATAGAAAAATGAATCCATGGATGATATTTATATGAATTTATCCCTTTAATTGATTTAATCGTTCAAGATATTTTTTGAATGTAACAAAACCATACATTTTATTTACCTATTAATTGCATAGGTATATGCTTATAACCTAGAAATTGAAATGTAATAATCATAAATAGTAAATTAAAAAAGGAATATGTATTAACTATTAGAGAACTATTAAAAAATATAAACACATTGGATAATGTATAAGTACCTATTACCTATGTATTATTTGTAAGAATTTAAAACAGAAAAAATAAATGGAATAAACTTTATATTTTGGTAAAAGTAAAAACCAACTTATTATAAGTATATTTTTATCAAACATTATGTTAAAAATATATATACAACAAAAATGTGGACAGGTTTTTTAATTTCCTAATTTATTACATTATAAACTTTGTTAACTATCAAAAGAAACAACAAATTATTTATTAAACACTATAATACAGGCATATAGCCTTACAACATTGCCATTAAAATTTAGTGTCAACACCATGATTGGTAATAAATGGGACTAAAATTATAAAATAATTTATTGGTACATAATAAAAAAAACTAAAAAGCATCTATAATATTTATGGTAATGGATTTTTACTTTTAATAATATAATACCTACTTTAAAATAATTGTAATAATCTATACAAGAAAATTATTTTATTGTTGGTCAATAGTTTATTATGTTATACAAAATATTATTTTAGGTATATTTGAATTCTATTTCAATAATGAAATTATTAATCATTAATCAATAATCATAATACATTATTTTTAAACTGTTTTTCTGTATTTTATTACTGGAACTAATAATTTTTTAATTTTTAAACATTATATATATTTTTAATTTGGTAGGAGGTACTTATTAATGTTGATAAAAATATTGAATATCAAATAGGTATTGAAATTGAATAAATATAAATATATAATTATATGAATCTAAAGAAAGCAATTACGCAATGCACTAATGCCACTAAACCAAAAATAAAAACTCTTAAATATATGAAGATAATCTGATAATCTTTATTCATTGGCCAATGATTAAAGTAGGTAGGTACCTACCCTTATTTCATTTTTATCATTCTTAAATTTAACTTATTTACAGTAAAAATGGTTTTCAGGGTTATTCCAAGTTATTATAATAGCTTTTAGTTTGTGTATTCTATAAACGAAAAACAATATATTTATAACTATAAACTTTAATTATTATTTTTCTGAACAATTAACAATTAAATTGCAAATTATGACTTATGAATTATATATTATAATTTATAAATGGTTTCAGTTTCAACCAAAATTGCCTTTCAAATTAAAATATCTCATTTAAAATCGATGTTTGTATTTTTTGTGCAATTTGTCTAAAATATATGTATTTACTAAGAATGAAATTAAAATTAATTATTTTTATATATTTCTCTAGGCTATATTACAATATTGTAAAAAAAACACATTATATTTACCCCGTAACAGAAAATTATAATTTCAATAATATACAATATATATACAATGTCAACTATTGACAAACCACTTATACATTATTTTAGTTATCATATTATACCTACTCGGATATTCATCAGTCATCACATATCGTTGATAATCTGTTAAATGTCTATAAAAAAATCAATGGTTTAATGATTATACCAGAGGTATTCCAACTGTGCGTCGCGAGATTAGGAAATGGGAGCCGAGTTAAAGATCTTGTCATCTTGAAACTAAAATGAATAAAAATATTTAAAAAAAAAATATCGAGAAGATGAGAACAAGTAGGTATTTTTAAACTGTAGAACCGAGATTTGAACATATTATGAAACATACACAAGATCATCCATCTCACTAAATTTTAGTTTATTTATTTTATTAATTTGTATTTATGAAGCATAAAATATTTTATTTCATTTTTTCTATATTATCTATTTATTTGTTAACTGTGATAAATAGGTACAGTCGAGTCGCGATAATTCGAAGTTTAAGGAAGATAAAAATTTGCTTCGAGATATGTATTATTCGAGTTATCTAACTCGAATTTATATTAATTTATATACAATTTTTATTTCTAGGGAAATAATAAAAAAATCGAGTTGTCAAGTTTTTTGAATTATCGCGATTCGACTGTGTAAATAAATATTAATACATTATAACAATTTAAATACATAATATACCTAACCATTACAACATTTACAACATTGTTTTATTTTGCCATTACTTATTTGGGAGCCGTAAAAATATTTTGGAAACACCAAGGAGCCGTGGGATGAAAAAGTTTGAATACCTTTGGATTATACCATTCACCATTGATTTCATAGTTTCATACACAAACTACTATTTGTTTTTTAAAAATTAATTATTTATATGGACAATGGACATACTCACATACTAATAATTTAGGTTCGATATATAAATTAGTACAATAGTACCTATTATCATTGATTATATATACCTAATTAATGTTATTACCATTAACCATTAATTAAATAGTTTTAAATTGTAATGCTTCTATAAGTTCTAAGTAGTTTATATTATTGATATAGTACCTAGGTATTAGGTAATCACTAATATTAATATCTAATTATATAAACTACCTAGGTATAAATATATATTTTTTTTTATTGGTCTTTAAACAGCTGCAAATTCCATAATAGTTACAATTACTTAAATATTAGATAATATTTTACAATTATTAGTTACACAGTTACACTATTACAGACGACAGTATTTACAATAGATTGGGTTCATTATAATTATAATTATATTATATTATGTATGTTGATTAGATTAATTAATTATTAAAGGTAAAATATTTTCTTGTATTGTTTAGGGTTTGATCCGAGTGTACAAATATAAAACGAATGTATTTCAGCCGAAGTAAGAGGTATTCGATCATATTCATATATCGTTAGAATCCCATTATTAAGAATTATAATATGTTTTATTGTGAGTATAGGCATAATATCCACTTTAACTCAGGCACGGGTCCAGAGCAAAGATCTGGAGAGGCTCCAACAATTTTTTACAACACAAATACAATTATAATTTAATACGAGTATAGGTACTTTATTCATAATTTAAAAATGTCATAATAATAGGTTACAGAGTAGTCAATGTAGTGAATAATGTAATCAATGAATTATTGATTATTTAATATATAAAGCGACAATGTAAAAAGAAGTTAAGATTTTGTTTATTTGTTATTTAAAATTATAATCTTGGAATTACTGTCCAGTGTCCACCATGAACTAAGATAGTCATAGTACTATTTAAGTTTATTGTGCCCCCAGAATGATACGTATAATATATTATATTATCAGACATATATGTGATTTGAAATATAGTAATATCAGCCATCTGCAGGATCTGAATTATAAAAAATATTGAGAAAATTATGTCTGGGCCCCTAGGCCCCCTAGATCCGTCCATGCTTTAAACTATACATAATATATTATAAATTTATAAATATAATAATATATATAGCCGAATTTGTGTCGAAAATTCAACATTTCTAAAAAAATTGTTTATTTATTGTATTTCACCCAGTGACAGATTCTGGGAGGGGCCAAGTTCTCCTCAAAGCTTATATCAGTTATATCTCACACTTAGACATAATAAAATTTCAAATTTTTACTTCAAAATAATTTATGAATTTCGTTAGTTCTAAATTTAAACACTAAAAAAAAATATATTAACTTTTGAGACTATACATTTTCGATATTTTTATATATAATTGATAAATTATCAACTTATGAGAAATCTTATATTCAATTTTCAAGTATTTTCATCAAATGAATAATTTTTTACCGAAATTTTAATAAATTATGTTTAAAAAAAAACTAAAAAAAAATAGAAAATTTTAAAATAGTCTATAAAAAGTTCAGTATCAAAATATTTAGATTTTTTTTTTGTGAATAGAAAGTGATTATATAAACGTTTGGTGAAAATTTTAAATAGGTAGGTACCTATGATTATGAGTTACACCAATAAACAAAATCAATTTTTTCGAAAAATGGAGTTATGTAAAAATCCCTTTTTCTTAAATTGTTGTTTGTTTTCCTCGATTATTTTGAAAAATAATGATAATTAGTAATTACTAATTTTTAAAGTACCAACTACATTCGATTTGCTATGTAAAACCATTTTCAAAGTTTATTATCAAAGTATTTTTTTTAACAATTTATCATAAATTTATTTAGGCACACACACACAAAAAAAAAAAAACACAAATAATTGTAAAATAAATTATTATCATGTAAATATTATGTTGGATATAAGTCTATATTAGGTGTTGCTATAAAAATGTGTGGAACTAACGGCATAATAAAATTTTTAAATATTTATATTAATCAACTATACATACAATATATTTCTCATTTCATATTATGACAAAAGACATTAAACAACAATTTAACATTTTGTTTTATTATATATTATGTTTTTCTTAATTAAGTATTCCACGTTGTAACATTATTATTGTACTTTGGATACTGGATAGGTACCTATAAAATAGTAACTATCTTCCAAAATTCTATTACAGAGTAAAAAATATTTAAATGGAAGTCATTACACCAGCCAAAATGTGGTGTAGACTTCTTGTATACCTATATTATAAGCACCACTTATATTATATACTATTGTATAAAATAAAATACCTATAAGGCAGTGATGAACCTAGGGTTTTAATAGGTACTGTGGGTCTGCTTCACTTACGAGAGGCCACTGTGTAGAAGGTTTAATCAACTATGTATTACGAAAGTCGATCCCCGCACTCGCATTTATACCTTATTTATATATTTATATTATATTTCAATACCAACATTTAATATAACTATAAGAGTTAAGACACAATTCACAGATAAGTTTAAAAAAAATTTATAACTTACTTACAAACTTGGGCAGGTATTATTGATTAATTGTTGCTCTAAATTTATATTTAATCAACAAATTTACCTGGAATATTTAAATAATTTTGAGTATTTATATATACATATTATTATTTTATTAATTTATTGTATTTATATAGTTGTAGAAGAGCCAATAAAAACATACAATTCTACACCAAAGAGAATAAAAAATATAAAAAGGAAAAATAGCATTATTTTAACGTATTATGTGAGAATAATGCAGTAATTCATCGTCATAGCAACAACGCTAGATTAATCAACGTCATAATAAGTGATGCCAACGGGTATAAATACGTGTGCGTTTACCGATTATCGTCAGTCTACTCTCAACTTTAAAAACTATCAAGAACTAAGAAAAGAAGCCGAAGAAAAAGAAGAAACAAGACCCAGACGATTAGCGGCGAGCCCGGTAAGAGAAAAGAAAAGCGACCGGACGAACACCATCGACTACGCCCGGATCGTAGCAGTACGCTTAGACCAGAAGATACTGTGGTAGACGGGTAGTGTCGGCTCAGCGGCGCAGGGCACTGTCAGGTTGTTCACCTCAGCTGGCTCGGGTAGTGCCGACTTAGCTTCACTCGCTTCTACCCAGCTACCACCGGCAGACGATTATCGGAAGAAAAAGAAGAAACAAGATCCAGTAGATCGGGCTAGAATTGTCGACCAAACGTCACGAACTATAGTACAGAATAAGACACGGCAGTCATCATCGTGGACTTCATTATACCGACGTGTTGTGTCGGTCGTGTTTCACATTGTACGACCGACGGCGATATTATATCGACGTGCACCGCTCAGAGCTAATCGATTATCGGGATCGTCATACCTATGGCGCCCGACGAACGTTCTCGAAGTGCCGTCGCGTAGGGTTAGGTGTACGCTGTAGACGTCCGCGGCATCACGCCACACGACTGAATGCGCGTCGACCAACGACAACTCTCTTCCCTGCCGGGCGGTTAATCCCGACCCGGTGCTCTCTACGGGGAAGACCTAAAATCGCCCTTTTCAGGGCTCCCAAATTCTACATTATTCCCCCGAGAGCGCGATTGTCTTGGCCACACTCATCCTTGAAGAATATGACGTGCATACAGTTCACCAAGCTCACATATTGCGAACAGATAAATAAACTGAGTAGTATCGCACATTAAAATTAGGTTAGTGTACCTAATTGTTATGACCCTATTGCTTTTACAGGAGTCACTGTACGTTTGTACATAATGTACATTGAACTTGACAATTTAGACGATTTAGATTTTAGACAACTAAAGAGTATCAAAAATATAATAAGGAAAAATCGCATTATTTCAACTACGTATATTATGTGATAATAATGCAATAATTCATCGTCATAGCTACAACGCTAGATTAATCAACGTCATAATAAGTGACGCCAATAAATACGTGTGCGTTTACCGAAAATCGTCAGTCTATTCTCAACTTTCAAACTATCAAGAACTAAGAAAAGAAGCCGAATAAAAAGAAGAAACAAGATCCAGATGATCAGGCGAAGCTTGCCATTAGTGGATACCGAACATCGTCCACTACACCGGACTTTAGCAGTACGCTCAGACCAGAAGATACTAACGACAGGATTGTCGACCAAACTTCGCGAACCAGTACAGAATAAGACAGCAGCCATCATCGCGAACTTCAGTAACGACGTGTTGTCGGTGTTGTTCTACACTGTACGACCGACGGCGATTATATCGACGTGCATCGCTCAGAGCTAATTGAAACCCGTCTTGGCCACACTTATTCTTAAAATGTAAACCATGCTTCACCACGTAGACTATGGTACACAGGTAAATTTTAGGATGTCTATTTTTGACAGCTGATAAAATATGATACGCACATGGTATTGCCCCCCCCCCCCCAAATATATTCTGGATCCGCGCCTGAACTCCCGGATCCGATAATTATTGTATCCTTTAAAATGATCATTCCCGACTAGCTGCAAAATAATTGAGTTTATATGTAATTTTTTTGTATATGTGTATCATTATACACATATATTTATATATTGCATACATAGTAGATAAGATGTTTCGATTTTTAATTTAAAGTGAGAATGGTTATGGATAGAATTTTAGATTTAATTTACATTTTCGAGAGGTCAAAAATTAAAATTCTTAGTATTCTTCAAAAATTGAACGAAAAACGGAAATTTTTACGCAAAAACCAGTTTTTGACAAAATTGATTTATTATACGCTTGTTTTTCGATTTAAGTATATTATTTGTTGATATATATCGCGCCGGTCGCACGATTTTATACTCGATATTTATGCAGTCTTCACGTCTTTTTATATATCATAATATATTTATACATCTATAATTATATATTTTATAGAAATGTTCTCGAGTCTGTGTAAATTTTATAAATTATTATTATTTAATATTATTTCATTTTTGATTATTATAGTATTGTACATATTTATATAGTTTGTAATTTTGAGGGGCCAAATTTTAATGAGAAAAAAAACTGTGAGTCAGCTGACCTATCAAACCTTCCACTGGATCCGCCGCTGCAGTATAAGGCTATAAATATTAAATATAATATATTATATTATAAATATAAGTAGTAGAAACCAATAGTTATAATCTATTAAAGGTACACGTGTAAAATTATTTAACATATTATTTTTCTGCACTGGATAAGCCAACGACCATTATAATAATAAATAATATGTTTTGTTGATAAATATTGTGTATAATATACTGCATTACCACGGGCCGTATAAGTATTACGACACCGATGTTGACGTTGATGGTGCGTGTTCTACTCATTGTCGTCATCGATCATCATCCGCTCTGTTGTTTGATGTACAAACTACTAACCAAAGTTATAGATTGATAGATTGTAGATAATATAATAAATACAATCTAAGGTTCAAACGCGCGTACAACGAGTAAACAGAACATACTTATTGAGATTTGAGGTCCGCGTGGAGGCTATCAATTATTGCCTATTGGTAACCATGCAGGTATTAAATATCTGTTTTTAATTATTTATACTAATTTAATTAATTAAGTTTATTTATTCTTTTAATACGCCAGTGTATTAGTACGGTATTATCTTATTATCTACAATGTATCGATAAAATATATTTTTGTTTTATAGAATATACTATATTATAGATAATCAGTTTTTCTTGGGTCTTTTTATGGTTCTTTTTACCGACCACAATGTTGCGATTTATTAGCTATGTTTAAGTATTAAGGCAAAGTACGTATTAAGTTTTATATAGGTAAATTCTTTGTTATGATCTTCTGTCGATGGAAAATGTCTTATTAATATTATGTTTTATCAAAGATTTGAACATTGTAAAATGTACGTACAAGGTACAACTGACCAATACAGCTATACAAATAAATTAATGTTATTCTCGAAATCATATAAAATTTTTTTATTAATTGTTTATAATATCAAGTACTATTAGTACATATAATTATGTAAACCTAAATGTGTAAGTGATAACGATAAGTATACAAATACAATGAACTGCATGCATGAAATTAATTATACATAATTTAAATTTAACATTTAACAAATTTCAATCAATACAATTTAATTATATATGAATAGTAATTAGTATTTAGTACCTATGATATTTTTATTCATTTTTTCAAAAGGTATTTAAAATAATTTGTTAAATAATAATAACTTTATAACCAGTTTAATGTTTTTTGTGCTAAAAAGGGTATAAACCAAGTGTTTTAATTTAAGACTGACGGCAAAATGGGTATGCTTACGTCTTCTGCAGTGATGTGCTTTTCCTTGTTTCCTATATAGGCTCTAATCTAGGCTTATATATAGTTTTTATGATTTTTCTCTCTTATATTATATTATGTATACGTTCTTGAATTATAACTACAGAGTACAACAATAATAATAATAAGCTAACTTATATGGCTATATGATATTTAGATGGGATATTAAGTTTCAAACAATGATTATAATATAGCGATATTGCGTTATATAGGTCATAGGTGTACCGGCTGTACCGACTTTGAGCTTTATTGATATGTTACAAATTGAATTAATGAAATATTTAACATCCAATGTTACAAATATTTTTGTCGATAATTCCAGTCGCTTTAATCCCTGTATATTATCATATTATTTTAAATTATAATAAATAGGTATTATAATCAAAAATTTGTTACTATAGGTAATTGTAAAATATTTATGTTCAATGTATACATGACGTATATGCGGCATCATCATTTCTTTTTTTAGGATAAAATATTAAAACAACAAAAAATAAAATATATAACATAATATATGTTAAAATATTATTTGAACAGCACTGGTGAACATGTGCAAAAAACTGGCTATTTCTAAGTATACCAATAATAATTTTTACTTTATGAATAAATCAATTACTCTCGGTGAAAATTATATTAATAGCATCCTGGGTAAAAACCTATTATTAAATTATATTAAAGAACAGAGTTACTCTGTTTTCGGTGATTGATGCTCGATGTCCATCACTGTTTTTTTTATTGGCACTAAATCGAAATATTAAAAAAAAAAAATACTTACATGACCAGAATATGAAATTAAAAATGGTACTTGATATATTTGAAAAAATTCAAAAGTAAATACTTAATAATAAAAGGGATTTAAAAAAAATGGTAAACAATAAGTAACCGCTTTGCTGTAATCTGTACAGTAAGTGTTGAGTGTATGCTCATTGTAATAGTGTAATGTATATTATGTTAAATTTGAATTCAATGATAACTCGTCGCATACGAAAAACGATTCTGAGCAAAGATGATCTCTATTATTTTATATTATTATAAGTACTTATTCATATATTTAATGATAAGAGAAATCATTTTGCTATATTTCAGTAATTTATTTTAGTACTGTATTACGGTTAGATTTTAAGTGGTATACATTTTTTGTTTTTTCCTGTTATTTTGAAGTACTATACATTTTTAAGTTGTAACTTACCATAGTACAACTATATTGAATTTGCTAATAGAAATCACACCCAAAGTAGAAATACCAGAGTTTTTGCTGCTCTAATAGTTTATGGCAGACAGAAAAGAAACACTTCACTCAGATTCTAAAATTAATTATTATGGTCAATAACGTATTATCCGTATAATGTTAATTATTGTATACATTACACACACACATATTATTTTTATTAATAAATCATGTTCGATAGAATATTTTTTGATTTATTGATCATTAAATGTATCTCTGACTTAATATTGAATGTTACAATAATAATTTAATCTTTGTATACTTAAAATTTACAACATAACGTTTAATCATTAGGTAGGTAGGTACTAGGTAGTAATTACTAATTTAGCAGTAGGTTACGCACATTTTTCCGAGCTAATGTATGTAACGATATATCAATAAAACATGTGACATATAATAAATTAAAATAAAGTTGGTTGGGTACCTTGTTTATGAATCAATATTGCACTGTTTTACTTTAAAAATAATTTATGGCTATAAAATATTTAGATTATCATATTATTATGTTTATTATTTTTACAATGTAGAGTAAATTTTTTTTTAAATATCATTTATCGATGAACGGAATGTACTTATTGTTCTGTACAAAATGTTATTTATTTATAGATTTATCAATAGTTAATACCCTAAAATTTATTGGCAAATGGAAATTATGATTTATGAATTTAACTGTATAAGAATTTAAAACAAAGTACATTTCACCTTGTTTTTGAAATGTGTATCGAATAATAAAATTAGTTTTTGTATTTCAATAAGTATAGAATAACAATTAATTATTAAGTAACATTTATTCATTGTTAACTGCATAGAATTTTTCGATTAGTTTATTTTAATTTAAGCTTTAAAGATTATTTAACTCTTGTAAACTTCTTATACCTACTGTGTACTCCACTATACAAAATATTATTCTTTTCAATTACTTTTACAAAAAATATTAATATCTATTTACATCGCTTCCTAATTCAGATTTTAAATTCAATGGCACGCCCAAATTTAAGTTAGGTGTATAGCTAGACTACAGTGATGGTATGTATACTCGGTCAAGGCCAACTTAGTTTTCTTGCTACTTTTTATAAAAAAAAAAAAAAAAATGCGTTTCTAAAACAATAAATACGTTATGATGGAATCTCAATAATAATAAAGTTTATTTAGTGACAATAAAATTATGGTATTACACACTATTATTATATACTATCATATTATTAAACAACAAAATATGGCTTGACTAAAAATTGAAGTGTTTCTTATTTATTGTTTTTGTAGGTTTTAGATATATTAATGTAATCTTCACACGTAAGGAAATATTAATTATATAAAAAAACAAGTTTTATAAAGTCATTTGCGTTAAATTTAAAATTTAGAAAATTAAAATTATAACAATATTAAAAAATACAATACAATCCTGATAGTGATTTGAAAAAATAATTTACTAGGCTATAATATTAACCTAAAAAAAATTAGAACTTCAATGTAGGAGATCATAGGAGCTAGATAATGAGAGTAGGTTGGTTAATACCAAATACTAATACTTTTTTACTATAAAAGATTCTTTAACAATAGTTTTAAGTAATATAATCGTACAGTTTATCTTTTTATTAAATATTATATCAGAATTTAGAATGATTCGGGAATATAAAAATTGAAACTGTTGAATTCTTATATCTAAACATTCTAAACAAAAGTTGCCCATAATAAACATTATCTTAATCGACTTAATATTAATACCATATCGTGTTGAGTTTGAATTTATAGACCATATACTTTTTGTTTTAGTTATAAATTATAATATTAGTATGTAACTTTAATATGTTGATAGTCTAAAGACTAAAATGTACACAAACTTAGAGCAAATTAAAAGTTACGAAATTAAGAATGTAGGAGATTTCAAAACAATGCATGTTATTTTATAAACTTTGTTTCCTTAAATTCAAATCTGAAAGTTTTAATATAAAAACATTTACTTTGTACTTTTTGATATATTGGGAGTTGGGGCATAAGTTTTGAGAATGTTTAGTATTTGATTCATTTTTTGTTTGGAAATATTTCTCTGAGCAGTTCATGGTTTATGCAATTTCCGGGTTTATTATGAGATGTATAACATAAATATATTTATATGCTCATATTTTCTATCTATGATCTATCGTTATACCTTATATTTTATATTTATCGTTGTGTTAATGTATACATTAATATATTAATATGTTGTATAGTTATTCTTTATATTTTATTTAAAATTGTAATTATTTTATATTGTCAAGTCAAAGAATATTTTTTTACTTAAATATTATTTTTAAATGCTTACACGCCAGCCAATAAAATATTTAAATATGTATAGTTTTATAATTTAACGAAGGAATTAAAAATGAAAAATAAAAATCGTATAGTCGTTGCAAAATCTTTTAGACTTTTTTTTTGGAATAACGAGGAAAAGTCGTTTATTTTTTTCACTTTAGGACGTGAAAGTAAGAGGGATTTAAGAGATGCATTTGATACATTACTATAATTGATTGAAAAAAATTATAATAATTTTGAATATTTAACGAACGAACGTTGTGAATTATTATTAAGTTAATTCCTTCGTCAAAAAGATATCAGCAGCACTAGCAGCAGCAGTAGTGGTGGCGGTGGCGGCGGCGGTAGTGGCGAATGCATGCGCGGGCCGGGTGGGGTAGCGGGGTTGACGTTCGCGTAACAAAACAAGTAAGCGTCGACCGGTGTGGTAGGGACGGGGTCGGCGGAACTTTATATCCCATCCGGGGCGGTGGCGGCGTGGCGCTTCGGAGCTTTTCATCAGTGTTTCGCCGACGATTTGGCCGCACTGCGCGCACGTTGCCCACCGTATAGTCACGCCCCGGTCTGCACTGACCCTTGGCACCGGCGCTTGTGCGTGAGCGTACGCGATTCCGACTCCTCGTCGCGCGCGGCGTGTGTCCCCCGTGATAGTAGTGCTCATTATCCGCTCAAGCATTGTTCGTCGTGTCCCGCCACCGCCGCCGTCGTCGCGTACTTATAATAATATAAATATTACTGTTAACGTTATTGTCGTCGTTGTCGTTGCCGCTGTCGTTTTCGCCGATTCCGATCTCGCGACGAATAGAAATAACTGGGTATACGGTTCGCGGTCGCACGAAATTGCGAAATAATTTTTTAATAATATTTTATAGCCAGGTACCTACCTCTATTAATGATAATTGTGTGAATTGTGATTGTTCGTTCTACCGGTTTGTTGTTGTTTTCCTGGTGAGTGAATTTTTAGTGTTATCATACCGTGGTTTTACTCTTATCGTCCGATTAAAGAAAAGAAGAAAAAGGGTTGCTGTACGACAATCCACGATATGTCGGTGGTGGCTACTGCGGTTGCGACGATCACCACCGCCACGGTCCAGCCGGACGGGCGGTTCTTCTCTTGGTCGATGTTGACATGTTGACGACGGTGGACTCTTCTTACTCATGTTGCTCCAGCAGGGACAAGGTACGCTCGGCCAGAAGAACACGTCACATCTCCTACAGTCCATACAGAATAGGCTGATACCGGGATGGAGCGTGCACTTGGCCAACGACAATAGACTCTTCTATTGCAAGTGAGTGATACATCCGTATAAACCCTATAATTTCATTACGTTAGTAAGTCTCAACCGTTGTTTAGCGAATGTAACATTAATAGCACCTAGTAGGTATACGATTTACGACGGTTCGTATCATTGTTTTCGATTTTTGGCCGACTTTAAATCGTTCATTACGAATTTAAATTTATCTGCGAATAAATAAACAAATATTATGATAAACTCAGATGTATATGAAACAATTGCTGACCCCTAAATGTAAGACCAGGATTTGCATATTTAATGGTTAGTTTTGTTTAGCATTTTACTGTAGATAGATTCTCTAAAAGCCTTATATTGTTAAAAATAAATAAATAAATAAATGCAATGAAAGTGTAGGGACGACTGTCAACAAAATCTTTGCAGCTTAT
The DNA here is from genome assembly GCF_020882245.1 of Rhopalosiphum padi. Taxonomy (NCBI): domain Eukaryota; kingdom Metazoa; phylum Arthropoda; class Insecta; order Hemiptera; family Aphididae; genus Rhopalosiphum; species Rhopalosiphum padi. The sequence continues at coordinate 48,023,534 of NC_083598.1, read as the reverse complement.
TTACAAAAATTATATATTTACTTAACTCTTATATAGGTAGTTTTAACATACAGCAACAATGCAAACTCATGATAACGTTTTGTTATGATTATATATTTTTGAGTAAATTTGTTAAAACTTAAAACAATTCACACATTGCAGTTTTGAATTTATTCCCCGTAAAGTACACTCTCCATATAATAATTAATAATTTTAAATGGTATCGGACGAAACATTTGGTAATATTGTTATTTGTTTTATTTATTTACTGTATTTTTATATACCTAGGTATTTGATAGTTAAAATTAAACATAAATTATTTACTTGTATTTTTATAATGGTTAACAAAAAAATGTGATTCACGCATTCCATAAAGGTATAAGTAATTGGTTATACTTGTATTTTAATCAACATTTTCAACATAATTAAAATTAAAGTTTATAGATAAAACTATTTATAATTATAATTATAGTTATTTTTTGGAAAAAAAAATAAGTTTCTCCTCATAGCAGTCATAGGTAGTAAAATTATACATATTTAAGATTAATACAGTTCTGTAACTGACTAACACTTGTTAAAATTTGTTTAAATAATTAAGATATATTATATCGTTTAACATTTATTGAGTAATTTTAAAGCACTAGAATTTAATGATATACCTACATTTTCAAGTTTTAAAATTATATAATATATTAAATACACAAGCTTTTATAATGTTTTGTCATTATTTATGGATTCTTTAACTATAGTTTAATTTAATAGTTTATTTTATAATGTTGTAAGTCTAGAAACATGTTTAAAAAAATTCAGTTTTCTATACAATTAGGTATTATTCCGTTGATTAATATTTTGCACATAATATAAACTGATTATTTTTATTACACTGTATTTGGTCATTGGTAGTTATCAATAGGTTCCTACGGTATTTAAATTTTAGTCACGAATTAAAGTAATATTTTAATTCTACCAATTATCATATAATACATATATTATACAAAATTACTTAACTATTCCCTTGGGTGGTTTGGCCAGCAAATTATTCAACACGAATTACACATTAAGATATAAACTTTGTAACCACAATATTCATATTCCATACCGTTCAGTTATAGCACATGTCCGTCGGCATTATTGAAAATGGGCAAAATACATTCGGATCTACTGGGAAATATTACAGTATACTGAAAATTTTTTACCCGTTCAAAGCAATTATTTATTCAAGAAAATTATGGTTTTTTTTTATAAAATTGTTAATTCATCATATTTTATTGTTTGTTATTTTTTTATACGTAATAATCTATGTATTATCATCAAATCATTTAATTACAATTAATATAAAAAAGCCATATAACATTCGGCGTTACTACATCAAATTATATTTTATCATATGGTAGACATATGTATAGGTATACTTACATGCATTATCTTAAGAATAAAAGCTTTTGTCTTTCCTTCTGCCGAATTCGTACCCTACCTAATTATTTGTTAACCACAACAAAATATAACAACGCTGCAAATGTAGTATACGTTATCTATATTTAAGATAAATATTAGTATTGGCAAAACTAGTGGGGATGTATTGCAGTATTATACTTGTTTGTTTAATTTTGGTTTATTTGGAAATTTAAATTAAAAATTTTTTGTTCACGTAGTTATCTATTACTCTGTTTTTAATTGATTATGATTAAAATATTGCCTACATACGGTGACGTCAAGTATGTAATATAGGTACTATGAAGATCTATAATAATAATTGTATTGATGCTGTTGAAGTACTCTGTATTATTTGTAGTCTTAGACTAATAAGTGTAAGGTTATTTAATATAATTATGGGTGTATGATTACTGTTTCGAATATTTCTTATAGTTATAATTTATTAGATTTTTTTCTAGATTGTGTAAGAAGAATATTTTTTGATTTTTTAATTTGACAAATTTTATTATTTTTCATACGATTTTTTTTTTTTAAAACTCAATTTAATTGATTTTTAGTAATAACTATTAATAACTATCAAGTTAAACGTTAACTTTTTTCCTACATAATCTAATGGAATTGAAATGTTTTGATGCAATTTAAATTTGATCTCTGATAGTACTTGAAAATATATTTCATTTTATAAAAAATTATACGTAAATATGTTCTGGATCTATCCTGTGGTTTATAGAGCCCCATTATAGAATGGATTGGTGCGTTCAGAAAGTTTCCACTGAAACATTTATCAGTGATATCCATTGTGGTTCTAAATTTGCATAGTAAATAGGTTACTGTGATATTTTCTGTTGCTTAATCCACAAAACGGTCGTCATGGTTGGTTTTTTTTAACTTTTTTCAACGTCTATCTTCACCGTTCAATTTTCAATAAAGTTTTTATTCGTTTTCGTGTCCAAAAATGTTTATTGAGTTAGTACTTTACAGTAGTAAAACTATTTCATGTTAGTTGTGCAATATGATTAATTTCCAGCCACGAATTTTGATACATAGCGACCTGTTACACACAATAATTTATTAATTATAAGTTATAACCAACCGCTTTCCCGATTATGTATTTATACGGACATAATATTATAATGTTCTGCAGTGGTGAAACGAGTCTTGATTTTCTCCAGTCCTATCCGACAACGATAACCATCAATGACACAGCCATCCGTTTTCTGAGGAAGGACAAGTTGTTCTTATTTTTTTTATATACATATATAATAATATAGCGTTTAAGTTCAATTTCTACGAAAATACGTAATATTACGTATTATATAAAAATACGAACCTAAGTTATTTTGTAGTTAAAAATTCATATCATATTTAATTTTAACACTTAAAGCTTAAAATTTAATTCAAGTTTTTCCATAAGTTTTAAACTAGAATAAAAAAAATAATTAGTGTAAACGTACAGCCATAGAATATGAATGATTGAAGTTTTAATTAAGACGACATTGAATGAAAACGTACGTAATATAATGATTCTTGTTATTTTGATGTATTTCAATCGTAGACACTTAAAACATTCAACTATCACTTAAATTATCAATAAAATTTAAAAAATATTAAGACCAATTTTAAAGTATTGATAAGCATTTTAATTTTTTTAAGTGTTTCTAACAATTTTTATAATTAATCAAAAAGTTTGAGATGTTAATAGAAGATTCTACGTTTTTCTTATAAAACTATCAAAAATATAAATACATAATTTCTTTTATAGACAATTTAAGTTCATTTAAAAAAAAAATGCATATTTAAAAAATAAATAATGTTTTTATTTATAAATTTTGTTGTAATTCAAAAAATATTTTTGGTAAGAACCCAGTACTTTTTGCTACTACTATAATGTATTCGCTTGTATTGGCTACACAAAATTACATTTTCAAAGTATATTTAGATTATTTTTTAGCTATATAGGTATGTTACAAACAGAGCCGTACTAAGGAGGGGGGGGGGGGGTAAAGAGGCCTGTGCTCCGGGCGCAAATTTTAAGGAGGCGACAAAAAGTTAGGTTAGTTAATGGAGGGGGCGAATATTTTTAATTTTGCTCCGGGCGCCAAATGATGACGGCTCTGGCTACAAATCTATATTCTCATCGCTTTGTGGTACTTCGGTATTGACTTATAATCAATTTAATAAAAATAATTTTGCCATGTTTTTGCAAAAAAATTAGTTCATGATATAGTATGAATTACTTAAAATTACTTACATAACAGTATAAAATATCCTTTCAAATCTAGGCGTTTTCCATCACTATAATATATACCTAGTTTAATGATTTATCATTGGATTCAAATTTAAGCATTTACCATTACAGTGACTTCCCAATGATAACAACAAAGTTCATCGGATAGGTATTATTAAACTAAAGAGAATTTTATTACTTGTTTAAAAAAAAAAAAAATAATTTTCCCTGTTCATTATAAATGTTCCAAATCTTTCATATAAACGTCTTCATATACAGTGTATAATGTATGTATGAATACCATTAAATATTTCTTTAGGTTCATAAAACAACCTTATAGTAATAAAATTATGTTATGTTTTGCTTTTAAACAATTTTATAGTTTTGTTTTTTCATGATAAATATTATTGATACTAAATGTATAATGATGAGTGATGATGTATAAATATGGTGTAAAGATAAATTATAAGGACCAAGTGATTATTGTGTAGGCGGACAGCTTTTGATTGTTTTGCTTTTGACACAGACATAAACTTGATTTATTCTAATAGGTTATACCAGCACACAACCACTAGCTTTACCATAATATCTATAATTATTAGGAGTATTAGAAGTTAAATGTAATTTTTTGTTTATTTTTGTGAATTTAATGCTTTAAACTTTTAACCCTTTAAAAATACACATATCAATTATTCAATTAGTATGTACAAATTGTGTTCATAATATATTGGATATTGGAATATTATTTTTTCAGTTATTATTTCAAGCATAATACCTATTTGATTAATAATTTTTGAAATGTTTATTTTTTAATTATTATTGGTCATTGAGTCTAAGATAAAAATATAATGGAATTGTTATGCATGAGATTACCTACATAAAATTTAAGTTATTGTGATACATTTTGAAATCATACTTTACTATTGTATTCAAAACTTATTTCATTATCTAATATAATATATATATTTTATTACATAATATAAATTGAGTTAAACAATTTTTTTATTCTATAAAAGTAGAATGTCAATGAAAAATTGATCTTCAACTGTCGGACATTCATTTCGTTTTAACGAATCTCTACGTTTTTACTTTTTTTTTTTACTGAAACTTTGAATTACAGTCTTGTCCGTGATAATCATTTGTCATGTCTACCGACTTTTCAGTGATTAATAAAACCACCAACTGCGAGACCCATTCTATATATTTCAACAGGAGCGTATAATATTATATGAAATATATAACCATATAACAAAAAAAAAAATAGATCATGATCTTATTGATTTTTTAAAAAATGACTTGCGTAAGTAGGAAACTGAATAGTACATTTTATAGTATCGTAAATAAAACTTACTGAATTTTAAACACATACTCGTATTTTTACGAGTTAACTTATATTTAAAGTAAATTATCAATAAAATATGTTATTTAATATTTTAACTATACGATAAATATATTAATTGATACTGAATGAGAGTACTATCAATTTGTTTTTGTATAGGATAACTTTACTATTATATGTGTTTGGTATTCTTATTTTTAGCTTATGAATCTATTTTCTATGTATTTAATAATATTATAAACTATTACAATTAATTCAGTATCTAATAAAATTTTTTTTAATGTTTCTGTTGTATTAACTCATATTGGTTCTATGGTGTAAATTGTGAACACTTTACATCCTGCCTGTAATCTGTATTTATTTATGCTACTGTCTACAACATAAGGTTAGGTAACGTAAATTAATCTTTTCTGTAAATGTAAATGTTAAGTTTTAGTTAATGTTATTATACTGGCATATAATTTACATGTCAAAACTATGGTTTCTACTTATATTAAGTACTAATGATATTATACGAGTATGTATAACCAAGTATAAGTACACGCGTATAAATGTATAATGCATTACAATATTAGGTACATAAATGCTGTTAGTAAAAATTAAAATAACATAGTTAACTATTAAGCATTTTAAATTAGAATAAGATAGGTTTTTATGTAATTAAGGTAATATAACAGTTTTTCATATTGTAGGTATTGTGGTTATGAATTATCTACTGAAAGGATTTTATAAAAAAAAGTATTTCTATGATTTATTTTGACCATTCCCATTCCAGCTACTAAATTCTACAAACAATTCTATTATAAACTACACAATCATTTAAATCCTTTCATATCAAATTTATTCTTTCTAGACCTACCTGGTACAACCCGTTGACTGAAAAGAAAAAGGATCCAGAGATCTCTTTACTTAATTATTATTATTTATACTCAAATATATATTTATAAAAAAATCAATTTTCAAACTCAGATTCCAGACAATTTATTAATGTTATTATTACTTATGTATATATATGTATAGAGTGATATCAATGGATATTTTCATGTTTTCTATATGAAATTTTTTTCTCTTTTCTTGAAAAGTTTTCATGGCACTTTTAACATAATAATAATTGAGAAATTCTATAAAATCGAATAAAATGTTTACCATAATGACCTTAATATACGAGTCAATATAGTAATGTGTGTTACAAAAGAATAAATAAAATATTACATCGTATCTAAGTACAGCATAGAAAGAAAAATAAAAGTATAAATAAATCAAAAAACCTGGTAATCTGTATAAAAAAAATAATTTTTCATTAAACTTCAATATGAGTGTAAAGTCATAAAGAAAATGTTTTCTAACAAAAGTTTGGGAACTAAAATCATTACTCTTTTGATGTCGAAGATAGGGAAAATTGTGTAGTTTGTGTGGCGTTAAAGTATAGTGAAAAATAAAATATTAAACTAAGATGAATGACAAAAATCAAAACATCGAGATTTTGTTTTCGTATTCTATATTCGACGTATCATGCATACTGCAGCAAAATTCTGAGCAATATAAAATATCGGTCTTTTCATAAAGTTTTATCTTTTTTTTTTCAAATGTGCACGTATATGGATACGTATAAAAACTATTATTTCTGCGCCTCGTCGTTTTGTTTCATCAATCCGCAATCGTGAAAGTAAACACCCACGTGACCACCCAGCTGTTGTATTACACGTTTATAAAACGAATGCTTGGCATTTATATTACGAAGGTGTATGTATAAGCGGAAATCATATAATATAAATGATCGTCGAATGCAACACTTGCAAATTTGCAATAGCAGTATAATGATCAATATTATATTTAATGTATTTTTTTCTTCTGACGGTCCAGTAGGTATTAAAATATTAATACTAATAACAGCGAACGAGAGGAAAAACACACACGTGTGCGCGCGTGTGTGTTGGCGGTGTTTATGTTTTAGTGGGTTGGGTGAAGGGAGGAGAGAGAGAGAGTGAGTGAGAGAGTGAGAAAAAAAAGTCTAAAAAGCGAGAGAGTTTGAGGAGGAGATGTGTATAATAGAAACGCGGAGAGCGCGGGCGCCCATACATGGCGAACGCGGAAGTGTGCCGCAGTGTTGCGTCCGGACGAAAATCCGTCGCAAGGTGCGGCCCGTATGCGTCGTGTCTCTTTCGCCATGTTTCGACTGTTTCAAATAGTCTTTCTGTGTGTAACATTATTACATCCATATTATCGTATACTACAACGCCGCGCACGTGTCAACCATATGGTTACTATATATAGATCACACGCGTGACACCATGGCCGCCGCCACTGCAGCAGCAGCATCCGACTCTTATGACACATGTATATTATATATTTATATGCGTATACGTGCGTACGTAAATTGTGTCTCGTCACCATGGCGGGATATATTGGAGACAAAAAAAAATCCGAAATATCCAAGAATGCCGCGTACCCTTTGCGTCCGGGGATCGGTTTCCGGCGTTATACAGCGGGGTGAACGAGGAGCGACCATCAAAAACGTAATATGCTCGTTTCCACTGTATTTGGTACATCCACGTAGGTCGTTTCTCTTCTGTCAATTCTATCACACGACCTAATGTTCTGCGCACACGCACATACACATTATTATTATACAAAATATACGTACCTATAGATTCGATTCTGCAATGAAAAACGATACGAAGATACACGCATACAATATAATATGATAGTGTATATATATATATATATATCATCCCTTTAATATTAGGTACACCTATTATTTAGAAAATGTTTAACTTTACAATCAAACATTGTTTGAGATGTGACTTTTATGTATCTAAGTATATTCTGATTTGAAGTACATAAGAAAATGTATGTTGTCATTTAAAAAAGTAAAAAGTAAATAATTATATAAAACCTATAATTTTTTATTATAGTAAACTTACTATTATATACTTAAAACTGAAATGTGTTACGTATTCACTTATGGATCACATAATTTTATATTTATATTTATCTTAACAAACACGATACAGTGACTTGAATATATTATATATTATATAAAAAAAAATTATTATTAATCAATACAAAGTTTAAATTTACTAGTTGGGTTATTTTTAAATTAGATACCTACTAACAAATATCGAAGTGCAAAACATTATAAAACAGGATATTTTTTTCGGACGGGGCTGTTCTTATAATAATTGTTTTGAAATTATATATTATAGTATAGAGATAATAGAAAAAAGGGGCATTTTGTAGAAATACATTTCTACGATTGAAGATATTTTGAGAAAGGGGGAGCTGTAACTTCTTACCTATAGTTGTTTAGAAAACATATCTCTAGATCTTTAAAAGTGAAAAATATACTAATTAAAAATTTTAAAATCAATTTAGTATATTATAATAATATAATAATTCAATTTATAGTTTGTAGTCTTGAAATTCGAACATAAGCTATACGAGTTCAAATTATGTTATTTCTGTATTTATAACTTAAAATAAAGTTTTTATTATCACTATTTTGTAGTTTTGTTGAATGAATAATATACCAATGCTTCATCTTTTGTAGACTTTCAGTTAAAATTTAATTTATATTTCAAATAGGATGTTTTTCGAAAATAAACCATTGAATTGGTAAAAATTAACTAGTTTACTATGTACCTACTCATCATACATATTTATACTAATTGTTTAACAAACACTACTATCTTATTTATAAATTATAATAATATTCTGTATTTCAATTTTAGTAGTATTCTAGTGTAATATGATATATTATAAAATATTATTTTTAAATTGGTTTTAATATTTATTTATAATTTAAGATTTTTTTTATTTCTTGTTTTATTGTCATAGGAATATATTATACACAAATATTATTGTAATTTTATTAATTTTATTATACTTAAAATAATAAAGCTTTTCAACATTAATGTCTCCAAACAAATGTTTTATTATTCTTTGATCTTTTGATATTTATTTACGAAGAAATACTTAATTGTATATTCTTATTGGTGATTCTTAGTACTGGTTACGTAATATTTACTCAATCGCTCGTACTTAACAAGTTTTTAATAAAAACGGACAACGGTACTTGTCTTTATTTATTTGTCCAATTTTAAATAATAGGAATCTCGTATTTCTTAAAGTAAATCATAGTGTTTTAAATATATCTACTAATCTACGTTAAAGCATTGAGATCAGAGGTTAAAAACTCTCAGAGAGAGTAAATAGATCATGTAGTGAGTTATATCATAAAATTATTGGAATTGGTGGTAGTGCTATTAATGACTATCAATTTTCTCGGGGACAAGAGATGGATCATTGGATTGAACCATATCGGTTATGAATCAATAATGCGTTTTTATATACCTATATATCCCTCTAAATTATATTCGTCATTGTTTTACTATATAGCATCTAGTTGATAAAAATACTATGAAATACTACTAAATACATATTTACAACTTATTATTTTTCGATGGGGGGAAGGGGGTGAAAAGTTTATTATATTATATATTTATATCTTATATGTATAAATATAATTAAATTATAAAATGAAATCAAGCTTTTGTTCTTATTTGTTAAATCACCAATCGGGGGGATAGACCCCCTCGTAAATACGCTACTGATTGTACTTATATAGTTTTGCGTAGGTATCTACTTTTCAAGTTTACGAACATAAACTAGTATCTACTATTCAGTATACTAATTATTATAGACTATATAGGCATATTATCTGTTACGTAAATACGTATACAATCATAAGTTATTGCATTTTGATGCGTCTTGTTTAAAATGGGATTATACCTTTTTTGAGAATCGTGTCCTGTTGTCCCAACCAACTACATACGAATCGCTTCTTAACAGGTTTTATTCCCATTATCTCCATATAATAATTTGCGTATAAAAGAAAAAATCTGTAAACGAAACAAATATAAAAAAAATTTTTTACTGTTTAATATTGAAACCAAAGCTATAAAATATGGTTTTCGTGGAAGGACCGTCGAATGATGATGAAAAATATTATCAGCGATAAGCATGAGACATGTTGTACCTATTACATTGTGTAGGTAATTTATTATAAATACCAGGACGATTGCGACGTCACTCTTTCCAACAACGCATCTCGTTTACCTCGTCTACAGGCCGTTATCAACAAAATATACCTGTAAAATATAAGAATTATCAAGCAATTTTCGGATTTCTTTTTTTCGTAATTTGGTGAGCCAAAAATGTTTTTCATTTTTTTATTTTATAGAAGTTCATCCCATTTTATATCTTTATGTAAGAATAGTGATTATTTAAGATTTTCTTCAAATTGAGGCATTAAATAATACATTTTTTTATTTTTTTTTTATCAGTACAGAATGAGTTTTAAAACATTTTACGTACATTTATATTTTATTGTAAGTATTCATTATTCGGAAAATTTTAATATTTTATATTAAATAAATATTTTTGGAATAGAAATAATATTTTAAAACTTTTTGAAATAGTTTAAATATTCAATAAATAATTAATATATAAATTTATTAGAATTTTAATGTTAATAAGACTTTGTAAACATACATTATAATATTATGAATTATATTATTATCGTATAACTAAAAGTAAAAATCTCATGGGTAGGAATTCCATTATTAGTCGAACGTCTAACGAATTTTAATAAAAACATTTTTTGCATCTTAATGAAATGTTGTTGTTGGTACTTAAGCATATTGTAGTTTAATATTCTGTCGATTTTACATACGTACATATCACTATAGACTATAGTATAAGAAAATATCAGGTTTCTTTCCATTTCGTCAACCTTGTCGATGTACATTATGTTAGAAAGTTAAATCGCATGCAACAATTGAATTTTATAACTTGTATAAACTTCACATGTCTACTATATGTATGTTATTTTTCACTTTTTATGTTTCCCTATTACAATTTTGTGTGTATTTATTGATTATTCATATAGTAGATAGATTCTATATAAAGTATAATACATATGTTTAATTGTTCTTGTAATATTCAAAATCTCAATAGCTACTAAGAGTTTTTGAATATCAGTATAAGAATTCATATCTACGAACACGTACCACGATAAAAATGTCTTTGTTGTAGCTCACAATGATAAAGGGGGTTATAGATTGGCGGCGACGAGTGTATAATACTTAAAAGATATCGTTTTTCATTTTGAATTTTTGAGTGGGAGAGAAAAATAACATCGTATATAAATTTAATCTATGAAAGGGTTTTGAGATGAAAAATAATGTGCCTCTATCGAATATCAATTATTATTAAGTACATTTGAATTTTTGGTTATGGAGACTCGTTTCTATTTCTTCAAAATACCATTTATAGGCTCTTCATTCATTTATTGAAGTAAGTACATTAAATACCATCGAGTAATTAACGATAATAATTAAAAGTGATAATATTTTTTTCTCATTTTTATAATAGTTTGTAATTAAAAAAAATCATACAATAGTATTTGCACTGTATTACACATTTGGAATATTGTTCTGTGTTCATTAGATTTCTTAGCAATATTAAAATATATTATTCTTTGATAGGTATTTGACACAAACATTTTTATTAAAATAAAATCAGTTTTTCTTTAAATGTTATCATAATTTTCAATAAAACTTGTCATTATTTATATAGATAGTACATGGCATAGAAGATTTACTGAATTATATTAAGACTAACATACGGAGGATAGGATCATTAATCTTGCGTAATTACATTAGCCCTACCGGTAGAGATATACTATGTCTAAAAATGTTTTATTTTCTGTTTTCATTTTATTGTAAATAGTTTAAGTTCATATTATATGACTTTTGAGTTAATTCGATCTAAAAACATATTTAATTTCCAGGACAAATATTTAATAAAGTACTTACTGAATAAAAATCTTTTGTTTTTAAAGAAATACATTTTTTTAAATTTATATAACACTGCTAAGCTGATATTGTTATTATACGTATTATATAAGTTGTAATTGATTAAATAAATAATAGTTATTATTATTTTTAAAGGCTTTGGAGGTTATATATTTTCTATGCTTATAATTAAACTATAAAATAAATTAATACCTAAAATATTTTAAAATATAATAGGTACCTACTTAAAATATTATGTATATACTATATATTGTATATCTGATAATTTATTATTCACTTAAAAATTTTTAATAATATGATCGTTAATCATTCTGTATTATATAAATAAAATAAATATTTTATTATGACGTAGATATATTATTAAATTACAAGAATAAAAAGTCAATAAAATACACCTAATTACATTTGTGTTTCACCTGACACTAATTGAAAACATATTAGGTAATTTCTTTTATATTTTTGTTAATAATTTTGGAAAAATTACGGTTGTATAAAATTAGTTTTTTTATTTATTGATTTAATTTGTGAATAATATAAAATAATATATAAGAATTTTAGTTTGTACTTTTTATAGTTGAAATTTGATTACATTTTTGTTGATTTAAAGACTCAAAGTTACAACTTTTTACACAATGTGTGTTTTTTGTGTATGTATCTAAATTATATTATAACTTATCGTAAATATTTTTGTTTTAATTTATCTAATATTTGCAATATGGTTTGTTATTTTATTTTAGTTTTATAGAAGTTTTAAATTTTATTATGGTACGTCATATTTTTAAAATTATGATGAATGGTTAATAGTAATAAATTTGGAGTATACAATCTAATTTTCCGTATATTGTATATTCATTTGGCGAATCATTGTTAGTAATTTTATTATTATTTTCAAGGCCATTTATTTTGTTAAATTTACCGTGGTTTTTCTGTTTAACGAGATAAATATGTATGCATAAAAAAATAAAATGATAAAACTATCATAAACAATAAGTTGTGTAATATACTTTTAAATTATTTAAATATTATTGATATAATATGGTGTAAACAAATAATAATAACTTTATTATTTAATGAATTAATGGTGAATTAAAGTATATGACGTTTGAATATAATTTGTGTTTTCGTAGAAATTATAATATGTAAGTACTTTAAGATAATAATTTCTATAAGTAATATAATAATATATGAACATACGAGGGTTATAAAAATTCCCAAAATATTATATTATTAAAAACATTTTTAAATTGTCTTTACGGGTCTTATTATTAAAATGTGTCAACGTAATGTATGATATATTATTTATCATTAAAATTTAATACAAACAATTGTGTCTTTAGGTCATATTTTTTTAAATTTTATAATTTTATACTTTATAACGTATATACTATATAACAAATTATGTAGTAGGATATTATATTAAACAATTTTTATTTTATGTATTAAGCAAACGCATAACACAGACGCCAAGGGTGGGCCAAGGTGAGTCATAATTTGCACGGGAAATGTCTTGCCTACCGATGCCCTCTCATCACCCCTTCATTTCTCAGGCACCCTTTGAAATGGTTTAGCTTTATTAAACTACTGGCCTACTCTGAAATTGTGCATAAATTATGATACCTCAACTTTCAAATACCATTAAATATTATGAGAAATAAAATTAAAAAATGTGTATTTAAATTGTTAAAATTTTGTTGTTTTATTCTAATATTTAATAAACTAATAATAATATCCAACTAATTTCAAGGTACCAATATATCACTTTACATTTATATACACATATATTGAATATTACCTTGATTTCGGTGAGTTCAGCTCCATTAAGTCAGTGGATAATTTTCTCTTTTGCGTCGGATTTACAATAAGTTCTTTTAAATTATTCTGTACGAACGCCTATTTTTAGGTTTCGGCATAATTATCTGTAGGATATGCAAGTAACAATTTGTAGGTACATTGTATGCCTACAATTCTATATATTGAACTTATAAGAATGTGCATACTTGTAGTTTTCTTGATAGTTTATTATAAATAGTATTGTAGTGTAAAATAGGTATCTTAGAGACTATCATTTTTAGTAATAATAATAGAATACTTGCTAAAGCGTTAATTTTTAAGATGTCTTATTGTAAATAATAATTAAACAGCTGATATTGAAAAATAAGAAACAATTATTATAAATAATAAAATAAACGTTATACAATATAATATAAGAAAATACGTATATCATAACATTCATAACTCATAAAGTCATAATTATTGAAGAATAATAAAAAAGATCAGGGGGTGAATTGTATATGACAACCTTGTTGGACAATTCAATATTTATTACCAATAGGAGAGAAGGGGGGTATAATAATTCAAACAATAAAATAAACTGTTAAAATTATTATCCATTAATTAATAATTGTGGTGTAAACTTAATTGTGTCTCTAAATTATAAATACTATACATTGAATTTATAAACGTCGATGAATAAGTATTGATTTAATTATTACCTTTGATTGTTGATACAGAATAAATTTAATACTTTTTTATGTTAATAATGATTGTGATGGAAAGATTTAATACAATAAAATAATAACTAATTTTATTGTATATATAATTGATAAATACCTAATAACATTTTTAATGAACATTTTTTTTATATAAACTACATATGAAATACAAACAATTTAATTACTCATAGCATAAACTCATAAAAAATTTAAATAAATTATCTGAATGTTTTATTACTAAATTACGAGTACTTATAAAAATATGTGAATAAAAAATTAATGTTTTTGCTATATTTTTATTAATATGAATAATATAATGCAATATGGAAAGTTGCATGCGTTAAAACTATTGTATGAAGAACAATCTATCCTTATTCCTAGTTCTAAACTGCTAATCAATAATCATGTTCCAATTTAAGTATTCGTTAGTAAATCTGGTTACACTTTTACTCTTATTTTGTAAAAGGATACAGAAACTATTTTAACCTAAATACGCTTATAGCGGATATAATACTAGATATAACCTTGAATTGAGATCCAGACGCTCTAAGATTATTTTGTTCTATTTTTTAACCTAAATATAATAAAATATGAATTTATTATGTAATATGTTTCAATATATATTTAATAAAATATAAATTCATTATGTAATATTTAAATAATTTAATAGTTATAGATTTTTTGAAAAAAATAATTTAATTTTTTTTTATAAATAATAATGTAAATTTATTGTTTTTAAATCTTATGGAACAGTTAAAAAATAAATTAAACTGAATAATTTTTTTAGATTCTGACCGAAGCGATAAATGTATTAGGTTTTACTACTATGTTTTTTTTTTTATATCAAATTGTTTCAATCTTCAACATTGAATGTGGTTTTTGTTAGTAAATTAATTTTAGTTGGTACTTTGTCAAAAGTTGAAAATTCCACGGTTTTCAAAATAATATTTAATATTTTGTTGATGGGTAATTGTAGGGTAATTTATAAAGGAAAAACTTTAGAGAACATTTTTGCCAAATATTTACAAATATTTATATTAGTATTTTGTATATACATATAGTATAATTTAAAACATATATTGGCTCTTTTTAAACTGTTTATAAACATTCAATTTTTTTTCTCAGTCAAAAAGCTTGAATACTTAATATTAGGTTCCCTTAAGTTTTTCTTACAGAAATTTAATAATATTGAAAATCTAAATACACATTTTTTTTTATAGGTATTTGATTTAATTTTCAAATTTTGATAAAATTGGTTATTTTAAACGCAAATTAATGGTTTTTGTTGTAATTTAAAAAATATTAATTGTAGAGACTTTTTTTACCATTATTACTTGTGTAATACCATTACTTATGACACTTTTACCAACAATAAATTCAACCTACTGTGTTACAAATAACTAATACATTAATCTATAGATATAATAAAATCGAATGTTCATTTTTTCAATGAAACGAGTGTTCACTTGAACTGTTCAACCGATTCATTTGAAATTCATAGTCATTTGTCTGGATCTTAGTTGAAATCGAATTCTATTTACAATATCTTCAAGTGACTTCCTAGATCACCTGGTGTCTTGAAAAAACCCAGGGATTTTTTCATTTCTTGTGACCGTTATGAACAGATTTATTTGTCCAAATGTGGATATAGTATTAACTATTTATAAATGCTCGAAAACAGTTTTTCAATGACATCCTTAATTTTTTTTTTTAATTATTAATAATTTTTTACTGTTGGAAATTTTTATTTTTATTTTTTACAGTTGTATAGGTTTTTATTTGTATATGGTTCATTTAAATGAACATTTTATTCATTATATTTTAAAGTACGTAAAAGTGCTTTTTAACATGGCCAGTTTATAATAAAAGACACAACATTATTATTTTTGAAATTGAAATTGAATCAAATTGTTTAAATTTATTTCAACAGTAATAAACAATTTAGTCTTTTTTTTAAAAGGAAATAAATTTTTTCCTATTGAAGAAAAAGATACAAAAAAACATATAATCGTAACCCGAGTGAAGTACCTACTAGCAATAGTAATAATAATAGATTAAAAAATATCCATAGAAAATAAAAATAGAGGCGTATCAGTCGCCACTCAGGGTTGTTTTTTGGTATGCAAATATCTATAGTTAATTTAAAATTTGACATATTCATTATCGGGATTTACTCAATGTATTGAAGTACAATCGAGTACAGTATATACAGTAAAGCGGCTTCTTCAGATTTTATTTTTTAACTTATGAAGTTATGACCCAGACTTTTAAGCTAAGATGACTTATCATTCATATAATCATATATCTCAATCGATAGTGTACATTTTATTGAAATTCTTCAACCTCAAAGTTTGTATAGTCTTTATCAGTTTATCGCATTAATCAATTAGCCTACTCTTTAATACCAATTGTATATTATTCATCAAATTATCCAAATTATCCAATTTATTAAGTTCTAATTCACACTCCGGCATATTTCCTCTCTCATACTACAAACTATACGTTTTCTTCCTTTAATTTATTTTCTATTAAATACCTCAATAACATTTATAATGCTTTAAGGACTGAGATGATTTTTTTATAGTTTATTGAAATTGATTTTTGTATAATTTTAAATATATTTCCTAATTATATATATATATATATATTATACACAGTTACTTGGTTATTGTGAAAACTGTGTTTAAATCGTAACATTAATAATATTTTTGTATAATTTGTAGTTTTTGGCTAACATAATTTTGGGGGAAGAATATTTTAAGGAAGAATTAATATATATTACATACTACATAGAATTATTATTGTTGTCTTTTATAGGTACTAAATATTTTGCATGACCTACTGTAATAATTATCGTTAGTCTTTTACCTTTACCAACTCTGTTTAAATTAAAAAAAAAAAAAAAATGTTGAAATTGGTATGTAGTCAAGTTGACAATTAGTTTTGGGCTGACCGTCCGATATCTGTCAATTTCCGCGTGGCCGGATAAGACCTGAGCGTTCAATTGCGAACCCCGGAGAATAATAATGCGACGATGAAACGCGATCTGCATTCCTAACAAGGTGACATTCCGTGCGTCCTAATACGGAACCTAATGGTAGACAAGGATACGACGGG
This sequence comes from Rhopalosiphum padi, assembly GCF_020882245.1. Classification (NCBI taxonomy): domain Eukaryota; kingdom Metazoa; phylum Arthropoda; class Insecta; order Hemiptera; family Aphididae; genus Rhopalosiphum; species Rhopalosiphum padi. The sequence goes on along the minus strand of NC_083598.1, from coordinate 48,006,068 downwards.
CTCCACTTACACGACACATATAAACATTTATGTTTGTCTTGTAACTTCCTTTCCACCAGATTCTGATTCGGTCCATAATCAGATATTATTATGGACAAATTAAAAAGAAATCTCGTATATTTTGAACTTTGAAATGAAAAAAGTAATTTCTATTTAGTTGTATAAAATAATGGATATTAATGAAAAACATTGCATGCTACATTTGTTTATAATTATCTTAGAATAAAATCAAAAGCTTACACACAAATCTCAGTAGCAACAAGTTTAAAATAATACTACATAGTAATTAAAAAAAGAGAGAATTTAGTTTAAATATAGTTTTGGTTATGTAATTTGTGAGTCTAGAACATGTTCATTTAAAACAATTAAACATTTACATTTTCTCTTCAAGTATAATATTATAATATATCACACAGTTTAAATGTTTGATAGTAAGCAATAATTAAGCAATAATTTCATATAAATGGTTTATTAACAATACTGGTTTCTTTACAAATTTATTTTTATTATTAATATTACCATTTACAAACTTGGTCTTATTTTATAAACTTTTATTTGCTATTTGACACACAGATTATTTGTAAGTCTGTAATGTAATGTTTATGTTATCAATCTTTAACTTTGTATTATATTTATATTTTATATTTATTACTAAAAGTAAAAACTACTCAGATATTGAATAAATGGCGAGTCTGAAGTAGACACGATTTTAAATTAATTTTTTATATATATAAAATTTCTGTGGTTAAGTTTTCAAGTTCCTTTTTTATAAATAATTTTTTTAATTACTATTAATTACTTAATTCACTTTAAATCTAAATATTTATGTTTTTTTTGAAATTACCAGTTTAATAATGCACTAAAAACTGCCTTTTGTTTTTTTTTTATTTTATTTTAATATTTCGAATTTTTTTTTTGGTAATTTATTTTATTAGTTTAAAATACTAATGAGATAAGATTATAGTATACAATATTATAGAATGATACAATATAATACCTTTAATTCTATTTGTTTCTATACCTTTAATATCATGACCTACATTTTATAATTATTTGCTAATTTAAATGTTATGCTTCCATTTCGGATTGACAGAATAGATAATAAATACTAAATATTAGTTTATTTAGTCAATGTTCATTATTAATGTATAATGAACATTTTCATGTTTTATTTTGTACTTTTTCATATAAAAATATTTTTTACAAAAGTAAATTGCATATTTTAATTGTAAGTAGGTATTAGTTAAATGAGAACCTTCAGTAGGTTAGTAATGATCCATATATTTAAATTTTAAAGTGCAACTAAAAAACGTTTTGAAAATTAAACTTACCTTTGGTCTAACGGTGTTTTTCTGTTGTCATTTTATCGCAACCGACAGTGAAATTGGGCCAAAAAAAACTTATGGTAAAGTGATGTTATGTTAATAATGTTAAGAAAGTGTTACAGTTGGTACTCACACAAAGCTTCTCCTATTATAACTATATGTTATGGTTTAAATTATGATATATATATAAATTAATCTTAATGTACGAAATGTAATATAAAATATTTTATGTCATTGTTAATTTTACACACTTTGTTTAACAAAACTATAAATTGGACATTGTAACTGTATAGTATGTATGAAGAAAACATAAACTATTTCAAATTTCAATAATGACAATGGAAACAAAATTTAGAATCTTAGGTATAATTTGAAAAAAAATGAGTATAGTAAAATTATTTAATAATGCTTATCGAATTTTATTTTACTAACAACTTAAGGTTATGTTTGTCTACTTGAACCAAAAAACTATTTTAAGTTCAAAACGAGGCATGTTAAGAATAAATATTTCGTTAAAATGTGTTAATAAAGATAGATTTAAATATAGTGCTAAAATACTATACATTAGTTTGTTTGGATTGATTAAAAATTACTTAAATATGATGTATAATGTATAAATAGACAAGTAATAATAAAAATAAATTTCCAATCTTCTTCTGTATTTTTTTAATATTATTAGCTACAGTTAAAAAAGTTTTGAATTTTAGAATTTTCTTATAGTGTATTAATCGTTTTTTTAAAATTATTTTTTGGAGACGCTATAATTAGAAATACAATCTATAAATCGCGATACCGTGTTTTATTGAATTTAACTGAGAAGCATCACCGTGACGTATGAGTATGACTAAACAAAATCAACGGCAGTTTATTATTCTATATTAAGATCACTATAATAATTATTCGGACACGGATAGTCTAGTTATTTTTTTATTTTTTATTTATTTACTCAATAATATTTAAATAAAAATGTATTTTAAATTATTAGATTTGTCAAGTGGATAGTTGTACTTTACAACTAATAAATAAATAAATAATAATAATAATAGTTAATATATTACATTATAATTTCAAACAATCAATGTATATTTTAAATGGGTATAATTATTTATCTAAATTTCGATTATTATTATTCGTTAAGTCATATTTAAGTTATCCAATAAAAACAAGACTCATAACAATTATTATTTTAGTGGGAAGTGACAGTGGCATTGTTTTTATATTTATCTGAATATTATAACAGTTCGTTAAAAATAAATTAAAATTTTGATTTTATAATCAAAAATAATTATGACATTATGTATATAGTTTAAATAAATTTAAATTTTTTATTTTTATAAAAAAAGTAAATTTAACTGATATTTTTTGTATTGATTTAATTGTATTATTCTTATTTTGAAGTCGATGTACCTAAAAATGTCTATCCCTTTTCGCTAATCTCTATGATTTTTTTTTATTATTTACGTGGAGATAAAAATTAAACAGATTTTGACTCCACGCGAGTTATTTTTTTTAGGCATTTAAGATACTAAGCCGAAGTTAGTAATAAACATTAACTTCCATCACCCAGTTGTATTAAGAATACTTTTAAAAATGTATACAGAACAAATATTAAAATATTTGGTATTAAGATACATTTTTTTAAAACCAATATATTTGATGTTGAAATATTTGTACGTTAATAACAAATAGATAATTAAACTTTTTTTTTTTATAAATATTTAAATTAAAAAGCTATAAAAAACATACTTAAATAATTTCAAGAATTTTAGATATTACATATTATTATTATAATGCAGTTATTAGTTATGACGATTATGGTTTAAAGATAGTTTAAAGTCATTATTAAACAACATTAAAATATATAAATATATTTATTATTTTTTGTCTTTATTATTCTTAAGTTTTTACTTTTTTGAATGACAGCAAACACTTTTATTTTATATTCCAAAGCAGAATGTTTTCTAAGAATTGTAATATATATTATAAAAATCTAATTTTGAACAAGTAGTTAATGTAATTAGTTTCACACCTTTTAACCCATCTAAATTTTAAATACTTATAACTTATTAAATCGTTCAGAAATTGATTTGTTACATCATAATACTGAAATTGTTTATAATCTAAATTCTAAAAGCAATAAATATAATAATATATTCTCAACTAATCTCCAGTCACTCGTCAAACGACTCAAACGTCTATCCACAGTACTTATCTATTTTTATTTATACCTCTATTTATTTTTTTTACTCAAGAATTAATTTGTAATTAATTTATTGCGAATTATATTATGATAAATTAAATTACACGTGTTTATAAAAATGTATGTGACAGGTTTAGGTCTTAGGTGTTATGATAGTAAAGAATAAATATTATTGAAATCAATTTAAGAGAAAACTGGCACCGTCTGCTAGTGCTTATTGCCTATTGGTGTGTGCTCAGACTTGTTTGTATGGACGTGTGGTAGCCGGTAGGTTACTCGTTCGTTCAACAGCAGCACTATTACGTATTATACTACACGCAAATATAACACCGCGTAGTATTGACCTGCGTGTTTAATAATATGAGACACGAGTGCATTTTCTGTGTACGACCCCCGAGGGCAATAGGAATTAACCATAACACGACCGTTGAATGTACCAAGCACACATTGATCACGGTTCTGTAGACGTATAGCAATGGCATAATATGTATGATGGGGTTACATTAGCGGTTTCGTATAGACTATACCGTTTTAAATTGGAAATCGCGTAAGGTGCATGGTCAGTAATTTTGGTGGTAATATTATATGGTGCATACGAAAAAATATGTATGAAAGTATATATGCATGTATAGCAAAATGTGTGTACATTAAAATTGGAGTTAAATAATAATATAATATACGTGCAGTTTTTAATAAATAAAGATTTTTGACTGTGGTTAAATGACGGTGTTGTGGTTTTGTTATTCCAGATGATATTATTTCATATGTTTATTTGAATAAATTATTATTTATTATCGGGGTTTTTTTTAAAAACTTTTATTTAAATCAAAATTGTGTCTTCTAATATTTGTCTAACATCTATCCCTCGTGCGTGTAATTTTATGAATTAATATGAACTAAGTAATTGATTTACGTAAGATCTTATTAAAAACTCATTTATTATTTTTGCTTTTTATGTAATAAGTTTATTATCTGTTGAGTTTTAAGTAATTACTCGTATAATATAAATAAGAATAAATAATTTTAAAATGATACCAATTCAATTAATTTATCACTATTATTTTGAGTATAAACTAAATATTATTAAGTATAATTTTTGTATAAATTAAAAACTAGAAACTTATTTCTCTAAATTATTTTTTACCGATATACTGTTTTACCTTAGTGTAGGTTTATTTATTTTTGACGATTGTTAACACGTCATCAGTTGTTTTGACCTCATTTCAATTGGAAATCATAATTCCCGCTGATTTACAAAGACAACTGCTAAGTGAATTGTAAACTTATGGTGGAAGTAGCTTTGGCAAGTAATCAGATTTTATAATGTGATATTGGTTTTGGCTACTAAAAGATGTATACCTTTTGTATAGGTAACCAGACTAAGTAACACTCATTATAAAAACAAAGGTTACTGCTCTTTGAACTTAAAATCACTATTTTTAAACTTGAAGTCGATATTTGCAAACAAATTTTTGATCAATTTGGAGTACAATTAGTGTTAAATCTAGTGGTTGTATTAATACTAATACATTTACGGATTTACGTATCAAAACTAATGATTAAATAACTATAAGTAACACAATTGATGAATATAGAGTACTGGACTTAATTAAAATCAATTTTTAATTTATTTTAATTTTAAATTGTTTAACCATACTTCTGTAACTCATTTGTTCAAATACTTGGAAATAGTTGAAACAATCGATTATTATCATTTAAGTATAAATAACGAATTTATGTTTAACTCTGAATATAATGGAGACATTATGTTTATAAAATCTATTAAAATATCATATTATTACAAAATATAAAATAGTGTTTACATATATAATGTACAATATATTCTCTTTGCAGTGTTAACATTTCAATTCATAGTTCATACCAATTAATGCATTTTTAATACCGTGAGAACTATTTAAAAACTGTAGGTATATATTATAATGTTAATGACATAATTCACGTCCCATAATAGTCTTTTAGTACCGGATCATTTGTTTTTAAATCACGTGGTTTTTATTTCATTGGTGGTATTTTAAATATTTGTCTATAACTAGGTTCTTCGGAGCTTTAAAACTAAAGAATGGCCTTCGATAATTTTGACTTACAGTTTCTTTGTAGAAGGACTTAAAATCGTGTGATTTCGGTTCGTTAAGTACTGCCAGGAACCGACGGACAAAAAGAAAGGAAGCCGCGAGACAATTGAATGGCTTTCTAAAGAGAGTTTCGAGAAAGATATGTGTCCAACATTCAACGACAGTACAACGGCCTTAGTACAAGGATGTATTGAAAAAACCAGCTCGGTATCGATAAGTCCATTTTAGGGATTCTGAAGAAACGCAACGAGTGCTGGACGAGTTCTTCCTTCTCTACATCACTCGGTCGCCGTGCAACGGGACTCGACACGGCTACCGTTTTCCCATCAGTTTCCCACTACTACCGGGTTTGCTAGTCGGCCATCCGTTCGCGTCGCGGTCACTTGTTCGTAAATTTCGGTGTTCGTAAAACCTAAAAATTAATTTTTTCTAATCAAAAATATCGAGCGTTTATTTTGTTATGTTTTGTGGTGATGTTTGGTGCGATCGCTTGTGTGGCTGTCAACAATCAAAGAAGTCCTTTGCTAAAAAGTAGAATCGAACCTACGAGGTATGATGAATTCAAAACATATTCAAAACACATATTTATAAACTACTATAATACTATCAAGTCCCATTAGCTTGGGAACAATTTACGATTTTTTTTCTATTTTTGATATTATTAATGACACTAAGGATTCAATGATTAATGTTTTATGATTTAATCGGACCTATTTGATTCATAAAAATATATTTGTATATTTATAGAGAATTACGATTTTACATTATTATTTGATCACTTCGTTATTTTGGTTAATATTAATGATATTATTATCAGTTTATATTATTTAAATTTGAGAAAAATTTCAATTTATTTTTTAATACTTAATATAATAATAAACTAAGTAATACATTTTTGTTATTATAGATTCCACTGTTAATAGAGTTGATAAAAACTGATTATAAAATTTTATATGTTCTACTTTATAGTTCAATTTATAACATATTAATAATATTTACAATATTTGTTTAATATTGTTATAGTTTATTAATTTTGTGTAGTACATACTACATAAATAAAATATTAATATCCATAAAAAAAGTTACAGCCAAGGTCAATTTGTATATATTTATATTCTGGTATTTAAGATTAAGATATAATGGTTTTTAAATATGTTAGTTATTTAGATAATTTAAAATTAATTATTATGATTATAAAAGTTGCTGGATTTTAAAATTTATAATTATTAACACATACTTTATTATTTTCTAAACAGTGAACATTATTACCTACATATTTTTATTATATTTTATTTCAAACTAACATTAATGAGAATAATTTTATTAAAACTATAAATACCTACTAGATAATTTAATATTATACTTAAAAGTAATAAAACTAAAATAAATTTCACTAATTTTAACATTTTAAAATGATTGAATGTGATGGAGTCTATGATTGGTAGTAAAATAGGTATTTATGTATTAATCATTACAAATAATAAACATTTACCTATTTAGTAAAAATTTATAAATTTAAAAATGCAACTCAAACTTATTTTAAATAAAATAAAATTTGAGATTCTATTACTCAACTAGGAGAACTGTGATTTATATTAAAATTATATTAAATGTACCTACCATAGATATTACTGTGATCAACAAAAAAGTATTTTTTCTTGAAAGATTATCTTTTTTGGAAATTTTTTATTTATTATTTTTAAGTTGAGAGTTTATAGATTTTTTTTTAACTATTCCACAAGGAATACGAGTACTACTCGAAATTTATACCTTAAATTGTACAACTAAAATATACACAGATAGGTAATCTAATTTTCATAAAAAATCAAATGCAATGATTTACATGAACGGTTAAGAGATTATTATATTCCATATCAGATTCAATCTGGTCAACCGGAATAATACTATTCCACTGTATAAAACATTTCTAAGAGAACTATATTGAACTTAAAAGAAATTTTGAAAATTGCCGTTGTTTGTTTTACATCAATGATCATAACAACCAAATTAAATGCTTTTTTTCTTAACGGTTTTTTGTTCGTCTAATTTTTTAGATTATCAACGGTTTTCCATACATGAAGTATCTACTAAAAATGCCGTTTGATATAAAACAGATTCTAAATTCGTATTTTTTATATTCTCTTAAAATTCAAATCATCCGAATAGCTAGGCATGACGGCTCAGGGGACAAATAAATAGTTACTTTTGTGCGCTATTGAAGCATCGCGACGGGTCACGGACAACGGGAAAACGATCGTTATAGAAGACACTTAAAAAAAATCATTTCTCATACTAAAATAATTCAAAACTACCTACATAAAAGAAAGGTTGAAGAGTATACTATAGTGATTTGTTATTACATGACTGTTGAAATTTCAATGAAAAAATGTTTGTTTTGGACGTAATACTAGCCAAATGCCCTGTGTAAATTATGTTAATTTATTTGTGTAGTATTATGGATATAACTATAAACACAATCCGTTTTTGAGCCGCTATTATTGACCAAACACAAACATATAAAAAAGTATATGTATATTTTGTCTATCAATATTATTTACCTATACCTACTATTCAAAAAAATCTATGAAAAAAACATATTCTTACTGTAACATTATATACAAAAATTAAAATAATAATATGCATATAAATGTCATAATTTATTATATATTTCAAAAATATGAAGTTGATAAACTTGTTTCAACGGGTTTTTTGTGAAACAAAAATAACAATTTTTCCGTATCATTTAAATGTATTAAATTATTTATGAATTAATGTTTGTAATTAGCTAAATAATATTATTGGGAGTTAGACCCTAGAATAACAGTTGAAATAAAATAAATAAGATAAAAAACTCAGAAATATTAAATTGCAGTTATAAATTTCCTATTATAAATAAATTAAAAAATAGAATAAAATAGATTTTCATTACTATTAGCACAAATTTAAAGGTTTTGAACTTACTTTTAAAATTAAAAGTACAATTTTACGCGAAAAAATTAATTAAATTATTATTACTTACTAAGTTTAGATAATTGTATGTAAATAATGAGGGTTAATGGTTTCATAATGATATTTTTTCAATTTTAATGCTTTTTAGAGTAGTTTAAATGCTTTAAAAGTTACTTGTGGCTTAATCTTTTAATTAAAAACTTACTGGTGGTTATTAATTATTATATATATATAATTTAATTCAAATTACATAACTGCTACTATGAGTCAACTAAACCTACTTTATATTTTAAATAATACCTTTATATAAACTTGTTTGGGACTATTATAATTACATAGTTATGTACAAAGTAAATTTAATAAATTTAATCATACAAAACAATTGTCATACATAGTTATGAATATTTATTATTCCATTTTATTTATAATAATATTAGACAATTTACATAATATGATTACAATTTTATGCATTAGGTTCAATATGTATTCCTTTTACAACTTAAATATAACTTAAAATAGAACTATAAATTGATGAGTTACATTCATATAGTGAAGTATGAATTTCACAATGTAACTATTAAGTATCTATTAGTATTTAATAACCTACCCTTTTTTATCTCTAAACATAATCTATAATAATTTAATCTTATTATATATCAATTTTATTTAGAAGTCTTTTGATTATAATTCGTAGTTGGACGTGTAGACAGCATAGTATGTATTTGAATATTTAGAAATTGTTTTTATGTCGGATTTCCGACATACGCAGTCTGTACTATATAGAAGTGTATTTTTTCTGTTATTTCAAAAATACATGTCGGCGTGTCGCAAATAACTTCAAACTTCGGAAATTGTCAACCACACGGTTATATAACCCCCCTACAAAAAAAAATATTTATATATATTCCATAGTTTTGTATGCCCCGATGGTCAACAATCCGCAACATTAAGTCCCAAAAATAGCATCTAATAATTTAAACGTGTGCTTCTGATCATCAGTGTTTTTTTTAAGTCATTATTTTTGAACATACAACGATTGTATAGTGACGGGAAGTTGTCTAAACGTAGTGACAAACGACACACGGACATAAAACTGTACACATGTATGCCGTGCATACGTGTACAGTATGTGTGTCTATATACTATGTATTATATATTAATATTATTTTACCGCTAGTTCCGGTCTGTTGGTATGTGTTGACGCTAGTACGTAGGAAAATAAAATTGATATCGTTATAATAACTGTCGAGTAAATATATAGGAGGTATATGAAAATTACTTCGTATAAAAATGTGTTTTGGTCAATATTATAGTCCATTTAAAATATCATTATATTTATTACAGCTACTAAATAGAATTAAATTTTCTAATATATTATACTGAATTAATAGTATTATATTACTAAAAATAAATAAATACATTTTTAAACATCTTTTGAAGTTCAATTTTTTTTTTTTTAGCTCTAAAACTTAATAATATATTATTTTAAATACAATAATATTTAAATCAACTAAACTTGCATAAATAACCAGTATAGGTTATAATATATATATATACTTTTTTTAATTCACATCATATTATTATAATTTTGGTCGAGATTCAAGTTTCAACAAATTTATAAAAAGTTAATAATTCCAGTGCATGTATTAGTGTATTACTGTATTAGTATGACATTAACTTAATATATATTAGTTCATACATTATTAATATAGGTAATGGACAATTTCAATAAGTAATAATTAATATATTGAAATAAGTGTAAAATACAACTGACTAATAGGTTGAAATTTTAATTCATGTGTAATTGAACATACTATATATTATGGACATTATGGTACCTATCGGTATCGTATAATATGTAATAGAATATAGGAATGTGATTTGATAACATTTTAAACCTATATGATTTTTAAAGTGTATAAGTTACAACTATAAATGCTTAAACAGGTTTTTAAAAAAGTAATGACAATTTTCATGCATTGAAAAAAGGTTTGATTGATTTACAAACTATTTTTATACACTTAATATATTTCTTGATTAGTAGTAGGTATAATATTATAATTCTCTGAAATTATAATTGTATTAATTTAAAATTATAAATTTAAATTTAAAAGTTTATCATGCCTGAAATAATAAATAATAGATTTAAAAATTGTACATTCTATTTGTTATTTTTATTTAATCAAATAATTTATTAAGTATTTATTACTTATATACCAGAAGTATTTAAAATAAAAATACACGATTATGATTAATTTTCTAAGATTTATTTAATAACAGTTTAATATAACTTATAAGTAACTACAGTATTAAATTAAATTTAATAAATAATTTTAAGTATACAAAATAAATAATAACTAATAACTATTGTCAAAAATATCTAAATCAAGTAAAATTAACTAATAATTAATAAAACCTCTTATACATTTTATTTATTTTGAGTAGCTGTATTTATCTAAGTTATTCATACATTTATGATATCCAAATTAAATTATTGGTTCCTAACAGAAACATTGAAAATAATAAAATGTTAAAATGTAACATGAAACTTTAGTATTTATTAGAATACTTCTTAATTGATAGAGATTATTTTTTAGTAGGTTTTGTCAGTATATAATTATTAAAGTTCAAAAAGTTTCATGAAGCATTTAGCTATGTATTGAATATAGAAAGTACTTAAAAACGCGAAAAGAATTTGTCAGTGATTTCCAAGAAAAAAAGCAATAAATGACAAAAAAAAAATGGTAAAGAATTATGTAACTAAGCTTATTCAACTTAAAAAACCTAATCGATTTTTACTCAAAAAATAAAAAATAAAAGCATACTATGTATATTGTACAATAATAAAATTCCAATTTACAAATATATGATAATGACAGTCATGTGTAAATGTAATACATTAACAAAAATAAAAAGCATACAAAGTAGAAACATAAATGAATAATAAAAATATAAAATAACTAATTAATATAAAACTAATAATTATAGGTACTAACTTAAAAAATAATTATTTAACTTATCCAGGGTTGTACTTATATTAAACAGGTACTGATAGTTATTGATGGATTTTCCACTCCACAGTAGACATTAATACATTAGTTGGATAATATGACATTTAGTTTGTATTAATATTCGATAAATAAAATGGATTTTTACTTTTAGAATTAATTGAATTTACTTTGAACTTTATTAGTTCTGGGGTTATCAATTAAATTATGTAGTAATTTAAAAGTAAGTTTTATATTTAAAATTTTAAATCTTTTATTTAATAGAACTATTAAAAAAATAAAAAAATACCAATATTAATATATCCTGAATTGAGGACGTCTTTCAAATTTTTATTTAAAAGATAAATATCTTAAAAAAAAATATTTTTAACGTTAGATAGACTTGGGTTTTGACAAATACTTCAATTTCATCAAGTTACAAGCAACTTCCAAATACCAAATTAAAGAATCATAATCAATTTAGGAATGTATCAAAGAATAATATAATATTTTGAATGCATTAAAATCATTACACATATTATGTTCTAATAATCCCAGTTGCATACACGATTTATTACAAATATTATCTACATGATTGCTATAAGATAGTTTTCTGTCAATTTAGACCCCTAGGTCTTTATAATGATATTTTTACATGCTAGAATTATATTATAAATAGTATAATTAAAATAGAGAGTTTTTTTTTTAATAATACGACATAATGGAGCATTTATCTATATTTAAAGACATCGTTGTTACACTTTATGTATACATATATTATCTAAATTAGCTTGAAGTTTCAATAAATCCTCTATACATTCGATTTTTTTAAATATTTTATTATGATCACCAAATAATAGATATTTTGAGTAATTTTGAACTTTACTAATATTATTAATGAATAAAGAAAAAAGTAAGCGAGATAAATGATCACCTCGGGGAACACCAGATAATACATTAATTAAATATAGGTATAAAATGCTAGTTTTATAACTATATTTTATAACTTAAACATAATTGGTTAGGTTAGTTAGGTTTAGAAATTATTATAGTGTCGAAGGGTTTTTATAATATGTATGAAAGGAATTAAGACAAATTTAAATCAAATTTTAGCTTACAATATTTAGAGGCGTGTTATTTTTTGAAATAATTTTGTTATTACTGTTAAAGTTTATTTGATATTACTATTATTGGATTGATATGCCTTCTACATACATAGAAATCAACTAGTTTAAATTTAAATACTCAGTTTAGTTGATTTTGAAATAGTTTTCAAGAAATTATATCATAGTTGTTATGGATTGTAAAGGACTTGTCATATATTTTTATCAGCAGGATAGAAAATAAAAAATAATTTTACTCTTGTTATCAGTGCATTAGTGTAAACGAAATAATCTCAACAAAGGTTTTCAGGGAAGGGTGTAGTATACTAGTATACTATACTCATATAAAAACGTATAAGAGACAGTAGAAAAAGGGTGAAAAGAAAGCGTGGTAAAGCATTCGGAACAATAGTTTTTGGGTATAATAAATTATGGTAAAAAATAAATTGTCCTGCAAAAGTTAAAAAATAAATATAAAAAGAAGAACGAAAATAAGAGGCCTTTCTTTTGCTACGGACGTAATATTATCCAGAAGGTTTTTGCTTTGTTTTGGGAGATTGTGGTTCGCCGCCACTGGTCGGCATGGCAACGTTTTGTAGTACTGTCGATCATTTACCGTCAGCGTCCTTGAGTGTGATCAACTAAATTTGTACGTAAGCATAAAAGTTCCAATTGATTTACACATTTCACGTTTCCCATACATTTTACACTTGAAGTGTAAGATGTTAAGTCTTGTAAGTTAAACAATGAACTAATATTTTAAAAGTAACACATTTGTAATTTATTTTTCTCATCTCGATAATTTTATATTGATGAAGTTATGTGAAGTATTTTAAAGAATATTTTTTAGATACGATTACGTAAAAGTAGAATAAAAAAATATTAAATTTTACTTGGATATTTAATGTACTTGTATAAGAATTAATAGTAATTATTGTGGTATTAGTTTTAAAAAGTACCCTTGTATTAAATATTGTAATTTTATATCATTTATAGTCGTATAATTCAAATTTTAGTAATAAAACCTAAATAATTGTTAAATAAAATATGTGAAGTTTTCCATCGTAATGATGTAATATTTTATTATAATGTAAACATCATAGGTATATTGTTAATTGTGCTTTATTGTATATTGTTGCGTCGTATAAGTTCGAATAAATCGATTTTAATAAAAAATTTAATTTTCTTTTATATAGCATATAGTTCTACAAGTTCTTGTACTTGGAAATTGGAACCTTTCATAGTCGTTCTTTTAATGAATTGTGTTTTTGAAAACTCACAATCAATAAGTTTTACTCGGCAAAAAAGAAACTGAAACCGAACAACCTTTTTGTTTATTATTGTTTACTAAAGTGGTTGAGTCTTTTAGGTGATTCGTTTTATTATAAACTATTTATACAATTTACGAAATAATTCATGTAACAAATCTACTTCAGTTATTTTATATCGTTATTAAATAACTGGTAGAGAATGGATTTTGTTGTAAATACATATACTTATATAAGCACGTAATATTAATAATTTAAAAAAAAAATTTACATGATTTAAAAACCACGGGTTTAAATTAATATTTTTTGTTTGTACCAAAGTAAAGTTATGTGTATATTTAACAATTTTTATAGAATTTTTTTGAATACAATTTTAAGGTCGTTTAAACAATTAAATTAAAATTAAGTTTGTTAATGTTATCTATATGAATAAAAATCAATGTCTTAAATGATATTAAAATAATTTGAAATATACAATTAGTATGATCTATTGGCGTCAGTTATAAGAAACGTTCTTTATTCAACACCCAACATAAAGATATAGATTATTAATCGTTATTATTATTAACATTTAACTTTTTAACATAAAATAATACGTATTATTTACTTAATGCATTGTTTAAATTAATATTATACCTTAACGTACATACACGTATACCTACAATTATTTTATTTTTTTATACAAGTTAGTGTATAATAAAATGTATTTTTTTTTTCAAATATAAAACAATGTTAAAATAATAAATAACAATTCTTTTTTAGGAATTTCAAATTAATTTAATAAATTTGAAGTTGTTAAAGATTTCATGAATTTTATACTAACATTAAAAATAAAAGTACAGGTACATATTTTGAGATAGTTCATTGTTGTGAAATATTATTTCATTCATCAAAAATTAATATTTAAGTTAAATCGTTAAAATCTTTAAGATGGTTTATTAAATATTAATTTAATTAAAAAAATAGAAATAGTAAACAAATAATAATAATTGACCAACAATGCAACTGATTGATAAATGGTTTCATTTTAATGTTTGAAAAACAAGACTCTTGAAAAGTATGTAATGAAAAATTTAAACTACTTATTTTTACAAACAATATAATTCAAACTTCTTTTACCTACACATTATATACATATGTTTATTAATTTATAACATAAAAATTAAGAGTAATACAATTAAGTTATTAATTGCAACTTCAGTAATTAGATTTAATAAATTGAAATACCTTAACCTTATCTGTATTAATTTTAAAATTGTAAAAGGTACAAATTAATATTTTAAGTTATAGACAAATACAAGATATATCAATTTTATATTTTATTTCATAAAATTAATTTAAATAAATATATTAAAACTATATATTATACCGAGTGATTATTTTGTAAAACAACACTCATTATTTCAAAATGTATTAACATTCTTCAACATTTTTTTTATAATTTTCGAACTAACTAATTTTGAGTAACGCTAAATATCACCACTATTTAGTATGTTACGTTATATTGCTATTTACAGTTAATATAGCAATACTTCATAATAAACAACGATAAATTATATTTTTGGTTTAACTTAAGACTTAAGTTATATAATCTAACCTATAATACTTAAATTGCAAAATAATGGTTAAAATCTAAAAACATTAACATATATATATATTTATATATGGTTCATTCGTTTTCATTGAAGAGGAAAATACCAAGTACTTATTTTTACATAATTTCCATTCGAAATAAAATAAATTTTAAAAGTTATATTGAAATATTTATAGTTTTGATAAGTGAATGGTGTGGTATGGAGAAACCAGCAAAATGTTATTCTACTACTCCACTCCGCTATATTTTAAATATTTACAGTTCATAAACTATTCGTCCAAATTTCGATTTGCATGTATCAAAAAATTCAAAATACCTCGAAAAATATTTTACTTCAGAATATGAAATTAAAAATGTAGGTACATTGTTGCACAAAAACTTTAAATATAATGATAACAGATATAAAAAAATATATATATTTTTTAATGTTTAATTTCAAATGAAAATTATATAAAAAAGATATTTTCAAAAATATTTATAGATTTTTAAATAATGAGTGTTGTTTTATAAAATAATCACTCAGTATATAAATATTATATTTTATTTATAATTTTTTTAGATACGTCTTAATCAAACTATTTTATCAAATAAAAAAAAGTGATTGGTAATATTATATACTATTTGATTGGGAATTTTTTTATTAAAATTGATTAATGCGTTTACTGAAATCGTAATAGTATTTTAAATTAAGAATGATTTTCTTCATAATATAAAAAAAGTGTGAATTTTATTTTAAATAAATATAACAAAATATTAAATATGCGTCTTTACAAGTTCTTTATTTTTTTCTTCCTTGGAAGTATTGATAGATACTAAATAAATAAATTAACCTATATTGATTTTAGAGTTTGTATAGTTTGTATAAAATCAATTATTATTTAATACTTTAGCTCGAATCGATGTCAATATTCAATTTATCAATAAAAACCTATATTTGATTGGTTTATTATTTCAATTAAATTAAAACGAATAACGATGTTCGGAGTAAACAATACAAAATGATAAAACTTATTTGACTGTTGGGTACATATTGATATTATTATAATAAAATTCCTTTAATTGGAAATTCTGAATATTAATGAAAGACTACATTTCAAGCCAACGCGGATTACTGATTTTTCTAATTTACATAAATTTAGTCATATTTATAATTTATATTTTAATTTTTGGCTTATAAATAACAAATTTTTGAGAGTCATATCTCTATTAATTTATAGTTATGTCAATCTCTTTTCTGTTAAATAAGATTACATTAAAAATAGTTGAAACCATTTCTTTTGAATCTTTTATATGAAAACGCAATTTTATTTTAATAATCAAGATAAATATTTTATAACATTTTTAGAACTTAAAAGCAAGAATTTCATATAATGTGTAACTAAATATAAGTATAAGAAGAGTGTATTTAAAAATGTAAGCAATGAATACAAAAACAAATCTTTCTCATGAGTCATGACCATAAGTTATTTTTTATATTAACTTATTTATTACACTTCGAATAAATATCAATAATTTACTCGTAAATTAGAAAACCATATTATATAATTTTTCTGTACGTTTCTTATGATCGTGGAACTACTAAACGATTGCACAATTTATAACAAAAGTTATATCAATAGATTCTTCAAGGCTTGAAGAGTGTTTATAGTGTTTATACTTTTGGTTAGATTAGGTTATCATTCAATACTAGTTGTTAAGAGAATATAAGATAGTTCATACATAAATTTAGTTTTAGTTCATTAAAATCTAATATTTTTTGTTAATTTAAATGATAACAATTTGTGTTAGATTTTATTAGTTTTTTTAATTAGTATAAACCAATTTAATATATACAATTTAAAAAATATACATATTAAAAAAAAACAAGTCTTAAAATAAAATACTTATGAACACAATGATTTAGTCACAAACATTAGTCTTATGATTTGCAATTATTATGACTTGCTTTCTTAATTTTGAACATATTTTTTTATAAATATACAATATACCAACGAATACAAATTTAACAATATTGGATTTGTTGGCTTTAAGCACATTCGATGAACCTGTCTTTATTTTTTGCGTTTACATAAAAAGACATGGCCAGAATTGTAGAAATTCATAAAATTATTCATTGTAATTAAAAATTTTCAGTGCTTGTATTTTATATTTCAACTGAAGTAAAATGGAAAATTATAGTTAGATAGATTAATTAATAATTTTAACCAGGAAGATTTTGGGTAATACAGATATAAGTGCATAAATAAATTCTACACCTTACTCGGCTTACTCACATATAAGATGTTTTTAAGCATATCCATTGAGTATTATTAATTTAAAAAAATATTTTTTTATTGAATATAATATATTTAAACATATTTTGCACAATTTTTTAAATTATTACTTTTTTGAATGATAACTTACATTTTTATATCATATAAGAAGTAGAATATTTTTCCGAGTATCTTAATAACAAACGAAAAAAAAAATTTCTAACAAGTAAGTAGTAGTTAATTAGTTATATATATTTTAAGTTTCAATGGACCAAGTAGAGTGGCACAGTCACCTGCTTCAAAATATGAAAATGTTTTTTGTCATTAAAAAAAAACACAACTTAAAAAAAAATAATGATGATAAATAGTATAATTTAAAACATTATTTTGAAATGATATCAAATTAGGTGTGTAAAAATAATATTAAAAAAAAATTAAAACTTCGAAGTAATGTGTGTAGTCACTTACCTGTAAATTAATCACTTTATATATTATAAAATATAAATTATAACTTATGTCTAACGTTATTATAGATGTGATAAATTTATATGTGCATAAAAGTATATTGCTGGTAGTTGTCACATAATTAAGTTAATTAGAAATACGGGTATTAAATCACATTGATAATAATAATAGCCAATATAAGTACCTAGTATAATAGTTATATATAAAAAACCTACTGTGTGTCACAAATCGTGTCTATCGAATATAAATAATACATCACTGTGAGACACGTGCGTTATGTCGGAAAAAATGGGGTTTATACGTCATGTATGTATATAGTTCATCGATTTAACTTCTAACAGTGTACCCACTTGGCAGCGACGGACAATCGTGTCAGCCAATAGAGCGCATACCAGAGTTGCTCAGAATTTTAGTGACCGTTAACAAAAATTATCGGAGTTTCCCGTGTCCGCGTGGTAAGAACTACTATGTTGACTGTACAGAGAAAAGCTAAAAGTGTTTTATAAATTCATAAATTGAAGTGTTATGATGTAACCATCATAACTCGTGAAAAAAAATAATATTCGATATAATAACCGCGTTATTATATTTTCACTTTAATTCGTTTCGTCTACTGCATTTATATGACAACGACAAGTCGATCGTTTCTGAAATGTCATTTTCTCGTGATTATTATGACTCCATAATCCGTCAAACCACAGTGTTTAACGTATATATGTCACACCATGGACGGTTAGGTTAAGTCACCGCAGATGGTTAAATTCACCCGCAATTCTCCTTGGCGAATCGCCGTCACAATTCTTCCGATATCGCTACGCGGGAGGAATATTTATGTACAGCGGCAGACGCGTTTTCCCCTCTGACGACGACGCTAAAGCTCTGGTTACCACGGCAACGGGATGAGCCGTTCCGCTGCCGCTACCGCGGTAGTCTTTGTGAGGAACGCGACGAAAACGTTATTTGCACCCCTAATTGGTGCCGACGCAATGAATAGTTTCAACAGTAGCTGTTGACGAGACGTGAGTCGAAGCGATATCGAATTTGAACTCCGTATAAAATATAATTAAAACAAACATACACTTATAAAATATAATATCATATGTGTTGATGTTTGCACGCAGTCGTGGTTTTTTTCACCACTCGTTCCTCACTATACGTTTATTTGGTTACGGTTGGAATGCGCGTGCTGCGTGATTTTATACGACTTCGTCGTCTGCGGAATGCTTTTTGACTGTAAGTCTTCGGTCGTTCGGTACACACACACACACACACACACACACACACACATGATACGAAAGAGAGAGAGAGAGTAAACGACTTGTATGTGTTGAGACCACACAGTTGTTCTAAAATTCCCGACAAACTAAAATACCTACTATGGTATAATATTATAATAATATGATACCTCCAAGGCTCCACAAATAATTAATCCTCTATCTCATTCTCTTTCTCTATCTATCTCTCTGTAGGTATAAATACCTTTAGTGGCTGTATAGTGTGTGTGTGTGTGTGTGTATAGTACTCGTGTGACATACGAAAATCAAATGACGCATTCGAGCGACAAAGGATCGAAATATGAAACGATAATCCTTAATCCACGTGTTAGTTTACGTAGTTTCCAGCGTAGTGTTGTAAACACAAATCAGTCCCTGAAATTTGTTTTGTTTAACTCGTTTAAGTTTTGGAAGTATTATTTATTCGAATATAATATATTTATATATAATAGTATTATACTTTTCAACGATTTAAACATTTTAAACTATTCTGCAAAGACTCACGTGGTAAGAACATCTTTTACTATCAAATTTGTTTTCACCTATAAACGTGTCCATAAAAAGTGTCATACATTTATCCATTTATGTACGTATTAAATATATACGTAGAAAATACTGAAAAGTATTTAAATACTAGTTTTGCAATTCATAATAGTCGTATATATAATTTTAAGAAAAAGATATTTTAAATTTTCGAATATAAACTCGTTTAGGCAATTAAGTTATATTTTAAGTCTTTATAAATTATAGTTTTTATTTTAAAATCCAAGTGTTAAAATTATGAATTCTAAATAATATTAATAAAACTGAACTTTAAGTTTCTGTATAATGTATAATATAAATTATTATGTACAACCAATAAATAAACAGATGAGTAATTATTAAGCATGTTTGCTGTGATTGTGATAGATAATTTAAATTCCACGAATTAAAACAATTTATAATCACTAAATTAATTTTAGTTATTTTTCTGTATTATCTTTTAAATTAAGTTAAATATCCTACAACATGAAAACGACAATGTTAGATTGAATAAAATCATAAAAGATTATACCACCATAACATTAGACAATTGAGAAAAGTCCAACAGCTGTCAAAATATTTTCTTTTTACAATAATAATTACCATAACAAATGAATACGTCGTTACCAATAGATTTTCGCTTTATTTGTTTGTGCCAATTTTTTCGATTTAGACCTTGCCTGCCCGCTACCGTCGCTAGTCGTACTTATTATTCCAGTAACTACTGCACTATGGTTAATAAAACGAAATATTTAGAGCATCTGGAAGCGGACCAATTATTTTTTTACTGCCGAGGAAAGAGATTGAAAAAAATAGCAACTAGTGGTAATAAATTATTATTAAGCAGTAGACGGATAAACTGACCGTAAATAAAGGCCTGTGTGGAAATTGGCGCCTTGTCTGAAAAAATTAAAAAACAAACAGGAATAATAATAACGAAAGGTCTATCTGGCAAAGATCCATCGGATCTCCAGATCGGAATATATTTTGGTTCTAAATGTGACGCAATTTTAAATACCCTATTAAAAATTAAATTAAAACTACTAACGTATGGCGTATATTCATCGATTTAAATATGAGTTTGGCATTAAACAACAATAATTAAGACTGTTTCTTGGTCAGTTACACTCAACGATATTGGAGTGAAATGTACCTTTATATTGTTGTCATTTTAGTTCGGTATGAAAGAGATTTCCGCTCAATTTGCTGACAAAAAAAAAAAACACCAAAATTAAAGCTTTACCTATAATGTTGAACGATATTCATCGTAATCAAAAGTGCATTGAAATATTTCATTTAAAAATTACGAAAATATTAGATACGTCATTAACATTGTTTTGTAACGAATTATATGGTGCCTTAATTTCAGAACAGTTAAATAATTTACTCGGTTTTCAGTTTTGAATACTTAATGTCCTAATGTGTTTATTTGTTTATGGAAATCTTTTGTGTTAATATACTTTCTACAGGTATTAATTACCTGTAGGTATTAATGCACATGTTTTTTTTCTATTAATATTATAATATGCGTATATCCTTTATTGTTTTTAATATTTAGTTGAATGGTTCCACTGATTGAATTATTTGTTGGTTGTCAAAATTGTTATAAATTAATAATAAATATCTTTAAATTAAAAAAGAATTAATAATAATTAAACTAATTTTGTTTAAAAATTCCCGTTTAGCCCTAATTGTTTTTGTTTTTCTCAATTATTTAGTAAAGTACTGGTAATTATTTACTTCTAACCCCCTAAAGTACCAACTAGATTAACTTTCCTACCAGAAAAGACAATTGAAATTGAAAATCGAATTATTTTTTCTACTATAAAAAGTGTCTATGAACACAAAAAAAACCACACATCAATGTAAAATCAATACATTTATCGCCCCGCTTAAAGAGTTTCGTTTTACTTGGCTTAGGTAATGGTTTAGTCTTGTGTGTTAAAAGTATTACACTTTACGTAGGTCGTATTTAGGGCGAAGAACGTATGTTAAAATTGAATAGGTCTAGTGTGTTTTTAAACCTAAAATTGATAATTATTTGTAAGACATGTACGCGTTACGGAATAATGAAATTTATATTTTTCGAATAAATTATAATGTAATATGTATATTAGATTCTGAGCATAGTTATAAGAGTATTAATTTTATAATAATGTGTTTTTTATTTTTGTGTCTAAAGCCATTTTTTCTACTAGAAAAAATTCTTTGATTTCAACTTAGATGAACATTTTTTGTTGCAAATTGAATGTAGTTAGTACTTTTGAGAGGTCAAAATTGAAAATGCTTTGTAGTTTTTATAAACTAAATATAAAACAAAATATGATAATTTGTTAAAAATGTAATATTTTTATTAAAATAGTTGTTTAGTAACTTTGGTTACTAAATGTTATGCAATCTTCACTAAGAAGCGTTTTTTATTTAGTTAAAATTTAACACAACTATTATAGTACTTACTCAATGACGAGGTACAATCAACTCCTATATAATATACTGTACAGCGGAGCGGTTACCTACTTTCCCCCTTTATCTTTTGCAATTGTCTCGAAAAATAATAGACATTTTTCAATTTTGACATGTCAATCGAGATTTTATACGATGTGCATCGATTATAATGAAGTGACAATAATAGCCACCCCGGCACAATGTTTAGTATTATTGTAGTCGGTTTGTACGTGAGTTACATACCAACATAATATATATATATATATAATAAAGTTGTATGTATTAATTTTTATTGTGCGTTTATTATATTATTATAATCCAAACAAGTCTGATATATAAAATGTTTACTCGTTACTAATATCTAGAGAAAGTCAAATAAATTATATGATTGTTCGCTTAATTTGACATGGTGTAACAATGTTTTATAATACAAATCCGGATGGCGATAAAACGGAATACAGGGTAACAATAATTATCCAGGGGGAAGAAGAAGACGTATAATATTATAAACGTTTGCATAAACGATCAGCCAAAGAGCATAAAAGCTATTATTCGTATTTAATAACTTTGACTGCGGAAAAAAACGATTAAATATTATCCGAAAGGAAAATAGTCTCTTTATATACAGTTTAACGTGAAATAATTTTCAAATAAACTTTAATATATTAGATATTATAATGCAATAAAAAAAAAACATGACTGCGCATTAATAGGAAATTACGTTAATGTACCTATATAGAATTTACTGTACGTACAACGTTCTCTGTAGTACAAATTTGTCTATATTATCTATATATTATACTGGAGTATATAAAAATTAAAAAAAAAAAAATCGTTAACATTTATTCTTGTAAATTTATTGAATTATATAACTAATGGCTGTAAGTATTATATTATTGGAATCTCGATCAGTAACATATATAATATAATATTTTAGTTGTCTGCAATAATTTATAGAATTAATTTATATTTTATTATTTATACTGTTTATAGAAATATTGAAATTGTAGAAGACATAAAACGCAAATGATATTTACGATGATTCGTACGAGTAAAATTAATTTATGTACTTTGAACAATCCGCATTTTTATACCATATTATTATATTATGTTATATAATGTATGTCTCTCTCGACGTGCATAATATGTGTGTACGTATCTACCTAGACGGCAATATCCAATTACTATTTTTGCCTTTTTTCTTCCGAAAACGGTATATGGCCTATATTATATACGCATAATACGTCGTCGGCACTCTTGCAGATGTGTCTGTACGTATATATTATGATAGGTATTCGTATGTCGGCGGCGGCCATCTCCTCTCGTGCATAACGACATTTTAATAATAATTTTCAAAGGTAAATTGCACACATTTGCATAGTAATGTTACCGTGGTGCGTGCGATCAATAAAACGTTGTGCATCGCTTCAAAGTTTTTCCTCGAACTTAAACATGGTCTCCTGCACGGATGGATCTTGTCGAATATATGACGTAAAGCATAATATGACAGAATACGTAACACGCGTAATCATAATATGCATAATTACAATTTGTACATGAGTTTTTTTTTTCTGTTATCAGCGTATAAAAACCTTTTCTGAAAACGGATAATCATATAGGTACTAGTTATATTACCTACTGTATTGTAATAATAATAATACTAGTAAAACAGTAATAATCAACAATTTCGAACCTTAATATTGACCGAAATCGTTGTTGTATTTACGCGATTTTAAAAATTTCGACAAACGGCAATCGTGAAATCCGTTTTTGAATTATACGCCATAATAATAATATAATAATATTGTTTAGATATGTTACTGGTACGTACACAGCTGTACATAATCATATATAGCCATATATAGGTATTGTGCCGACGGACGATTACCCAAGTCAAAACATTATTTACGTATTATTATAAGCAAATTACAAAACAAAATCGTAAACGGGGTTTTTTTATGATTGCCTACTACGATATAAATATATATATGTACATTATAAAATGTACAGTAGGTAATACTAAAACAAAACAAAATAAAATAGTAAAAACTTCTTATGTTTATTTAACATATGTCCGTATAGATATTATTCATTTGGCAGAAAAGACGAAATGAAAATGTTTTTCGACAAACGTATATTTTCTAAAATGTACGTGCTTTGGGTTTATTATTTAAAAGTATTATCTTGTCAACACGTTTGATGTCAAATATTTAATTAAAATTTTGTCAGCGTGTCATTGTGATAATTTATTATAACACTTCTAATTACACATTTAATATTCTTGAAAGTATCAGTAAGATTAAATTCAATGTTTAAATCAAGAGTCGGGGAGCGTTGTGTTTATAATTTTATAAATCATATCCTGATTTTCCTATAATATTCATAAATACATATTTATGTTATACTTATATTTAATGAATATTGTATAGGTATTGACTCTATATCATTTTGAGTTTGTATTCAAAAAAATATATTATATAAATTATTGTATATTATTATTATTAAAGTAACTTACTATATGTTTTATAAAAATAGTGATTTAATTAGTTAATAGTTCAATATTATTTATGCGTGTATATTAAAAGATATGATGAATATACTGTAATATATTTTTAAACTAATAATTAATATTAATCTATATTTTAGTGTACGACGGTTGTAAAGGAATATGTGTTTGTCTATCATTATTATAATAGGTACTCGTTATTACGTTTTTTCTTGATTAATATTATTATACGTTGTCTACAATCTGTTGTTGTCTTCGTCTATATTTATCCAAACTTACATTACAAATATGCATTATAATTTTCTCTAGCCTATTTACTTAATAAGTAAGTTACAACAATTATAACTGTTCTGTTATCTGAGACGTTAACTCAATGTTTTGACTCTTAGTACTAAATTATAGATCACCAACCAAACTTAAATTATGAGCTTATAGCTGGGAATTTTTTGAGTAGACAAATTTAAATAATTTAATAGTTTTTATTTACAACAAAATTAAACGTTTTTGTTTATTTTGTTAAATTATATAAGTACGACTTTAAAAAAAATATCTCATAAAAACACTTTAAAATAAACTTTAAACTGTAGGTATATTATATAAAAATAATATAGAACGGTGCAATGCGTGTACTACGATTAAATGTACATTATTATTAGTAAACTTTACAAACAGCCGAGTTAATTGGATAACTCAATTAATTAACTTAAAGTAAATACTCATATTTGCGTTAAACTTCTAGAGCGACCACTTGGATTCGTGGATGTTTCACCGAAATTAAACATGACGACGATTATAAATGTATAATAATATACATTAATATATAATATTCAAACGATATAGTACATCGTAAAGTTCATGTTATATACCTATACTATACTTGAATATTATATTATATTATGCCATAGTATACGAAGTATTACGTAGTTTACTACAGTTTAGTCGTGATCCATACAATAGTAATACATTTCGTGCGCATTCTGTAACACTTAAGTACCATACGAAGGCGTACAGAGTTTTATAAGGAAATCGAAATTTCTAATCAAAACTTAATAGTAAAATGTAATTATTTTAATTTTCTTTTCTTTTCGATTTTACAGTCACGTCACACAAACAGCATCTTGGTTACCGCCAGTAGAAGCGTGGCCCAAAGATCCTGGTGCCAAATCTTTGCCGTACGGCTGGGAGCAGGCGCTAGACGGCGATGGAAGACCTTATTTTATCAAGTGAGCATTACAACCCACGTACTATATTATTATAACGAAACATTTGTCCGTTGTTGGCCAAAGTTCCCGACTAGAATAATAATATATATGTTAGGTATATATAGCTCCGGAAGTTCGTACTATAAACGAAAAAGGTGATCCAATCGCAAACCCATCAAATGAACAAATGTAAACAATACTCATAAGCGAAAAAAAATATTACCTTTTTTAACAACCCACGAGCGTAAAAATAAATAACTGTCGACCTGTTATTACAAGCCGGATAGGTATCAAGTACGAAACAACCCTTTTCATTGGGCAGAATTTTTTGGAGTTAAACTGCATTGCATAATATCAGTCTCTTACTCCGCTGACCCTTCAGATATAATATAATATTGTAGTCGAGTCCCAGACTCTAAGTCTGTATTTTCCTTTTCATTTAGTACAGACTGATTATGGGCAGCAAATATCATGCTTCGTGTACGGTGAAGTTAAACATGCAATATTTTTTTTTAAATTATGTTTTAAAATCTCGTACGATTAAATACGATAAAAATTAATAACTCAGTCCCACGAAAAAATTTTTAGCTGGTCATACGGTCTTGATAATTACTGAACCGAATAAACCGAAACATGCAGCATCTTTTTAGTGACGGTTTTATTTAATAAGTATATATATAAAAACAAAATCTTTGTGTCTACTATACTGCCGTTTATGTGCAGTGATTGTCCCCATCTGTTTGAAGCGTATACAAAATAATATACACATTGTACATGATATATTAAATGAAAGCACATCGACAATAATGACAGTAATAAACTGCAATCAATCTGCTACAGCGTTCATGAATCATGAGTAGGTCGTTTGAACGGTTCGATAATAATTAGTGACCGGAATTTATCTTCCACCGAAAAGTCGACAGTGTAATTTTTTTCTTCTTCTAATATCTATTTATATTATTATTAGATACAGTATAAAATAAAAATCGTTACGGAATAATTGCTGCGCATCGAACGCGTTAACTTTACGTATATAAACTATAAATATCGTCGAAAACAATGTAATACGCTTTGCTCGATATATTATTATTTATCATCATATTATATTATAATATGTAGATATATATGGTATCGCTGTCCTAAATTATTACGAGGTCGTGCCCTAATAAAATCAATAAAAAGTACACGTATAAAAAAAAAACAATTTTTCACTGAGAAAAAAAATAGTTACGATCGTATCGTATTTTAATTTTTTTTTCATAAATAATCATATCTTATTAGTTTTTTTTTTACAATTGTATGTAGTATATTTATTCGTAGTACAAAAGTAGTATAGAACTTTGTTGTTAAAATATTTATAATGTATATGATATCAATATCTAAAGTTTTAACCAATATATTACTTAATTAATTCTATTATAATGTAAAAATTAAAAACCATAATTAATAACAATTAACTACAATACATTAAAAATGTATTGATCATAAATAATTATTCGATGATTATATTATATTTTTATGTTATATCAATAATAATAAACATAATAATAGATCATTTTATTCAAATATACGATAGTATAACCAAAAAAATTATTTATAAGTACTAGAATTTTGTGCCACATGTTTATTATATTATCATTTTTTCATAAACATACAATTTATTTTTCTAACATTTATTTATTTATTTATTTTTATATATAATATTATACTTAAGTATCGATACGTAAGTATACTTAATTTGCAATTTAAATAATAATTTTTCTCAGCTGTTTTTTTAGAATTATTTGCATACAGTTTAAGATACTTTGAGATACATAATTTTAAATGTAATTTAATAATAACATTATTTTAATATTTCAAAAAATTACTAAAATTTATAAAAACTATACACCGTACAGACTATTTTTCAAAGTGAAAATGAAAAATAAACTCACCGTTAATATTTATCCACGCAATGGTTGATAGGCAGAGAAATAATTTGTGAACATTAACACATTTGTCTTACTAATATTCAGGTCAGGTGGTGTTTGCGGAGGTGTTTATTCGTCAAGTCGATATATCACGTTCTAAATATTCATACCCGACGGTCCGACATGTTTCCCAACGTTAATTGATATAAATCTTTGCAGATTTATAAATTCAGTCAGTAACAATAAATCTAATTTTCAAAAGTATAAATAGATACTTGGGCCTAATACGGATAAATTTCCGCGTTCTATTTATTCCGAGGGCTTGTAAAATAATATGCATAATAATATTACAGTGCAACTATTTTAGAATGAGCACATAATAACATAATGTGCCCAAAATCATAATAAACGCCGTGGAGTTATATTCAATTATGACCAAGACTCCGTATTAAACGTATTATACACATAGGTAAGTCATATTCAAATGATTACCGTACATTCCTCGAAAAACTCGAGATTGAAAACTCCATGTAATGAAATAAAATACGTGATTTATGGGAAATCTACACGTGCAGAATTCATGTTATTATCGTTACACTATATTATTATACACTTGTAATCGTTTTCCAGATATCTTGTGTAATCCGTTTAAAAGCCAATTCAATCGAAGGTATGAAATTGTTTTAATGTAATTGTCCGAGTGATGGACTAATAGAAATAACAGTAAACATAGCACTATAGCATTAACAACAACTGTTAATTTAGTCGTTTCCTTTCAATCGTGTAGCAAATTTGTTATGTTCCCAATGCCATGATGTCGTTGAATTGTCTATCTAACGCGCCTTCTTTACGTGTACATCCATATAATATAATATTATTGTCATTGTGTTTATACGTTATGTATACTAATATTTTAACATATTATAACAAAAAGTGAGTGTGCGTGTTTTTCTATAACTAAATGTGTACATGTATATTTATTAATTGTGTACCCGATGTGAGAATTGTCTACCAAGTCTGATACGTATACGTATTATGCGTACTAAATATGTAGGGTCATGTAACAAAAATAGTAAATAATTTAAAACTTTTTTTTATTTTTATTTGCTATTATAAATATTATTATGCTACAATTACTTATTATTTAAGTAATTTTAGAAGATTTTTAGTCAATCACCTTTAAACGTATATGGGAAAAATAGTTGACTGTTAATTTAAACAGAAGCATAAATACAATTTACAATTCGTTTAAAACGAGTTTTTAATGAAATTTATTGCATATATTTGAGCTTTTTTTAAACTAAAGTCAGTAAGTATATAAAATGTGAAGTGACATCATTTGATTTTTCTCTATTCATTTACCCATTATAAATATTTCTCTTAAAATATTATATTTTTTGTACCTAGTAAAGCATATTATTATAAAAAATTTTTAGTAATGTGAAAAAAAAAATAGTAAACAACGATTTGTTGAAAGAATTTAATATTCTCTTTTATTCATCACTTTTTGTCTGTATTTAGTCGTTGAAGTCTGTTTTAATTGAACTCAGTTTGTGGATTCTCGTGAAATCGCTTATGAATTCTTATGAAATTAAAATTGCATAATTAGAAACACGCAATGTAAAATTAACCTATATAATATGTATAATGTATATAGTATGAAAGACAAACAATAAAGCGTAAATATAATATTTTACCCTCGTACTGTTGAATGGATTAAAGTGCTATTTATTCATCAAAGGTCAAAGTAATTTTTTTTACTTGACGAGTTTACTGACATATATCATCCATTACCTTCAAATAATATTTATGCGAAATATAAATACAATTATACTGTTATCGAATCATATTTTATTGTTTCCATCTAAGGGTAATATTATTCTGAGTGATAATAACAACCAAATATATTAGTAATACATTATGCTAAATTGTAAAAATATATATAATATATAACTATTTAAGTATATATTGTGTTGCTATGTTTTACTAATCATTTTAAATCATGATGTGTATTGTGTATATATTTAATATATTAACGAGTAACGATAACGTTCTATTAGGTAACTATAGTCTCTTCAACTATTGTAAATAATGCAAAAACACACACCTAATAATCTATTAAGTGATTTTTTTACTGGTAAAACATATATATATATATATATATATATTATTCATCTATTATGTTTATAGGATAGCGTTTAAAGTGAAATAACCCGTTAGATGTTTAATGTTTCTTGTCCACATTGTTGAACAAGCACAATACTGCATTTTGTACAAACACGAAACAATAACCCTGAACCATCTCATAATATAATATATATAATATACTTATAGAGCTTGTTTACTTAAACGTTACAAAGTAATGTATTATTCAACGTTTACGTAAATGAGATATTGAAATAAACTAGAATTTCTAATCATAATAATATTATTACACTATACAATAGTGATGATGCAAACTGATCGGTAGCCAATTTTGAAACACAGAAATCTGCGAAAACGTTGAAACTATATTCACCGGGTGACCAACCAAGTTCCGGAATATTTTACAAAGTCATTGAAATATAGACAAAGCTCGTTTAGTAATAATGTGCTAAGGGTGCATTAAATTAGGTCCATTTCCGTACATGCGCCTACATTAACGTTGTATATAAATAGTTGTGTAACGTATATAGACAATGAATTATGCAATAGTGTTCAAACCTACATTTAAGTTTAAAACAAATCTTCTACAACACTACGGATTGTGTTATAGCTTATAATGTAGGTAGTGTAAAAAATCGTTGTATATTTTAATACACGATTACCTTTATTCAATTTATTACATCATTACTTGAATCTCAATTAAATCTTTATATTTTTGATTTCATGTGAGTATTTAAAATTTAAAAAAAGGTCTTGCCAAAAATATCGTAGTGAACCATGATTCGTGTTCATACTGATCTCAATACTCCATATTATCTTTCAACTACACTAGTGATTAAATGTTTTAATCATATTTATTTATTTAAATCATTATAGTGTTTTATAGTCTTTATAGTATTTTTTAATATAATGTTTATAGTAGATGCGACGGTGACAATAAAGATATTTCAAAATATTAATATAAAACATCGATGACAATGGCATATAATTTTTTTTTTATCTTTTCTCAATTTGATGCTTCAATAACAGGTCAATTTTACTGTTGTAAAAAAAAACAACAACAAACCAGTATTGATTATATGTAACGGGTGCTATGTATGTATATTGCCCGTATAATGTATATTGTACATATTAATATTATCGGCTGGTACAAACACCATTCACCAGACAACAAATCTTGTGTGTATATTGTATTGTATGTTTTTACTCGTATAGAAAACTGCCTATTCGACTATTGTATTCATACATCAATGAATCAATTAGTTGTACTAAAATAATTCTCATTTCTTCTACATATAGCGCTTTATTATACAGGCAATGTTTTCTGATTTAATTAATTAACTTTTGATAGCCTACTGCGAAATAAAAATATATAATATACATAAATTATTAAATATTTTTATCGTTTGATATCTTTATTATAATTTATATTTGTTGTATACTTGTCATTATATTATACTGACGCGTGAGGTGATGGACAATCAAGCTGTTCGCCTCCCCTTCCGCCTTATGCCCTTAACTGAACTCTACTATATAATATGATTCGTATAATAATAATATAAAAAAAAGTACAAATTATATATTTTTTGTTCAGAGGGAGGGGTGTACATAATATAAATAAGCAAAAAAAAAAAAAAAAACGAAAAAAATAATTTACTACACGACCGTTAAGTGATTGCAGGAGTATTTTTAATGAATTTATTAAATGTCAATAAGCCCCATGTGGAATTAAATATGATAAATTTTAATTTAGTTTTTTATTAAAATGACTATAGGAAAAATTGACCTAAGAAGTTCGCTGACATTATTTTATTTCAATCCATTATGATTTTTATATTTGCAACAAAAATGATTCACTATTTATAAAAATATGTATTTTTCGTTCATATATTATAATAATAGGTATACTTTTAGTTTTTGATTCATAACCATGTATGTATAGAGGTCATCATATAATAGGAAATGAAGCGCTCTTCCTACGTAACATTAAATTATAAACGAAATTTTATATAATTTTTTTTTAATTCACAATAATAAAATTATTATTTTCGTGTATTATTTTATAGCTGATTTTATTTAGCGTCTTATAATTACCTACATTACGCATAATAAACTGGTTTTACAATCATAAATAATATTTGTGCGACCTATTCAAATAAAAATAAAACACAAGTTTTATTATTATCAGGTTTATATGATATATTATTATATTATTATATGTTTAGTAACCGCTGCCGATGCTGTTGGACTATTATTTAAAAAGGGGTCAAGTGAGTCAGGACTCACGACACATATATATGCGTGTCGTTTGATTACTTAAACTTTGCTATAATATTAAATAGGTATTGGTTATATATAGACGTATATAGGTAGTCATAGGTACATACTACATATAATTGTTTCAAACCGAGTAGAACCGATTGATAAAAATCAAATTATCGTAATTACTTTGCCATTATCCCATGAATTCCAGTGCTCAGATAAATAGATTATATTTATATTATTATTGTCAATGTTGTCGTCGTTATTAATTCACCAATATTGTAACCGC
The DNA here is from genome assembly GCF_020882245.1 of Rhopalosiphum padi. Lineage (NCBI taxonomy): Eukaryota > Metazoa > Arthropoda > Insecta > Hemiptera > Aphididae > Rhopalosiphum > Rhopalosiphum padi. The sequence goes on along the minus strand of NC_083598.1, from coordinate 47,973,277 downwards.
AGACGAATAATATATCGGTCCAGATTACTCGTGCCACCCGCATATATAATGCATATTTTTATTGAAACGACGGCGACGTGACACACTCGGCGTTATAACGATAATACATTATCGTGCATAATGCACATTGCCGGGTATGAGTGGAGGTGTGACATGTACAGGCTTTTACGATTTTTGCCAGCCTGAAAAAGTTACGATCCTCATTAAATAATAATAAAAAAAAAAATCAAATGTAAAATTACATACCTAGCTAGGTGTACGAGTATAATATCGATTCGTATTTCGCCCGTGACGGCGAGCCGTTATACACACTATACGTATATAATGGACCATAAGGGTTATTGTTTTTGTGGCCAAACTTTATTTTTCATCCTAGTTGAATTGGAATTTCCATACGTAAATTTATGAAAAAAAATGAGTTGACGAGTGTCGAGTAAAAAAAATCGGCTTATTCTGACATGTTATATTATAGTTTTATTAAAATACATCATAACATCAAATATAACAGTCTTATATACACATTACACATACACCTGAATATTTGTTTTTTATACGTATAGGTAATAATATTATCACACGCCTTATACCTTCTAAAAATTGTCGCAGGCTGAGAGATTAGATGAGTCGGCATAGCATCCCTTCAACTCACCGTCCTCGGAAGTCATCGTTTGTAAGTTTTTTGGCCAACAACTGGCGCTATAAGACGGAACTCGTGGTCTAAGGTTTTCTCCAAAAACGTCAAACGGTTTATAAAAGAGTAATAATTTCTGTACAGTTGAAAGCAAATATCGAAATATACCGAATTTATTGTTGTGTAATAACATTGTCTTTTGGCCTATAGCTTGGAAATCGGAATGGCTGAAAATATGTCAATAAATTTGAGCCGAGTGCGGCGATATCTTTTTTGTTTCATAAATAGCCTGTTTCGGGTAGAATGACGGCTTGGTTTCAAAACTTGCTAACCCGCGGAGAAAAATGAAACACATAAAAACATACGATAGTACTCGAGAGGAAAATATGTTCAGAGCATTTTAACTAAGACTAATGCGAAAGAACCACCCCCCAGTTTTCCGTGGCAATAAATACCTATAGCGTATCTCACCTAGTTAAACGGTTTATTAATTTACGATTTAAGTGCTCTACTGTATGTCACATCATTTAAACATTTATACTATTTTGGGTGTGTCCAACATAAGAATTCTACGCCTCCCGTAGCACTTTGTAAAAATTAAAGCTAATATATTTTAGTCGAACCTTTGCGCATGAACCCGCGCGCTTTAATCAGTTTTAATGATCGCGTATCGAATCGTTCAGCGTTATTTTTCAATTTTTTTTCTCCCCTCTTCTTCTCCCCCACAAATCACCCCCTTCTTAATATTTTCCAAAGTCGTAAACTATCGATTATAGTTTGGCCGTCGTCGTGGCACGGTGTATATTATACGCACCAAAGGATATCATAATAATGTATTTTATTATTATATATTATGTATAATAATATAACATCATTTATATATATATATATATATATAATATACCTAATAATAATATAGTCGACCGTAAAAAATGAGAGAGAAAAAGCATCACGCTCTCCAAACTTTCGTCGCCCTCTTTTCATCCCCTGCCGATGCATGTAATATGTATATATGTATATCCATGGCGTCACACATATATGATGTATTTATAATTTATATATAATATACATATACGCGCACACATATATAGAGCTTCATAGTCGTTCATTAATTTCTTACGACAGTCAACGGCAGCTATACAATATTATTATATAGTCGCATCATGTGTATGTATACGCCGCGTGTATATTATATATTATATACGGTGCGCCTCCCGTAATCAAACATTCATGATGCCACGTGCAGCTGGGCACATTTTTCCGTCCACTTTGTCACAGCACCGTATAGGTACGAGCGGGGTTTTTTTTTTTTTTTTTTTAATGAGTTCTGTTTTGCTCTTTCACTCTCTCACCTACACTTACAACACACACGAGCGCGCGCACTCTCTGTTTGTCTCTCTCCGCAGGTTCGGTCCTTATGTGTGCGCGTAAATTATTATACGAAAACAACCGTCATAATCTATAAAGAAACGAGCGTGGTGGACCCGCGTACAAACTGTAAGGGACTATACGGTAAACCGGGAACGGTTTAATTTAAATTTGGAAACGGAAGTTATTCAAAAAAAAATAAAGGCACCGCCTGAATATCATATTTTTTTTATTTTTTTTTTTTTAAATTTACTCGTGTATTTATATACACTTTTGTAAAGGGACGAATCTTTTGCGGTGCGCATACTGCACGTATATTATGTATTTTAGTATTTATGTATATCAAACAGACGCGAGTATGCAAAATGTATTATAAAATGTACACTCCGACACTAATTATACTGCTTTGGTGCGCGTGGATTTATGCGTGTTAAACAAAATGACATTTAACGGTAATCGGGGATTTGCGTATGACAGGAAACCAGGACACCGGAATGGTCGTATTTATATTGTCGAAAAACGATTGATAAAAACTTCACAATAATAATTTTAAGAATGGTTAATTTTATTATATGGGTGGTACATATTCTCGCTTGTGGAAGTCCTGCATGTGCGGTCTGTACGCGTGGTAAACTTTTTACACACTGTCACGCACTATTATGTAGGTACATAATAATACTATACAAATAAACACTCATTATCTCAAAATGTATGCAACTATTAACTTAAAATAATATGTAGAAATAATTAGCTAGACGTACTAAATTCAATTTTGATACATCCATAATTTACAAAAAAATATTCATTTTCGGAATATGAAATAATTGTCACTAAAAAAATTAAAAATCTTAAATAATTGTATTTATAAAAATTATACTATAATTATTCTTCTAAAATGTTATTCTGTAATGAATTAAATTTTACAAAAAAATTATTTTCACTAACGTTAATTCTTTTGAGATACCTAATAATATGAGTGTTTACTGTTAAAAGAATCTCCCAGCATATGATTTATTTTTCGATTCATCGACGTTTTCTGGAGGGAATAATAATTCATTTCGACTTTTCAAAGTATTTGAGTTATTGATGTTCCACTGCACTTGCACTGCTATAGTAATAGCATTATACAGGTACCACGAATTAAGATATGCAGATAATGCATTTTACCATGATAGGTATTGTATTTATTGTACTGTAGGTACTATTCGACCACATTTAATGTTTACTCGCATAATATTATGAAGTTTCGGATCGGGTTAAATTTCCTATTAATTTATTAATTATAATTTCCAATTAATTAATTAATTAATTTTCTACGACAAGTAAATTTGATCACTATAATATACTATTTATAAATTGTCACAAACCATTTTCATTTGGGGATTAAGTATTATTTATGTTTTAATTACCGTATATTGAACATTTAAATTTTATTAATGACATAAAACTCGCAAGATAACGTATCAATAAGCAGAAAATACCATAATACATACTATTCAGAGGTGTTAATGATTACATGTTGACCATATTGACAACATTACGATACATATATTAAAATAAGTGCGCAGGTCACAAACTCAGTCGGAAAAAAACAGATAAAAGTCAAAATACAAGGATAATAATGTACACGAAACTGCGGAAGTCCGTTGATACATATATATAATAATATTATGATGTGTGTTAATACAAATATTAATAATATAATTATTATGCCATCGTATGTATATGGAGAGGCGCAATTTTCATTATTAATACATTATTGTCGCATATACGCGAACGTAGTATATATGAATTGGGGAACCGGCTTTTAAGTATATTTAAATGAAAAAAAAAAAAAAAAACAATGGTGATCCGACAAATAATTGTATCTCTCGTTCGTGAGCTACCCACGCATCGGTTACCACCGTCGGGATTTCAACTGTTTTGGTTTTTGTTCGTTAAATATTTACAATGGTATCCATACAATGTTCTTATGATGTGTATTCGTATATAATACAACGGTTATAATTGTATTAACAAAAACTGGGTCGTCCGCCGACAGTAGGTAGGTACATACCTAATATTATGCTGAGTGTACCACGCGTACACGCGTTACCGCTGCGGTGTATTGTGTGCGTATATTTTTACAGCACAATTCAAATGGTATGTTATAATATGTATAATATTTTGAAAGGCGCTTTAAAACGAATTTTTATAGTTTTACATACATTTGCAGTGTAAAAGAGATTGTTATTCATCCAGTCATAATTTAAATCGTACATTTAAACATCAACCGCGAATTTATAAACTATAAATGTACATATATATATACTCGTATGTATGTGTATATTATATTTTAAATATTATTATTGTTATTTAAACTTTGTAACAAAACAATTAGACTTATTACTTAGATTCTATAATATCATAATAATAAATATAAATACTTAGCATCACCGGTATATGTATAGTAGAAAATATAGTTATGTTTTACATTTTTAATTATAAAACTTTATGCCGTAATACAAAAAGATTTCCAAGAGTATAAATACTCATTGTACTGTGCTTTTAACTTAAGTAATATAAAATAAGAAAAACTTTACGGAAAGACTTTATTTTATTTTATTTTTTTGTGAAAAGTTTGACGCGTAAATATAACGCTTCAACCGGAATCTTTCAAATGTATCAATTTAAATAATAACAATTTATTTTTATTAATAATCTATTGAAGCTTTTTTTTTACAAATATAATTTTAAAATATTATCTTCAGCCAATCTGAAATATAAAAGAAACTTACATTTTGAAAATTTTGAACTTTGAGAAATGGAGACCTTGTATACTTTTTCAAGCTAAATTCGACAAAGCGTGGTTAACTTTAAGAACCTGAAAGTTTTACACAGCCGATCGCCAGTAAACGAGTTTTGGTTGGTAAAAGTATCTCTCTTTTTCTTAACAATATTCCTTGTGTATGGTTCGTGGAAATCAAATGCGATTTCCTTTCGACCTAGTTTTCTATTAAATAAAACTTCAAATCATACGTTTAGTTATAAACGGTTTCATTACTTGTAGGTAGTAACTATGTTTCTTTTTTTCGACTAATCTTCAAAATAAGTCGTGTAAAAACATATCACTGTATGTTTAAAAGTACCTTTTATATACGTATATAATATATTTGTTTAATGGAAAAGATTTCATTGCCGTTTTCTAGTTAATACGATCAAGCACTCCAATCGATTAAAAACTGTTTTGTGTAAATAGATTTAATTCCTTAAATCATCCTTTCTTGCCAGTCAAAAAAGCATAATATAGTATACAAGTTACAAGTACGTATGTAATTTACTAATATGTATACTTAATATCTAAGTTTTTAATTTTTTATAACTACAGTATTGTACCAAAATATATACAATGCACCTAAACAATGATATAAAAATAACATAAATGATATGTATAAAAACGTTTATGAGACGAATATAAACTAAATAATTTTTATTTTTATTAACAGTAATAGTAAAATAAAAATTAATACTATTTAACTATTAACGAATGCGACTGTCGTTGTGCTCAGACAATTTTCGCAAACATAAAATCCTAATATATTAATATTAATTGTATAGTTTTAAAATTATCGTATAGCCAGCACACCTTTAAGGCTTTAAACTTATCACCATATATACCAATATCCTTCATACATAAAGTTTGATAATTCAAAATATATTCGTTCAAATTTAAATTTATATTTTACATAATATATCAGTCATTAAAATTAAATAATATCAATTAAAAACTTAAAGTAAAAAAAGATTTCTCATTTGAAAAAAATAAGTTTATATCAACACAAAACATTTCTTAGAATGCAAAATATATCCAAGTATTTGAAAGTCTAAATCTAAACACTAGAGTATATTTAAAAATTACAAAAATAATACATAATATATATAATATGTAGATACCTTTAAAATAAAAAAAATGGAAATGAGCATGCTGGTTATATCAACTTGAATGTTATAAATGTTTTTTATATCACCTATATATAAATTTTTCATTAATATATATAATTATTTTACATAAAAGCCGATAAGAAAACTCTATTACCTACATAATATTACAGAATTAACTATGGTTAACAATAATTATATTTAACATAATATTAATTTAAAAGGGCTAAACTTAAAAAATGATTTTTAAATACCTATACATAATGTTGTAAATAGGTAATTTTAAATTGACTGAATACATAATTTTCTTTATTATAATATATTATTATGTTGACTTAAAACTTCGGTTTGTAACAAAAAATTCACCAATCGAATGACTTATAATAAATGTAGGTAAATAAATAATAAATTCAATTAAAGTTTTTAATTAAATATATTTATATAAAATATACATATGTACAATATCAATATAAATCGATTTTATTATAGGTAGGAATTAGTTATAGTATAACTACTTATTTATAATATATTATTATTATTTACAACATTCTATTATTGATATCATTAGTTTATGATGTTTAACCATATACTGTTTACAGTAAAAGCGACACATGAAACATGTTTTCTACGGAAATTAGTTTAGTTAATAGTTATTGTAGTTTAATGAACGACAAAGGATCGAGAATTTTCGTACATAAACGAATGAAACTACAAATTATAATTGTTGAACAACTTACCAATTATTCGATAATACAATGGTTTTGTTATTGACTTGTTAGTATTTACATCGTCACAAGCCATAAGATTGGAATATACAATCAAACGTTTGTGCTGAGAATAGCAGTTTAAACGTTTAATGCGCGTATTTAATATATTATAGTGTTTCAATGATTTAAAACTACTACAGTATAACTTTACTATATTGTTTATTAAATATATGAGATAAAGATAAATCTGGAAAACTCGAATTACACACATTGTGTAGTTTAATAATGAAAGGTAAATAAATAACAAAATTTAGGTATATATAGGGCCATTGTATCAAATATTAATATTGTCATATTGATATCGAGAATGTTATTAGAAATATTCAAATAATTTAAAATCATCCGTTGTATTTTAATTTTTTGGTTTAAAATATTATAGTAGCACTATAAAACGGATTCTACATGAGGTACACGTCTACGACCAATGTTCACGATTCGTACAATATTATGAGCAAATAAGAATTCGACACTTGCATTAAAATTTAAAATAATAATATAATACGTATACCTAAGCACCTAGTTAGTACCTTCACGTTTTCAGTATTGGAATGAGATGTATACGACCTGAATTGAGAATACCCACGAATGTATAAGGTATCCCATACAACACTATTATTATTGTTATTTGGACATAATTTATTATTGTGTAGAGTGTAGACAGCTGTGGATTAAGAATATTATAGACGCTGAATAGATGCTAAGACACCATTGTAAATGTATGTACCAAGATGAATGTGTCAAAAAAAAAATAATTACCAAATCGAATTCACTTCGTTTCAAGTCTCGTTGCGTGGAATCATTAAATTCAGAATAGATATATCTACTTTATACTTATAAGTTCTATAGTACACGCCTATATCAGCTAGGCATACAGTATATATATATAATATATATGGGTTAGTTGGTTAGGTTGACTGGGTTTCATCGCGCTTCATTATTTAACCGTTATTGGATTAATTTCTATACGCTGCATTATAGACGGGAATTATTGAATAATGTTATGTTTACTGGGATATATTTTATTCGTTTTTAAAAAAAATAAATAAAAATATTACTAGAAAAAGAATTACTCTGAATTAATTAAATATTCTAAATATACTTTATTGAGATACTCAACTAATATACATAATAGTTTTTACATAATTGTATATTCATATTTTAATATCATATTGTTAGTTATTACATTATAATCATAGTTTGGTTTTAATATTATTAAGGCGTTTTGATTCGGAAAGTTTTTCTAGTTTGGATAAGGGTATTCCTACTTATTATTCACCTCATCTCTTGAAGTATAGTTTAGATTTTGAATTTGAGGTTTTAAAACTAAATAAACCGATCTATAGTTGTACAAAGTTTTTCAAAGAATAATTGTAAAAAACATTTTAGATTCTGAGAAAAACGGCGAATGTATTGATTTTACAATGTGTTTATTTTTCTGTCTGTCATCGCCTTTTGGGGCAGTAAGAATGCTTTTATTTTCAACTTTGGTGTTGATTATTAGTAGAAAATCTTATTTAGTTGATACTTGATACTTTGGCACTTAGATACCTATTTATACTATATGAACCTGTTCACATTGTTATACGGTAATGCGATATTGACTCAAAGTTAAAAACAAATAATATAATATGGCATAAATATATATTATTATAACAGTACGATATTAAAAGTAAAACTAAATAAACCTATCGTCATACTAATATAGTAAAATAAATTACTTTAACAGTATAATATCAAAACGACGTATTATAAAATATGCTCAAAAAAATATCATATTATATTATAATGTAATTTTAAATTTTAAATAAAAAACTACTTCAAGACGAAAAATTGTTCATAAGTCATGACACTTACAACTAATAAATTCATTAATTTACAAGTAACGCAATAATATCTTAATAAAATAAAACAATAAAACCATTTATCTTTTACAGATAGTGTAGCAGTGTAACGCGCTTGCACTGCAATAGTTGTATGACGTTATAGACATTCAAAGAGTTACAAAATAAAGTGCTTGCGACTTTCGTAATATTTGAAATAATGCTCAAAATGTGTGGAAAATGTTTAAGAAAAATCGGGTACATTTTTCTTAGAGACTTTTACACAAAAATCTTGATTCCATTATTGTGCACTCCCAAGCCCAGCTAACACTTTTGCAAAATGATTTGTACATAGCTATCATTCTTTTTCATTTTTTGATATTTTTCTGTACTATTCTTGAACTATATATTCGTCGCTCATATCGTCAAATAAATTTAAGTAAAACATATTAAATCATTCTTTTCTCCGACAGATTTTTCTCCAAAATATTATTGCAACAATAATTTCCGCAATGCTTTTAAGGAATTTTGGCAATTTCTTGTACAATATTATTGTATTAATATATTTAGGAATACTATAACAGTTAATATATTAATATTGACGACTATGAAAAATATGGGATAGTAGCACGTTATAATACGTGTATAATCTCGCTTGTATAATATTATTATATTTGCTTAGAAAACTGTTAAAATGTTTATATGAATAGTAATTTTATTTTTCCTCGATGTTCATTTAAAACTTTTATGATACTTGAATTTACATGTATATATTTTTAAATTTATTCCTTCACTCCAAATTAAATTTTACTTAAATTATAAACCTATTTAGTTTTAACTGATTTAGTTAAGTTATCCAAAACCAATCTAAATAGTTAAATTGTAATATTATTTATGTATGATTTTGAAATTAAATATTATTATTTTCCATTTCACTTATTTTTACCATTGATATTAAAATGCATTTTTTATTTTAAAATCGGTGTTTTTTTCTTAGTTTTTATTGAAGTCTAATATTCTACAACAACTAAAAAGTCATTAAAACTATAAAGTTGTAATTTTTTCTTTTGGTACTTATCATTTTTTATAATAAAAAAAGCTACGTTTGAAATTTAAATATAAATGAAAAATATTTATCTTTCATTAATAGCTCATTAATATATATTAGAATTATTATTTATGACTAGCAGTTATGTTGATGTGTTGTATCTTTAGAACTGCAATATGCAAAATCAAATATGAATCTAAAATATCTGACGTGAGCGTTATAGTTTTATATTAATACCTCAAACGAATGTAAATTTGTACATAATATAATATGTAATATTAATACATTTTAACTGTGTTTATAATTATTATCGATTAATTCATTAGATACCTTGACCTTTGTAGCTTACCATTTTATCAATTTTTTATCCATAAGACTAAAATATAATAACATAATATTATGGACTTTTACAATTGTACTAATAAATTCCTTTTTTTTTTTATTTATTAGCCATATCACAAAAACCACCAGTTACGAAGATCCCAGAAATGATTTGGTGGAGGAGAGTCCAAAACCTAGACTGGTTACTTTAAAAAGACATTCCGAACTAGGGTTTGGATTCGTAGCTGGCAGTGAAAAACCCGTTATAGTCAGGTAAATCAATTTATATTATATTATTATTGTTAGATAATTGATAAATGAATATCGTAGGTATACGCACTATTATATACTAAACGTTGAACAAGAATAAATTTTTATGTATTAAAATTATCTTTATTTTTATAATTATTATTTTGAATGTATTATTAATTATGACATTTACGTCAAATATTTATAATGATATATTCTGTAAAAATATTATAAATCTTCAAGTGTATTTATAGGTAAGCGATTTTTGTGTTCGACTTATTATAAAATTAGTTACCTATAATAATAGCGATTTATTCTCAAACTATTTTAGATATTTGTTATTATCCAATCGTAGTTACTTGAAACAGTTGAAACATTCCAGTTTCCACTATTCCTTCTATATTATTACAATTTTCTATATACATTGATAGGTATGTCCAAATATTTAGTAAACCTAGTTTCAAGATATTTTATCCTTATTCACACCATTCTATGGACAAAGTTGTTTATTAACTTTTAAGTTATAATCGATAGTATGCCAACAATTGGTTCAGCGTACCGAATCAATAAAACACTAATAATAATATAAACTATCCTTAGGAATAGATGTAAACCCATCCGCCCCCATAGTTTTAGACCGTTGTTTCGTATACAATTGTTTATCGTTGAATTCAAATTTCACACATCCATTACAGTGACGAGATAAACTCGGCACCTTACTACACGGCAGAATTAGTTCCCTGGGCTTTTTTTTTTTTTACTCGAAACGGTCTCGGCGACGAGACGATTCATCTTCGGATTTCCCGCCGGCACACGATTTTCCTCACTCGCCCTTCGCGTACAAATAACCAGTCATCTCGGTCCTAATGCGTTTTCTAGTCCTCTCGTATAGTCGTATGCATTATATTTACCTCATCCTACGCGACATACAACATATTTATGCGTTCGGTACGTATGCACACGAGTTTTATATACCAAATAATCCATCCGACTGTTTCCAACAACGACAAAATACCTATAAGGTACGCGTATAGTGTCGTTATATCGTGCATTCTTGTGTGTGTGTGTGTAGTATAAAATATAAATACAGTTCCGTCAGTTCCATCGTATGTGTGAGATGTATATAGCTTGGCCTACAATACACATGTTTTTTATGGACATTTCACTCCATAATACAATCACGAATATTGTCGTTTACCGTCCGTACCTTGCATTTACCACATGCTCGCTCGCGTGTATATATATATATGTATGTATATGTATATAATTGACTTAACAAAAAAAAATATATAAAAATAAAGAATGAGGTCTAAATAGCGATTTATATATACGACGGATGAGCGTATATAATATAATATACGGATCGGGTTCCATCACATCACGTCTTAAACGGACGTCAAGTACCTATATGGTTTATTTATTTTTATTTTTATCATATCGAAAGCAGAACATAATTTTTCCATAAAGGTCGCGTGTCTCCGCGTTTTTCTCGGGTTTTCCTCTCGACTCGATTTGTCACCCCACACTCCACTACGACAGCCGTCATCACCCCCTCTATAACTTATACTCACACGCACGCACAAATGTCTATAATACACGAGTGTATTATTATATTTCGACCTACCTTACTACCTGTCTACCTACCTACTTTCATTATCTCGACGCTGCAGACGTTTTTGGCGAAAGAAGCACGCTAGTCGTCTCCTCTGACAGTATCCCCGAAGACCGATTTATATTTTTGCTTTCCGCGGCGTCGTTCCGTGCTTACACATACTATACCCGATTATCTGCCACACATTCGTCCACACTCTCGCTCTCTCTCTCTCTCTCTCTCCCTCACTCTCTATTTCTCTTTCTCTCGTATGTATATACACAAAATGTAATAATATAATAATATACATGCATGCGATCGCACATCGCTAGTCGTCCCGAGGGGTCACCATATATAGTCGCAAGTGAATAAAACGGTCATAATATGTATAGGATTATAACAAACAATTATTATTTACATTGTACCGAAAATAATTGAAGAGCATGAATATAGTGTGTAAACGCCAAATTAATCTACTTCGACGCGGTTATTATAATGGTGCAGCGTGAGTGGAGGAGTATAAAAGGGATAGGGTATCAATATTATAATTAATATTATCATTATTTATTATTATTGTATGCTGCTCCGAAATCTCGGTCGAAAAATCACGCTAAAATCGCGAAACATACCTATAATATTATAGTCACATATATAACCAGGTATATTATATATTGTATTCTCGTGTAGTCGTGTAGAGTAATCGTATTAGTAGGCGCCCCGAACGAATGGAACAGATTACAGATGATATCGTGTTACGATTGATTTCGTGTAAAGGTACATAGTCGTTCGTCGATGTAATAAAATTTTATAGAGACGGTCTGCACAAAAATGCCATACATATAGTACATACTGTGCAGCAAAGACCTCTCTCTCTTATTGTTATTATTATTGTTATCATTTTCATGGAAACGTATATAAGACTCGAAACAAAAGGATTTGAGTGCGTTCCATTCCACGATGTGTCCTTTATATTAATGTTATGTCTTCAAATCTCTTATACATTAAGGCGTGTAATGGACGGATTAAACTGAAAAAGTATAATAAATAAATATTATGTATACATTTTCTATACTATCTTCGAATAGTCTTATAAAAACCGAAAAAAAACTTCAAAAATAGGATGACGGAGTGTGTACAAATTCCATAAAACAAGATTTTGGGTTTATTGTCTTATATATATTTTATATAAGCACCTAAATTGTATTATTCATACACTTATGTCTCGGACAGTCAGACACATTCCAAAACGTGTAATTGCTGTTTAAAAATGTATAAAGTAAAACAGACAAGCATACGTACACATTTTCTGCAAATAACAAAATTATTGACTTGATGTACCTACAGAATAACATTTTATTAAACGTGAAAGTCATTAATAAACAATATACAATGTTTATTTAACTTTGAAATTCACATAAACGAGTTTATATTCAACTTATTTAATTTACTTAAGTGAAATAAATACTTAATTAGAACTGCTGTTACCTAAATATAATATAGGTAACAGAATATATTATATAACCAGGTATGATTATAAAATCAAAATAGGATTCGTTCAAAATTTGAAAACTATTATGTCTTACGCGGTATACGTTATGTATTGGTTGTCATATTTTTATACGTGCTTCACTTTAATTTTAATTTCAATAAAACTCTATAATAATAAATTAAATAAGCAAAACGCATGTAAAGTACCTATTAATATAGAATTATAGTCTAATTAAATTTAAAACGTAGATATTTTATACGGACATTTTCAGCGAGGTAATATACCTGCCTTGTGTAAGCGTATAATAATATCCTAAGTAAAGTAATGCAGATTGTGCGATTTTTGCATAATACAAATAACAATAAACGTATATTGTATAGCACCGACGGTTATTACTGTAGTAGTGCTGTATACGGTGTACATTATATTGTGCGCTCAGAGATGTTATAATATACTGTGCAAACAATATTTGAAAAATATTCTCGTGTATATTTTATGGGATTTCCACTGCAGGGTGGTCAGGGCGGAGTGATTGCGGGCGGCCGACGGGCTCTCGTAAATACGCAAACCATATAATAATTATTACATTACCTACTGTATTACGATATTATAATCTACCGTGATAAGTAAGCGACGTATAAATAATTTCGGGCGCACATATCTAAATTACATTACGCATTAACATTTAATGGGCGGGGGGCTGTTGTAAATCGTTTTCGATTAAACCTAAACACTAAAACTACTGGCGGACATATTGTGCTGTGTGTGTGTGTGTGTGAAATAATCAATTGGTCGTTTTCATTCGTTATTGATGTGTTTAGGCGCGAGTCAAATATAAATATTAATTTCGAATAATAAAAAAATTTCGTCGACGCAATCTGCTGTGCTGCGGGGGGGGGGGGGCGATGCATTTGCAACCCTTCGCCCAACCGCGGCCCGCCACGACCGCCGACGCATTCAAATTCGCGTCCGCGACGTATTTAGGTAGTTATACCTACTCCACGCTGGGCGAATGAGGTCTTTTATGCATACGTTATTTTGTTGTCCGGCGTGCACTATTATAATATATACATATATACAGGTATATTCATGGTTAAAACACACGTATCCGGTGTATGTCATCGTGTATATACGCGCATCGGAGAATATTATTGTTCACGTTAAACGTAAATAATTTATATTTTTCAAATGGAAGAACGTCGGTACACGGTAATGGTTTGTAAAAGTCTCAAAGGTTCCGAATACATTTGTTCGGCTTTATCTACAACGCACATATATCTCAACGCGCGTTACCGCCTATACCTATATAATAAATGTATTTGTATGTATATATTATATTATATATGTGTATACATCGACATTTTCTCACTGGAGAGTAATGACTTTAGTTTCCACAAGAATTTCGATTTCGAATACATTCGTGGCGCGTCTACACTGTTCTACCTTGTTAAATATACAAAACCACACTCGTCGTATTAGAATTTACGTTTTTTTTTTGTACAAGACACTTGACATAATGTCTCGAGTAACGCTCGAAACAAGAACAACAAAAAACAATCTGTTAAATAAAATGAAAAATGTAGTGCCATTATGCATTAATTTTGATTTAAAAAAAAGTACCTACTGACAAATATACATCTGTTATTAACACAAACGTTTTGAACTCTTGAGAGTTCTTGCGACACGTTAAAATTAAAAATAATATTACAACTATATTCATTAACTTAAATAATAATTATATTAGTAATATATTATTATTTACCGTACAATGAGTTTCAGTCATTGCCTTCGCAATATCTTTTAATCATTAACTCTATTTCTATCTCGACGCTCCGTTTTGTTTTAATCTATAGTAATTCCCTAACGATTTCCTAGTTCCGCTATTATAGTACTCGGAGTCTAAAATTGTATGTCTGTATAAAAATTTTAATCTGTATGATTTTCTGCACATCTAAGTTGCACGAAGATACTCAAGACCATAGCAGTACAATTTCTCTTGCAATATGAGTCTACTAGTGAAAATAAAAATACTATCAAGTGCCTTAGTCCTTAGATAATGCGTTTCATACCAACTAGCTTTGTGTTGATTTTTTTTTTTTTTGGGGGGGGGGATAAAATATAAAATTTACCTTTTACTTATTGTGTATAAAAGTATAAACGGAGAGGAAATAATTTTTAGAGGCTTTTTAAGCTTTTAAACTTAACTAACAAGTCAGTTCATTAATGAACTTTATAACTTATTAGATTAATGTCCACTGTGATTATTTAGTTTTTTCAATTAATTTGATAAATATATTATCTATATTTACGTCATTGCATCAAATTAAAAAACATTTTTATACAAATCGATAAACGTTGCTAAAATTTAAAATTAATTATATATTCTTTTAATTGTTCACGCCGTACATAACAATTTTAAACAAAATTATACAAATAAAATATTTACTTAATTCAATAATTTAGTAGACGCAAACTTATAATTGCCTAAACCATTACAATGTTCAGTAAAAACAAATAATAGTATGAATTAATTCAAATTAGTTACTTATTTTAAAAATTTTACATTGGAGCAATGACTAATGCAATATATTAATATGTGCTGTGGGTAATAAATTATAATTTAAAAAAAAAATACTTTATTTTAACTATTTAGAGTTCATATTTTTTCCATATTATTAACTTTAAACTTTAAGATTTAATTATATTATAATTGATAATTTTATTAAGTTATTACTCAATATTTTTATTAACGTTGACATAACTTTAATAACTCAAGATAATTTCCCAACTTTGATCAATTGCATCAAATGCAAACAAAATAATAATACTTTAAAATAAGTTATATAATAAACTAGCTGATTTAACAGGCTACGCTCGGGTTAGTTTACCTATAAAATGTTTTTTTTTTTTTTTTGATAATATACGAAAATTCAATTTTATAAACGAAATATAGAAATACCTATTGTTGATACAATGTATAATTTTTTTTATACAACTGTCCAAAAATAAACATCCATTATATGTTATACGATATTACATATATATTTATTTTAATGTATTATACACAATAGATGAAAATATTTCAGAAAGACACTCATTTGTAACTTACTGTTCATAGTGATATTTCAATTATAATATTATAATATTAAACAAATTAAAGTACATACATTGCCTTTACTATTCATGTATTATGTATGTCTACATATTATATGAATTATGAATTGAAATATTCAAAAATTAAAATATTAATTCATAATATGTTATAAAATAATTAAAACACAAAATATTAGAATGAGGTATAAAAATCATTAAGATACTTTACTTTTAATTAATGATTGACACAAATATACATAAAACATATAGCGGCTACCATAAATAAAATTTAGGGGGAGGGGCAAAATAATAAATTTTTTCAAATTTCATAATGTAATTTGGTAATATTTATTAAATTTATAAGTTTATATTATTTTTTTAGGAGGGAAGGGTAAGTTCCCTATATCCTCCCCCCCACCGATGGGTGCACATTATTTTATTGTATATTATTGAAAATAATAACTGAACGATGGAATAAAATATGATAAAAATACAAAATATTACGTGTAGTATAGATATTATATTTCCACTTCGTTAAGCTTTTTGTGAATCATTAAGTTTGCCTGCTCCATTTATTCCTTTTCTAACAGCAGCAGCTGTTGTTGGTAATTTTAAACTCATATTTTACCAAACGATTAAATGAAGTGCTTGAAAGACCTGTAAAAATTAAAACGTATAAAAGTGTCATAAACGATATTATAGTCTAGGTCTCTATAGGACCTTTGATCGTGTAATTATATATTTTATTTTTTCTCACAAATCAATCAACTAAACCAGATTTTCCAATTATTTCGTATGCATAATGCATATTTGTGTTTAAATACGCTCTTGCGGGGCATTTATGATATAAATATCGTAAACATGGAATTTAACAATATATTTTTCAACATATAATTTGTCAAAAAACAAAAATATTCGACGGGAAAATTTCTCTAGGCAGTAAGTTGTTGACGTGTATGGACTCATTTTTGATTTATGACCCGTAATTGGTTGTAGATTAACCTTGTGCGATATGGTCGTTAATTAAATGACAAGAAAATTCATATTGTACATTATACATGTCATATTATGAGATATAATATGTCATAAACTCATAATATTGTAGGTATATACGCCGATGAATAACATTGTAATGTAAATCATGAAAGGATTTAAGAATCAAGAAAAATAAATAGATATTCGAAGAAATGAAGGTACCTATTGTGTATACTGTAGTCTGATTACGTTTTTACATTATTATACAAAGTGATTCTGTATACATGCTACGTACTGTTTGAATTTAACATTTATTTTATCTTGGCTAACCTCAAGTTACTTTTTATTAATAAGGTTTATTATATCTTTAACCTATTATTAACGTATATAGTGCATGAAAATAGATAATTAAACCAATTGTATAATAATATATATTAATTAGTACTAAACAAGCCATTGTGTCCCTTATCGCGTTTTCACTAAACTTATCCATCTATCCCAGTAATATACCTATTTATATTGACTCGTCTATACCTAAGATTTCCTTCCTCGCCTTGTTTAAACACCGCTAGCGAGGTACCTATTGGCTATTCCCCTTATCGGTCGTTTTTTTTCTGTTGGATTTTTGATCAAGACATTTAATATTAGACTTATCTCGGCCAGTCAAACGTGACCAGCCCACTCCTGTCGTTTTGCTTTTAGAAAACAACCTGCAGATATTTGATTTGTTATTATAAAATCTTTCTAGATCATCGTTTTTCGTCTCTTATTCCCCATTGTGGTGGTCCGTAAATTTTTCGCTAAACTAGTAAAACTAGGTTAACAAAGTAAACTTTGCTTTCAGAGATAAGTAATTACTTTTCGTCTCCTATACCAGTTATTGTATTATTATTTATTAATAACGCATCTAAAAATCTTTAACATTGTTTCTAAATAATCTTTAATGAAGTATAGTATTATAATTATCGATACTAAAGTGTATTTCATATAATTCACGTGATGTAGAATATACTGTCAATAAAGATACCGACATGATGTTAATATTGTTATGCTCATTAAATTTGCTTTCATAAAATATTAAACGCAATCATTAAAGTTATTATCGACATCACTGTACGGCAATGATGAAAGACGACCTTACTGTGTTCAATAATTTAGTATATATACCTATAGGTATATTATTGGTGTGAAAATATATTTCTGCTGTTAATCAATTACAATGACATTATTCAAACAAATAAATTAATTGCGAAAATTCGAAAAGAGGATTAAGGTTCGTTTTCATTCATAGTCTTCTACCATATACTTATGACTACTTAAAACTAATTTGAATTTAATAATATACCTAAATAGATATTTTTATACATTATTACCTTTGTGGCGCATTAATTATATTTTATTAAAAATGTTCTCGGTTCAATACGATCAACGGCTTTAAAACATGTTTCATTTGAGACAAAAAGAAAGTATAAAATCCCAATGGCCAATATAGTATATAAGTAGTACTCCATATTTCTATACCATTTCCTTAATAACGATTTTATTTGAACTTCGTACCTATACTTGTTTATGACTATCAACAACAGACGTCGTATGACCCTTTACAATTTTCCAAGATTATATGATTACTTTGTGATTGGTTTACTGACTTTTCTTGTTACTTTTTCTCCTTCATGTATTCCAGTTATTTTCATTGAAAACGTCACTTAACAAAAATAAAAAGAACGGATGTCAAATATTCGATACCAGTACACGGATCGCATATACACACACACATTTATAAACGAGTATATTGATATAATATACATATATACGTTTAAGAAGTAGAAGTGCGTATCGAAAATTTTTTATACTAAATAAACACTATATACCGTGAAGCGTGAAGGTACTCATAAATATGTATAAACCAAATGTCCATATATAATGCTCAATATTGTGTTTACATTAAACAGAATTTCAATAACGAAATTTAGCTTGCCGTCATTTTGTTTTATCATTGAATACTCTTATTGCACATAGTGCATTTGAATGATATATGATATGCGTATTATTGTATGTTATGTTATAAATTATAATATAATCTAAACAAAAGCTATAATATTACGTATCACGGATAACTTCAATTTGTATCGTTCCGGAAACGTCATTGGTATAATATAAAATACTTTGGTTTATAAATTACGTTATTTATGTTAACCGTACACACCATACGCAGCAACTAGGAGATTAAGCTTAAAGGATTTATAAGTTTACTTTTTACATTAAAGAGCATACTTCTGAGTTATGTCTAGAGGAAATTTAATGAAACCTACTGCGATGGAACTTTTTTTTTGTAATTTTTTACAAACATCTGATAGTATAATTATTTAAACGCCTAAATCTATGGCGAATCATTCAAACGCGATTTATTGTAAAACGAACAAAGAGTCCTGCGATAATACATAAAATCTCAGATTAATAACGTCGTTTTCGTAGTTAATGCATTCTGAGAAAATTATATTCTACTAATACTCAAAAAAAAAAATATATAAATATACGTATTTATTCCATTTAGATTTGTCGTCGCTTATTTAGTAATTTCGTCTGTACAAACTTGAGACCTGGCCAACTGGGTCGTACATAATATTTTCCATATAAATATATAAAAATGAAATTAATTGCAATTTTTAAAGTTATACATTCGCTTGCTTAT
Organism: Rhopalosiphum padi; assembly: GCF_020882245.1. Taxonomy (NCBI): domain Eukaryota; kingdom Metazoa; phylum Arthropoda; class Insecta; order Hemiptera; family Aphididae; genus Rhopalosiphum; species Rhopalosiphum padi. The sequence goes on along the minus strand of NC_083598.1, from coordinate 47,953,315 downwards.
TGAATTATTACGTTTTTTTTTTCAAAAGCAGCATTAAATTCTGCATTATTTGTAGCAAGTACCGGAAATTTGAATAAAAGTGGTGGGTGTAATATAAGTCTGCACAAATAAAAAGTAAATACTACAATCACGTTACTCGCGTGCAGAAAAGTAAAAAATTGAACGCAGGAAAAAAATTCTTTAAGTATTCACTCCCTGCAGTTGCACAAAAACAATATTTTATTTTAAAACGAATTTTCTTTTGTTTGGAAAAAAATACAACCCATCTCTAATAGACACATTTTATATAATAATATGTAATAGGTATATTTTATTTTATTTTTTTTACTTTATTGTATTTGCCTTTTACGTTCTCAAAATAATAATTTAAAAATCGATGTGACGGCAATAATACATATTATAATATACATGAAGTCCGTCTAAACGTGCACTTTGATGAATTTAATATAATAGGTTAGATACACATATACAAAATATAATTTATAAACATTATTATTGTAGCTATATACTGCCACTGCGTTCGAGAACAATATTGAAGAAAATGATATTTTGAATTATTTGGTAGTTTATCTATATATGTATAATATATGCTATAGTATTGCGGTATCATATATATGTTAGCTTAAAGCGATTTTTCTTCGAGTTATATATGTATATAGTACGTATGTATGGGTATAACGCGAGTGTATTTGTTAAGTGCAATATTTTGACGGTTACTCAAGGGAAATTCAAGCATTTTCCATTTTCGACTGACAAAGGAGCATATTACCCTTCTAAAATTTCAAATCTTGCACTACAGGATATAATTAGATTTTAAATTTATATCGCCAATGACTGTAATAGGTAAAATAATTAACATAATATTGTGTTGTGATATTATGTGTAATAGGCACCTACATCAACCCATGTAGGTATTTAATATCTTCGACGCCATTACACGATCGGTGTCGTTTGCACATATTATCAATTATTAACTATATATACGTACATATTATTATATTACAACGTCTTGATCAACTACAGTAGTCACTAATAATCGCATTTATGCAATGATATAATGGAAACTTGCTTCTAATTGCTGTCGTCTGTGTTGTACTGAGGTTTATAGCGTGTATGAGTGTGTGTGAGAGAGAAAGAAGTAGAGCGTATTAATCACTACTTTAGTATGCACGTCCCACAGCGTGGTGTTAGATTTTTATCATAGCAATTATCCAATATACGTATAATATGTACCTATGTGTATATATTTAAATATAAAGCTATTAATAATTAATATTAGAGATACGCCTTCGTTATCCTTTTATATCTTGCGCTTCGTCTATATTTTATTCATTCGCTATTGTATAATATATACATTATATTTAAGTGTACGTTTTCGCATTAAAAGGTAAGTACTACTTATAAATGTGTATAAATTGTAAAATATTAGTCCATGTTTTTTACAGGTATATTTAATTTAGAGATTATTATTTTTATCTCGTTTACTCCTTTTTGTAAAATGGTCCTTCATGTTTAAAATATGAAAAAAAAATTAACGTTGAATAGCATTAATTTACATATTTTTACCTATAATAATAATTATAAAATAATATATTAAAATAATATTACGCATAACTTTATTTAAAACATAATGCGTTTCTTATACACGCTGTATATACTCATTTTTATTAGCTTAATCCAGAATTATGTACATTTAATATATATAATAATACTCTGAAGAAAAAATATCTCGAAATACAATTGAAATTGAGTACTTTGAAGTCATTTTTTCGAGGTTATTTAGCTCAGCGTTTGAACCATTTTATATTGCACGCAGACTTACAACAAATTAGTATATATATATATATATCAATACTAATATATTATAAATTAAATCATTTTTATATTTTATAATATTAATTACTAAAGTTACTACTTTAGTTTTCCGAAACTAAAACCAATTTCTACTAAGGAAAAATTAATACAATTAATTCAGATTGATTGTAAATGTAGTATATAAATATATTATATTATCGAAAAATAAAAGACAGATAAAACGATTACGGATTCTTTGATATATCTCTGAGTAAAAAAGTTAAAAAAATATGTCGACCAACAAAAAATATTAGAGACTACATGTTATAAAACGTAAATATATCATATCTTATTTAAATCCAAATAACATTCACAAATATTAATTTTTCAAATTATAAATAAAATAAAAATTACTTCATTTTATCATGCAAAAATTGTGATATGCGACTTGATAAACATGTTTGTCATGTCATTCCGATATATTTCTAATCCAAATCCATGTTAATAAAAATGAATTTAATGAATAATTAATATCAACTCGTATAATATCATCATGTGATTTATTGCGCGAGTTGAATTTCAATATTATTATTACCTTTAACTCAAAGTATATTACACATGTATAATTTAACGTTTCGGACAATTTGTTCGAAACGCTATTAAAATACAAATGTTATATGTCTAGTAACTGTGGTTCATAGTTGACTTTTGTTTGAAACAAAATCAATGTAGGTACACGCGTTCTTAGTAATAATAAATAATAATATATTTACTTGACGATTGGACGATCGAATAAAAATGAAACATTTTGTATTATTTTAAAAATTTAACTATATTTTCTATTAATTATTTATTGCTATTTAATATAAAAAAAACTACCTATGTATTATTTATTAATATATGAAACACGTGAATATATGAAATATGTTTAATTTCGTGTCCATAGGTATACTATTGTTTTAAAACTTAAATCATAAATATATGATAATGTTTTACATATTAATAAATAAACAGTTTTTTTTTATGTAAAATAGCAATAAATAATTAATAGAAAATATAGTTAAATTTTTAAAATAATATAACATTTTTCATTGTTATTATTTGCCAGACTTGAAGTAGGCGGATACAATAGTTAAATGCCTAGACGCCGGATAGATAAATTGCATAAAAGTTAAATTCTTTGGCTATATGCATACCTACCTAACAATCACAAATAAAATGTGTAGTAATATTTTATCAAAATATGTATGTATAATATTATATAAATATTGTATTGAACAATATACAGAGAAATACTCTTAGCATTATTAACACTTAGTGCGTATATCTCATAAATTATTAACCATCGTTTTTGAATTAATTTTATTTTCATAATTTATAGCCAGTACTACACTAATTTCTGAAGAAAAAAAATGTTTACCTCTTTCTACCGTTGTTATTATTTTTTTTATTTTTATTTTTTTTTGAATAAGAACATACATTTTTAATTTCTTACTCTGAAGCATTATATTTTTCTGAGAATTATTATTATAAAAATTCGAACGAGTAGTTAATAAAGTTATCAACTTATAACTTATATAAGTTTTAAAAGTTTAAATGAGCGGAGTGGATTGGCACAGGCGTACCTTGGAAAATGCAGGTCCACTACTCCGCTCATCTAAACTTTGAATATTTTATTGTTATTATTATTATAAGCCGAATATATTTTGCAATTTGTATAGAATTAATACAAAAAGTAATGTAAATATATATATCATAAAAAAAGATACGCATTGCTAAACCTATAACCTAAATCAGTATGGAATCAATATTATACCTAAGCATCATATAAAAATAAGTTTGTAATAGGCAAATGAGCAGAAACATGTAAAATATATTTATAATAATTATTATAAAACACCGTGGCTGTCGCCGTCATATACCAGAGGTGAGTGTTATTTCTAACTGTAGTATACACAGGATAACGTATTATGTTGTGTAGTGTGCTCGTCACCATTAAATTACTAACTTTGTATAATGTATGTATTCTTTATATTCTGTTCTGAGAGAGACTTTTACGAGAAAGTTTAAAGTGATATAGATGGTGGTGTTTTAGTTTTGATTGTTATCGTGGTTAACCACGTTAAAAATTGTATAGTTCTGGATCTGAATCTTGTTTATGTGGTCTGTGTATCTTGTTCGGTGGCTGATATTTCTTATGTTTTCGAACGGTGGAGGAATTATTCTGTTTCTTAAATTGATCAAAACTTGTATATTATTCTTTCCTATATGGCTCTGTACTTAACAAATTCGGTATAGCTGAATGCATGATTTGACCTGTGTGACTTAGGTCTACGTTATAATTATTGTGGTGTTTTGTTAAAAAAAAAAAAATGTTTATTATAATTTTTATATTGAAGTTAATTATTGATAAAGGTTTTTGGGTGCCGAAATTGTTCTTTAATTTATTAAATGCGTTTATCTCTTCAATTCCAGTCACCATGGTCGTCTAACTATTAGTAAACGAAACTGAAATCTGTATTTACTCGTTATCGTCATTGTCGTCTAATTCGGATATTGCAGTATTCGTGTTCTAGCCAAGCGGTTGATTTGATAGATATTTACCAAGTATTTAATAATAGTGCCGTATGCATATACAAGTGAACCGTGTTCATCACCTCTATGACCTAACGTTTTAGCTCTCCGACAGTATTAATATATTATACTTCACATGATTTTGCATTTAATACGGAAATGACCTTAATTTATAATACGCGCGAGTATCAAGTCGGTCCGAATTTCGATAAAATTTATTGATTATCATATTTTATAATGTATAGTATAGGTGGTCGCTCGTCAGCTATATTATAATATTATTATAGTTGTAGCCTGTAGGTTAATAACAGCTGATGCCGGGATACGGATTTAATTACCCCTACAATCAATAATATAATGTATGACGTCAAAATATTTATGTATATATATATTGGTATATAGTTACGTCAAACTAATGTAGTGCGATATTATAACGTACACATAATATATGGATGTACATATATTTGGTTTGAGCATTCAATTCACGGATAATTAGAGAATCACGCGACGAGTCGGCGTGTATAATATCGTGGGTATTATAATTATATAAAATATTAAAACACGAAGTACCTGCTTGTGTATTATGCTGTTTACTAGGTATTAAATATTATTTTCTCAAAACGTTGTTCGTTAATATCTGTTGAATCGACTATCGACCGTTTGCTATCTACCTATCTACCTACAATACCGTCAATACCCATCTCATATTCTCGTGTATATCTACGTCGATTGCTTATAGAATCGAGAACGACTAATGCCAATTAGACGCGATGCCAGAATTTGTCGTTTTTTGATTTTCTCCGTAAAAAAGAGTACTTATTTTTAGTGAACGCCTCGCGAAGTATTAATAATAATGTATTTTTCGGCTTACACAATATTATGCCGTTCGAGCACTACTTCCACCAATATTTCCAGCCTGCCGCTATGTAGTACCTAAATGGTTACATAATTCTATATGCAGTGTTTTATTGCGCCATACTTATGTTTTAGATCTTTCGGTGAAGGGTGTATTAGATCCAAATATATCCACATGCGTGTTGGCGTGATATATTATTAGTTATTATAATTTTACTAGCGTGTTATGCCTGCGGTATATATACGTGAATACAGAGGACTCTAGACCGACTATATATGTGTATAATCTCCGAGGGTTCATATTAACGGTAGTCTCTAATCTAACCACGGTAAGTACTCACTAGCTCATACATACATTACATACTAATCGGATATATTTTTTTTACGAAAATTGCGTAACGTAACACCGTACAGAAAAGGATTAAAAAATTTAAAATACACATATATTTGGCGTAAATAATTTAATAAATTACATTAAGTAAAAAAAATTAATTAAAATCAAAATATTATCAAGGGCTTAGCTATAACGTTTTTAACTTATTTTCCAGCCTCGTTTTTTCTCTCTGTTAATTACTTTTTTTTTCTTATTTTATTATCCGTTAATTTACTACAAATTCGACCAGGAAAGTTTAAGGATGGCCTTCATTTTCCAGTCGTAAATTTTATTAATCTATTGATGTATACAATAATTATACCTACTTATAATAAGCAAATAAATATACTCCAAAAATTCCAAAATTTTCCGCGTTTCCAACCCCTTTAAATTTAGGGTAATCGTCACTTAAAACCTGCTCCATAAATAACTATGTAAATGAAAAAACCTCATAAAAGTTACAGTGGCCATTTAATCGTGATTGCGTGACACATACTACACACACACACACTGTTAATTATATAGTAGAATGATAATCGTACGTTTTGTCGTCCTTTGGGTTTTGAATATAATATTATTTAATTTATTCAATAAATTCGTGAATATTGTGTTTTTTGTGTTTGTATACAAATATGACATGATTTATGGTTAAAACAACATTATACAATATAATATTTTTTTCTTTATAATATTATTATTTATAATATCTATCATATTATTAACGATAATAGTATAATGTTTTTGTCTGCGGAATACATTTTTATTTGTATCGTACGGCTATCCGCCGAAGACATAGTATATATCGTCTCAACGTGTTGTTATTATATACGGTCAGACTTACTAGTAATAATAATAATAATAATAACGAGAAGAAGAAGAATATATAAGTTGTATGTTATAGTGTGTGTGTGTGTGTGTGTGTGTGCGTGTGTGTTTCCATTGGGATCTCCTTCGTCTCTCCCGCTATGGCGATGCGATCTTGCCGGCGCAGGTAGTCGTCAACAAAACATGCGAGATAAAATAGAGATTCCCCATTATTACTATTATATGGTTTCTACCGAGTATAACAATAATGGAAAAAAAATTGGAAAACACACACGGTCCAACACACTCGGTTGTCAAAAAAATTCGTCTGCCTTGTATACGATTTGGATTTTTTTTCCTATACATACCCCGTGACCAATTCGGTTTGCAGAAAAGGATCTATATTATTTTCATACGCGTGAGTGTGTGCGTGCGAGTATAAGTGTATACATTTCGCAGACAAAATAATAGATTACCCGGCCGTAAATAACTGAATGTCAATTTGTGATTGACCCAGTTCGGGAAGTATTAAACGCGCGCGCCGTATATATATATCGTCATTAGTTTTGACGTTTTAATGGCAACGGCAAGAACTGTAACCATACTTATTCTTCGCAACAAACTAAATTATTTATTGTTTAGAATATTATTGAAAATTTATAGGTAGGAAACCATATTTTTTAGTCTATGATGTATATATATATGCTACAAAAATAATGCTTGTTTTTAAATCTGCTGTGAACACATTTATAGCTATAGTAAACTCTATATATATATATTATTTATGTATACATAATAATATCCTTAAACATAGTATGATCACGCGCATCGTGAGACATATAATAGCACGATATTCAAATGTTGAAATGTACATTTTAACCGACATTTACATTATGCAAACAATATAAATGGGATATATAGTGACGTTTGGTCACTTTAACCGGTATATGTAAACCTAGGTATCGAAAAGTAATCTAATGTAGAGTAGGTAATATATAAACCTGCCGAAATCAACGAAATTGGTCAATAAATTCCATATGTCACCGAAAGGCAAATACCATATGATTATAAAGGTATTTATTAGATTTCTGCACGGTGAAATGCGATTCGACGTTCGTTTCGTTGTTTTACATTTTAATGGACGGAAAAACAAATTACGATCTACTAGAATATTAATTATTGAATTATTTCGCGAAAACGCGACTTACCGAGATAAAAATTAATTTTAATTTCAAAAAAAAAATAATTTCATTATACACTATTTACACGTTTGTATTTATTGTAAATTAATCGAGCGCAAGAAAAATTAATAACTCATTACAGATAAATTGTTGTTATTTTTTTTTTTCGTTTTTATATTAATTTAACCGTTAATATTTTAATAAAGCCAATTTTCCATTTTGTTACGAGTGAGTACTTCCGCTACATACTTACCTATACCAACACTGTATTTTACATAGTATATCTGTGTGAGTGTGTGTCTAGCAATTAATTTCTATAATCGATTAGCAACTGTTTTCTGTCAAAAATAAAATTATTATTAATGATAAACTTACTATACCGTTAATATTATAAAACAAATTGATAACACCGGATGACAGGTCAAATACAATAACGTAGGTAGTGATAATTCACCGCAGACTTGCATCGTTCAATAATATAATAATAGTATAATAGTAATAATAATAATGATAATAATAATAATAACACAACTATTATGATGAAAAAAACATGATCAAAATATTACATAAGTTAAATAGGATTTGTATCGTACACTTGATTCGCTTTACACACATAACAACAAAAATAGTGACGTTTCCAAACTCGTTCTGACGGGCTTACTGCGAAACACAAACAGTCTTCTTTAGCTACTACGGTCAGTCGTTATCATCGTGATTGAATGGCAGTACGTACATATTTTATACATTAAATATTAATACGCAACATGTACCTACGTTTGGTGTTGTATCTGTATGACTGTATGTCTGTGTAATATTGGCCTCCATGCCCTCGCAATTAATGTCAATCATGTATTATATTATATATATATATATATATACACCTATTCTAATATGTATAAAGAACTGAATGAACAATATTCCAACAAGTCGTCAGCTTTTTTTTTAACTATTATTTGCTATTTTATTCCACTGTTTATATCCAGGTAGCCGGTAGGTATATATCTATAAACACGGACATATGGTTTATCGTAATTAGGCATCTCACCATTATATAATAGTGTTGTAAATAACACATTTTTGACTTTGCGATTATAATCGATGTTGTCATTTCGAGTAGGTTCATTATTTATTTAGTTATTTTTTTTTTTGGTATATTATTGTTGTTTGTTGCGCGTTAATCAATCCTACATAACAAAACACCATTGTATAAAAGAAATAGGTACGTGTGCCGCTGCCCGCTGGGGTTATATTATTCCTAAGTTGAGAAATGGTATTTTTTAAAACCACATAATATACATAGATAACCGTGATATACATATACATATTGTACTAAATAATAATTATTCAAGACTATAATTGACTATGCAGTTTAATTATAAAACTTCATTAAATTTTCGAAAAAATCGATTAAGGGCGGTTTTAATTGACTACCTATTCAATTAATTTCAACGTAAATTACCCACTATAGAGTAATAAAATAAGCAAAACATAGAAAAAAAATATATTATATTATACTTTAGCCAATTTATCATATTATTTTCATTAAATTTATTTTGTGTTCAAAATTAATGTGTACTTACTAATTACCAGCTATTTACCTAATATGTATACAGCATATTATAATAATGTAACAATATTTAACAATTATTATCATTTTATCAATATTAGAAATAGTTAGTTGCTGTTAAAAAAAAAAACAAAATTTTTATTTATTGCAGACACTTGGTTTTTCTATAGGTAAAAATTTTAACAAATTTTGCTAAATTAAATCAATACTTTTGTTTTAGAAAATGTATTTAAGTTTATCGTTCACAGATAGGAATATTTCGAATAGGTCTAAAGATCGATGAGTATATTAATTAACAACCCAAACTTTCACGGTAAAACTATAAAGTAGGCGAAAATGATGATAAAATATATAAATATTCATAAAACGAAAAATAAGGTTAAAGGACGAATGTTGATCGTCTCACTCGCCACTTTTCATACTAACGCCCCGCTGCAATATTGTAATTCTGTATTATATAAGTACGCACGTTTTAATAAATATCCAATTGAGAACAACTGTTGCGAGTTGTTTTCGCCGGAATCGTCGGGAATCCACAATTGCAGGAACAACAATTAATTTACTAAACGCGAACACGACATAAGCGAAAAAGCTCTCAACCGAAGAACGGTAATACTAGCAGTGACGTTTTCCATTTTAACACGTACAAATAGACCCCCGACGACCGTATATTGTTGTGGCGAAATTCTATATCTACACTATAAATCCAATCATTAAAATACTCAGAACAACAACTGCAGCCTCAGTATACCTCACGAATTTATTGTGATTATTATTATGATGATTGTTCTACTGCTAGAAATTGCTGCTCACCGGTCGATTGTGCTTTGTGAATATCAAATCTGACTCGCTAGGTTCGGCAAATGGACTAGAGCATAATATATCATATATGTATAACGTCCGAATGTATACATATTCTTGTCCGCCTGCTTGGGGGCCGTGCGTTACTCGAGTCGTAATGTGATAATGATTAATAAAATGTACCTATACCGTGAAGGCACATGTGACATACTGACATTTATTATATTGAATATAATATCATGACCTATTATTATTATTGTAGGTATTTTAAGATATCTCCTTACGTCGACTTTTTGTGATTCGTATAATACCTATTGTTATGCATTTATTTCTGTATAGTAAAATTAAGCAAGTCCGATCGGAAGATTTTAATTTTAAAAACGTATTTCATTGAAAAATATTTATTAATACGGATAAGCGAGCATATTATACATTATTTATGAGACAACTTTAAATTTAAATATATATAGCTCGAATTTCGTTTAATTATTTTGCTTTTTTTTTACGATACCTGTGCAGAATTTTAATGCGTGAAATTTTATTAGGTATATACAGGTATATATTAATATTATTCACTAACTTTTCAAAATACACGACTTTTCATATTACTAAATCTAATATAATTATATGATTAATCTCGTCTTTAATATTATCATTTGTATCGAAGATAAAAATATTGATTCTTAATTAAAATAAAATTTGAAAAAGTATACTGTATATCGATATTATTATAGTAAAAAACACACGCAGCTCATTGTATGGATACTGAAATTAAAATCAAATCTTATTACGCATATTAATCAAAAAAGTATTTATTTTTAATATATTCAATTTGACCTTGTATTAGTTAATAATTTCAATTAAGTTTTCAATTTTATGTAAAACTCTTATATTGTTATTGTGTTAAATTGTAATCAACAATAAAATTTAATTCTGAACTTTATTGTGTATTTACAACTTTACAAGTATCTTTTTGTTTACAGGTTCGTTACTGAGGGAGGACCTAGTGATAGTAAACTTTTACCCGGTGATCAAATTCTTCAGATAAACGACGAAGATGTTCAAAATGGTCTTAGGGATTATGTAATACAACTAGTGAGGTCTTGTAATGAGACAATCACTTTACTAGTGTGTCAGCCTCCGCTCGACAACGTGAGTTTTTTTCACTATTTATATTGTTCGTTAAGTAAAAATCGTTTTATATTTGATTGTAGTCGGCTAGGAAGTCGGCTTTACTGAGTTCAGCAAAAAAAGCTAAGCTCAAGTCTAATCCATCTAGAGTGCGTTTTGCGGAAGGGGTTCTCGTAAACGGTTCTCCATTATGTCCGGTGAGTTATATTATTACGATAGTATAATTTAATGTAAAGTTTATACACAGAGATTAAAATTCCAATCCGGTATAGTCGTTTTGAATAAATCGATTGACAATAATATAATATGATCGTATTACTTACGGATGACTTATTATAGGCGTGATTAAGTACAAAAATTGCGTATTGTGTAAAAGCATTGCAGTGATATTTTCGAAAACGTATAAAATCATTTAGGTATAAATAATTTAGTATAATATTATTATGTAGGTGTCGGCGTTCAGTGGAGGCGACCCGAACATAGCCTTGTTACCAAATGTGCTCAAAGTGTTCCTGGAAAACGGACAAACCAAATCATTTAAATACGATTCCACGACTAAAGTAAAAGATGTCGTGGCTTCGTTGCAAAACAAACTGTGTATTAAAGCCGGAGAGCACTTTGCGTTAGTTCTCGAACAAGTCAAAAGTCTCCGTAGACATAAACTCACGTTACTGGACCCCGAACACACTTTGGCTAGGGTAAGCGGTCTCAATTAGTATTTAATATTATTTCTATATTTTAATTGATTACATCGATAATTTCATGCCAAAAGGTGGCGTCGAGACCAGGCTCCCATAATCTCAGATGTTTATTCCGAGTGGCATTCGTGCCTAGAGACGCTTGCGATTTGGCTCAAAAAGATTTGAACGCATTTGAGTACTTGTACTTACAAGTAAGTTTCACGCAGCCTAATTGTTAATACTCGAGATTGCTCTCATGACTGACGCCATTCTTTTTTTCCTTATGAAGTGTTGTAATGACGTAGTTCAAGAACGATATGCACCGGAACTTAAGTATGACATAGCTCTGCGATTAGCTGCGCTACATATCCATCAACATGCTATGGCCAATAATATTCCTTATTGTAAGGTCACGGTCAAAGCTATCGAGTAAGTACACGCCCACAACATTAATAAATAAATATATATACGGAAAAAAAGTTAAATAAAATAGATCATATAGATAATGATATTCAATTAATATTATTGTATTTATTGTATAGACGGGAGTTCGGATTAGAAAAGTTTGTACCCATATCGCTCATGGAGTCGATGAAACGGAAGGAATTACGGAAGCTACTAACGCATTTGTTGAAACTCAACCAAACAATGACGGGTACCAATTACAAAACACTTACGGCGTTACAAGCAAAACTTTACTACTTGACCATCATTTCCGAATTGCCCAGTTACGGTGCAAAATGTTTCTCCACCAATGTCCGCGTAAGTGTATTAACAATGGATCGGGCGAATTCAATTTTAATATAAAATTAATGATAATGGTATTGTGTGCCTACAGGATTGCAACTTGGAAACGGTGATTCTAGTCAGTCCTAAAATGGGAATTAGTCAAATCGTGGGATTGCGCAACAGTATGGTAAGCGTTTCATAATTTCACTTATATAGTTTGCGTACAAAAAAATATGTTGGCAATAAAAAAGTATTCTCGCTTCACTTGGCACTTTTATTCGTGACGGTATAAAATATAAAGTGAGATACCCACGCGTTAATATAATAATATAGTTATATTGTCATATTCGACGGAATTCCGGAACAGTTTGCTCAATATGAACAAAATTTAATTTATTTCTTCGTATTGTTCTATCGATGTTAAGTGGAAATAAGGATTAGTTAATAAACTTTCACAAAATTATCGCCTTTATTTACTGACTATTATTGATTTTTCCTTGCAGCCAGTGCCTTTGGCAGATATTGAACAAGTAACGATGGTAAAAGTACAAAAAGACGATCAAATTTCAAGTACGGTTACGTTGTATTTACAAAACACAGTACAAAAGGTAAACACAATAGCTATTGAAAAACTTTATCATTTTGGTATTAATGTTGAATGAATATTCTTTCAGGAAGTCAGTTTTTGTATGGAGGACCGCGATACTGACGAATTTATACTTGTTTTAAAAGGCTATTTTAAACTTTTGATGACTATGAATTTGCCTATTGACCGGGAAGGTGATTTATTACACACCGATAGTGGTAAGTAGCAATTGTTATTTGAATAAAATAAAACTATTTTACTGTGTTATAACGAATAACTAACAATTCTATTATATCATTATGTTACATACATAGATACTAGGTGAAATATATTTTTTTATTACTTATTAGTAGTTAGTACCTATATATTTTACGCCTATGTTATTTTTCTACGTGGAAGTATAAGACTATAGAAACCAATTTATTTTGCATACTATTTTTTTTTAGAAAACGACTTTAGATCAACATATTATTTAATTAAATTTGAATAACTCGAAAAACTTAAATATAATATTAAAACTAATATTTATATACAGTGTCCCGAGAGGATTTACCTATTGCGATATCTCTTGAAATAATGGAGATATCATAATTTTTTTTATGAGACTCGTAGGGACAAAGAAATTATGATTTTTAATATTTTTTCTAGTTTTGACAAAAAATATGAATTATTTAATACTATATAGTAACTATTAGTGTTATCAAAAATGTGGCCTGCGAGCTCGTGCCCTTAAAAGTTATGAATTTATGATAATACAAATATATTATCAAAACTAAAAATAAATATTTAAAATCATGAGATTAATAAAAATAAAATGTTGAAATGTCAACATTTTCAGCAAAATTAACTCTGCAAAATTGATACCTACATTTTTTTTAAATAATTAAATAAAACATTTTTTTCACCATTTTACTAAAATATAATTAAATAATATGAAATACTTGTAGTTATTGTCCCTGTGAGTCTTTTAAAAACAAACATAATTATGATATCTTAATTATTTCAGGAGATATCGCAATGGGTAAACTCTCACAGAACACTGTGTATATACTATATAGTGCACATAGCGTGTAGACATATTATACTATTATAGTATACATATCTTAAACAGCGAACTATACTATAATAATTCGTCAGTAAAATTAACTAAATAATATTTTTTATTGTTATAGCACCCCAATATTATTCTCATCATATTGTGAAACCGTCACTTTGGAGTTACGGCCCATCAACCATGTACGCCAAAGAACAAGAAAAATTGACTAATTTTGCTTTTTGTCCAATGTACACTCCGTTCAAACATGAAATGGTTGGTATAAATATATACAAAAAAATGTATTAAAAGTTATAACCGTAATTATTTTTAGCTCAAACCCAACGACTATGGATCATTAAATAGAACAATATGGACTGGTATGCAAAATGGAAATGTGGACAACAATATGAACACAATGTAAGTGTTTTTTTTCGTATTATGTTTGCAATTAATTTAAAGATTGGCATCTAATACTCACCTACCTAATATAATAATATCGTTTTTGTAGGTCTTTGAAAAAACATGAAAACGGTCATTTAGGGTACAAACCGAACGGTGATATAAAAGATAAATCAGGAATCGACGTTCAGAGCGTGGTTTCCATGGAAATATTGGAAAGCGAAAATAGCTTTGTGGAGACTCACAACGAAGAGGTGCTGAGAAGAGTGGCAGAGATGCAAGAGTTGGTAGAAAACTCTGAACAATATCTGAACAGACATCAACGTGAATCCAGCGACTCGGACGGTTCTCACATATCGTCCGACGGTTCGGTATCGTTGCCGCCGCCTCCGACCAATCTGGGTCAACTTAAACACAGCGATTCGCTACTGTTATTAGCTCAAGTACGTAATATCTTTCGGCCGATCGAAGTGCTATAGCCATTGTCCGTTTTTTAATGTGTTTTTGTATATACTTATATAGAAGGGCACCGAGGATAGCATAACTGCCGCGGTCCAAGCGTTGAACTTGGGAGATCTTGAGAGCGACACCGAGTCCATAAATACACCATCGACCAGCCCTTCGCACCGTGAACGGAATTCCAACAGGGATTCGGACATAAGTTTCGGACTGCATAGTCCTGAAGGGCTGGCCGCGAGTTCAGGACACGAAGCCCTGCAGGTTAGTGATTGGTCGGCGATGGACGCGCGGGATGCGTCAATTAGACGTGTATTTATAGGTATAATAACATTGTGTATCGACCGCAGGAACTTTGGAAGAACCTGCAAGAGGACAACCGGTCGTTGCCCAGGAGCAGTCTGTACTTAGAGCCGGACTTGATAGATTTGACGCTGATACCGCCACCTATTGAAGAGGCGAAGATCAATCAGACGAACGGTTCCAACGCCGGCAGCCAGTGCAGTCTGCCGCCGACGCTGTTCGCCGACTATGACCACCAACAGAACGCGGACAGATTTTTAGGTACGTGTAGATTTATAATACGAGTTATAGGCGCTCAATAATCAGTTATGAATAACTTCAAGGTTTCTAAAAATAATATGGTCCACAAAATTTGAAAAACCCGTTTATTTTTAAATTTGCAAATTTCTCTTTACCGTCGAAGACAAAAACACCATTTGTCAGACATCTTTTAAATAATTTAAATTGCATATCATCACGTATTATAAAAGTCGTGCTATACACATAAGAACTCTCTTACGTATTTCTATATATCTAGGTATACTACAACTCGTACATCATATTTTTCTATTATAATAGCACACGTATACAATATATTTGTATTTTTATTTTTATGATACAGTTTTAATAAAACAATAAATAAATATTGATTAATATATATTTTATTTTATTAATTTTAAATTCAATTTTATTATTTTTTATCTATACGAAAAGTAAAGATCACATTGCATCGTTGCTTGTATATATTTATATACTCTCTCGACTTATGTTCTTACTGAGCGGCATTTTTTTTTATAATATAGACTCCGTACTGGATAACGGGTTCAAAAACCACACGAATCTCATGAGCTTGGACTTAGAGTCGTTCCTGGCCACGATGACCATACCACCACCGCCTGCGCAACAGACTTCCGGTGACGGGCGGCCGGAAGAGAAGCGATCCAACGCGGTGTTGACGTCCGAAGAGATATCGTCGTTCATAATACCGCCACCCCCTCCCAAATCGGTGGCACCGTCGTCGGTTATTACGTCGACTGCCTCAGACGGCGTCGTCGAACACCTACAGCACCAACATCAACACCGACAACCGGACTCCGGCGACGAGACGGATGACCGCCGCCGCCCGAGCGTCGGCCAGACGAGGACCGCCGCGGCCGGGACGTCCGTCAGCGCGGCCACCACGCCAGACGGACCGTGCGCGGCCACCAGCGAGAAGACGCTGCCCGGTTTCTCGTGCTGTTCGAGGCCCAGACAACGGAGTCCGGACACGCAACCGCCGTGCCTGCCCACCCGAGCGCAGAACATGACGCTGCCCCGCGTCAAACCCAAAGTCCCGCCCAGGGTGGACTCGACGCTGTCGACGAAACCACCGTTGCCGCCGATGCCGTCTCAGGTGCGTAACTATTATACGTATGCATAATATTATCGTGTAGTTATACGATCTAAGATTTTTAATCTGAGTCAATTGCCATCACTTGTCGATTTTATTTGTACGACGATGAGACAGACAATAAGGAATCCAGATTTATTTTCAAAATCTATAACGCGAAATATAATCGACCAGTACGTCGGAATGAAAATAGGTCTTTTCGCATGAAAAATAGTTCGTACCGAATAACTTTAAATTTCCTCGATTTGAGTTGGCTTATTAATTGATCGATGTGAGCGAGAGGATTATTAGTTTGTGTAAATCATTTTTTTTTTACGTTTTTCTATTTTTTTTTGTTTTTATGTGTCCTTATTACTTAAATATTTCGATGTGCTAGAGTGCTAGACGTTCGTCATTATTACTAGTAATATTTACTATTCTAGTTCTTTCCATTGCGCGATTCAATGATATATGGTGCAGAGGTTTTACTAGCGTACGTTAAGAAGGGTATGAGGTATACTAACAATGCAATGACGTAATTAGGAATTTTCCTTCGGTGGAGGGGGATTACAAGTATTTTAGTAGAAAATGGTTAAATTTATATCCAAATGGTTACTTTTACAATCCAAAAGATTGGCTATTTAAAAAAACCTTAAACTCTATTACTAACACAATTATTTATAATATTGTAGTTAAAAAAAATAAAGCTCTGCGGAGAAATATCCCTCTCATCCCCCCCTATATTACGTCCCTATTATATTGACGCTTTGCGAATAAGAGTAGCATTTGGCCGATTATTTTGACCACCGAACATCATTCGTAGTTGTGTGGCTTTTTTGAAAAATTTTTCAATATGAACTCGTACACTTCAAACTCTTGGTTTCTACAGTCTGATTATAATATACCTATATACCTATCTACATAGGTATTTCGATTTATATTAGCGTTCAATTTTGATTCCCTTAGTTTGAAGTATAAGGATTCGTTATAGATTTTATCAACATGTTAATATGTTATTTTTTTATGTATATAATAATATAATGTCATGTATTTTGGGTGATACAGGAAACGCTGATGCGAAACGGTTGCTATTCGACCAACAGGGACGCGGTGGCTGTCATCAACGAATTGACGGGCAGACTAAACGAGTTCAGCGAACAGTGTAATGTAGCTCAAGCTCAAGGCGGTGGTACGCATCTGGACGAGACCAAGTTTCAGGTAACGAATGATATTACGCATATATTTAGGTCGTAGATGTATATTAAATTTCAACCATACTTGTTTCCGTTAATATCTATTTCTTACTTGATTTTTGAAAATTATTATTACCGATTATACTGGAAATAAAAAAACTGGGGCTATCTAGGTGGTCATTGTAAAAGGAGTATTACAATTAATTTAAAGTGATGATAATTTATTGCATTTATTTCAATAAAAATTATTTAACTTAGCTTAGGTGTAATATACATAACTATTAATGTAAGTAATGTATTCAATATATTTATAATTTATTATGACATAGACATAACATCGCAAGTATAATTAATATTATTTAGTGAACATAATTAACTTAAAATATTAAACGTCTATACGTAAATAATACAAAATTTCAATAAGAATTTCGTCCATTCTAACGTCGTAAATACAGTACTAATTACTTATATTCTGTGTAAATGCTGTAAATTACAAATTTCAAAAATCATTCATTTTAAGAATTTCGAAAATATTACAAAAGTCAAATTATTCAAAGTCATATTTTTCACCATTTTTCGATAATTGGTTTGCTAAAATATCACTAATACTGAAAAATGGCCTTTCAAAAGTACCAGATAGGTAATATTATGTTCTACTGAAAATGGTTTCCTAATAATTTATTGACTGAAATAATCATCTAAAAATATTTTTAGTCAAAAAGTTATTCATAGGAAAATAAATAAAAATTATTGTTATACACTAATACTTAATAGTTATTTGGTTATTAAATCCAAAATTTGAGTGTTGTTTTCGTCTTTTATAACTTGTGTCTTGTTTAAAAGCTGAATGTTAATTTCTATTAAGTATTCGATTAGTTAATAGTAAGTCGTGTATGAACCATACGGAGGCATAGTACATATATTATTCATATTACACACAATGTGCGAGTGGGTGCGTCACCCAGCACTTTCTGCATAATATACACATATTATTGTAGTATGATAACATCATTACATGTTATTCCTCTTGAAAGTTTATTAGTTTTTTTTTTTTTTTTATGCACTTGTGAGTTTTTTAATTTTCTAAGCAATTGTTAAACCTGCTCCACGTGTATAATACTAATGTCTCTTTTCGTCGCATTATTATAGTTCGTCCACTATATTATTTCGATGTAGGCACCATTAAAAGCATAGAGATTGGTTGACGTAATTAGTGAGCGAAAAAGTTGTAATTGTGACCGAGTAATATCACCGGAATTCGTGCACATTTGTTTTCTTGTAAAATATGAAGCCGACGAAATAATTTAACCGGCCGACGTTTTGTCTTAATGTCGGCTCTCGACGTGTCTCATTGGTACCGTAACAGTAACCGCAATACTGTTTAGTCCGTTTTCGATTTATAATAATTTATAGTAGTATAGTAGGTACGGTTTCATTGCAGGTGTACAGTTTATCGAATAAACTTTGCTTTTTTAATATTTTATTATACAAATACCCATAATTACTGTAAATATAGGTACACGAAAAAATCGAGTGCAATAATATTATCGACAATCGACATATTAAATGTATAAAATATCAATTGACTTTCGGTGCGTAGGTACAATACACGACATGTACAGCACTACAGCGCAGCGTATATATACATACTATAATGTATATAGACCGCGGCAGGGCAAAAATATACATTAAGTGTCTCGGGATCTAAAAGCGTTTGTGGACGTTCGCCAAGACATCCATCGGGGCAAGCTCTCGAGCAGGTATTAACAGGATATGGGTGGCGAGGCATCTATATACGGCATCGCCAAAGTAATAAATGTGGCGGGCGGGTGGAAAGGGTGTTGTCGGGATTGGTTCTCCTCCCCGACGTAAAATCGTACAACACGATATATATTTAATATATATATATAGGTATTAGGTACTTCGTAATATACAATGGCATGGCATTAATTTGTTTTTTGCGCGCGGCCCAAATTCAGGAAGCCAAGGACATACTGTGCCAAGAAGCCAGGCAGCTGGTGACGTCCTCGAAGATCCTGATCCGGTGCTACATGAACCCGAAAAGTGCCGAGTTCCAGGCGAACTTGTCGCAGTGCGTGACGCAACTGCGCCGGATGACCGTGCTCAGCGGCAACATGACCAGGCACACGTCGTCGCCGCTGCAGACCCGCAACCTCATACTCAAGGTGGCCGACGTTCTGCGCACGTTCCACGGCCTGTTGGTAGACACGGACGTGTGCACGGAAACGCTCACCAGGCACGCCGAGGGACTGGCTAACGTGTTGGCGAAGCTGTTGCGCAGCCTCCGGGTGTTCTCGCCCTGACGACGATTGTCGGTCGGGACCGCCGCGGGTCCCGACTAGGCGTCGACGAGTGTCGACCGCAACGCGTGTTCCGCCGGTGGAGAACCGACCGGAAAACGGAAGAGGAAAAAAAAAACCTACCGGTTTATTTTTTATGTACAAATAATTATAGGTTATTATATAGGTAGGACGAAGTCTCAAGTTTGTTTGTTTTGTTTTGTTTTGTTTTTTTTTAACGTTAAGTCGGAGCCAAAAAATCGTTTTAATTATATACAATATAATATTATAATGTTTAATATATTATTAACAATTATATAGGTTACATATTATAGGTTGAATAGCGTGAAATATAATATTATTGATCGTCGTATACATGCACCCCGTTGACGATGACGAAATCACAACGTCATTCGTCGTTATCTCTGTAGTATCGATCGATACATCAAACAATAAAATATATATAATATGTAAATGTGTGTTATCGATTTATGCGCTCAATCCGTTCGTTGGATTTCCAAGACCAAATATAATTACATGAAATAGGGCATCCCAGTACCGTCGGTTCGGGTAAGTCTCCCGTGTGAAACGACACACGTCGTCGTACCCGCCGAGAATTATCAGTATCTCTACGTGTTTTTATTATTATTATTGTTTTTACTGTTTCTTTTTTTATTATTATTATTATCATTATTATAAGGTTGTAGCGTTAAATCTAGTCAAATTTTAGAAAATAATTCGATCTGTTCGTTTTTCGAATAATATACGATTTGTAAGTAACGTAAATAAGGTTGTTTTATAAAAATATAAAAAAAGTCTAGTTTTTATCCCACGTTTAATAAATGGCATGTCAATTAATCAAAACAATTAATATTTTCGCAGTGCACCTAATATACCATACGGAAATAGTTCGATTTCACATAAAAAAAATTACTATAATATATTATATTATATTATAGTAATAATAATATATAATATACAATTATAGACTTAGTAATATTAGTAAAATATATCGGTTTTATTTTCTTTAACGCTAACGTTGTTAATTTTTCCATTCCATAATATTATTATGACTATAATTTATTTTGTTATTTATTATTTCAATGCGTTACGCAATGTACCATCTTGTACCAATTTTTTTAATTGTATAATATACATAATTACATATTATTTATAATTGCAGTATGTAGAACATAATTTTTTTGTTTTTTAATTGACATATAGTGTTTTTAACCTTTATCATAATATGTCATGAACTGTATAGATTTGTATTTGTTTATTATTATTATTATTTCCAAAAACAGACATTTTTTATGTATTTTCATATTTTACCAAAAAACAAAATTGTAAGATGTTTGATTAAAAACAGGTTTTTGATGAAGAATAATATATGATAATAAAACATAAACTCTGATTAATTATTATTTTATTATTGTATTATTACGATACAATATCACGGTTCACAATGTTTACCAACACACTACAGCTGATGACTATTATTCGGATTGAATGTCAATAATGCCGACAATTAATACGCATACACCCATACACACACAGAAAAAAAACGAACTCGAGTCGCATAATTTGTAATAAATTATATTTGCGATTATTTTGTCCGTTCGTATAAAACAATATGTCAATACAGTTATAACAACTATATAGGTACGTTCAATACCAAAACCGTAGTAATACTGACTATTGTATTGAGCGTCTCTATATACTCAATACAAACAAAATATAATCAAAATCATTGTAATGCTATAATTATGTATATAATGCGAAAAAAGTAAACTGCATTTCAATCAATTCGATCATACGACGACTCGGAGATTATCGAACATATACGAACACACGGTATACATTGCCACCGTACATACCGTTCACCTGCCACCTGTAGTACCCCGGTTGCTGTCAATAATGAAAAAATGAAATTTCTCTTGTGCAGAATTTTTAAAATCTTTTCGTTATTATTATTAACAATCGGCTGTTTGTGTTAATTTATTTAATAAATGAAAATATAAGCGAAAATAAATGTAATCGATCAAACGCAAACACAATTTTATTGTGGCTTCAAAATCGGTATAAGAAACCGAAACTATAATAATGTACGTATTATAATTGTTTATTTCAACGTAAACATCTCACGAATGCAGTTTGTTTGATCCGCATGTCTATTATGACTATTATACGACCACCACAAGTGAATAAGCAAATTTAATCTCATACAAACCGTGTTTTGTTATCTAAATAATGGCCTTAACGTCTTCTATTCGTTGTCGTCGGGTGCCCACACTAAAGTTCCGGAAAAGTTTTTGTACACGAAGAGTTAGTCAATTAATGTTTGAATTAAATGGTATTTTTCGTGT
The DNA here is from genome assembly GCF_020882245.1 of Rhopalosiphum padi. NCBI lineage: Eukaryota > Metazoa > Arthropoda > Insecta > Hemiptera > Aphididae > Rhopalosiphum > Rhopalosiphum padi. The sequence continues at coordinate 47,930,839 of NC_083598.1, read as the reverse complement.
ACACATAATTATTTCAGTGCAAAACTAATCCTTTGGTCAACAATCTTAGGTACGTATTATGTATTCATTTAAATGCTATTCTAACACCGTTCACACCTCTTTTTTTCGATTTCTCAAAGTTCTTACCATCGTCTTTCATTGTTATCTTTTAATAAACACAGGATGTGATGGGCATCGTATACCTCTATCCCTTTGCCCGTATAACACAATATTGTTGTTACAATAACGTCAATATAATATAGTACTATAACAATAAGATACTATAAATAGTGTCTGCGGATCTGGTGGGAACTGGTGAGATGGGATTTTTCAGGTCAAAACGGGTTTTTCGCCGAACCGATTTCCCTAACGAAGATTTGAAAACGACAATGGATACTCCAATCGCCATTATATTATTGTTGGAAGTCCTGCAGTGGCGTCCGGACCGACCAGCAAAAAAAAAAAAATAAAACGTATTATTCGAGTCAACAAATCTTAATCATCAATACGAAAACGTGCACGGCATACGCACGTATTGTTTGTATACATAATGCACCGTCTCCGGCACTCTTAACGAGACCCGTCCGTCTCTCGCAGGGTCGGTTTGCGGGGTGTTCGGGGAGGGGGTGATTTGGGGTTTTGAAACACGTTCCGTTTACCTAGACGTGGACCTGCTCACTTTTAACAGATCTCGACCGATGCGACCAATGACCATCACCGCTGTTGGCCGCTGGCGACGCCACTGCCGTCCCTTCTACTCTCTGCGCCACCACATCTGCTGCTGAAAGGTCCGATCGCCATTATTATTATTATTATTATTATTGGCAGCATATCGGTGTGGTGGTACACGCTTCCGCAGTACTCCAGTGACGATCGGTTCGATCCAACAGTGCGACGATCTTCAGGTGCCTGTCCACAACCCCCGGTCAACGGTCTACGCCGACGTGCACTACATATACCTACTATATTCAGATTCCGTCTTTACTCCAGCCGGTAAGTCTTATCGTTTTTATATTCATATACTCGTGTACCATCGCGGTGTTTTCATTGCGAACTACATATAATAATATTATACATGTATATAAGGCGGTGTCGCGTCGCTGATTTTCTTCGATCCGAACCTTTTGGAATGTCATATAATATTATATATTATGTAATTTATACAAACCATGTATCTTATGCGGTAACATTTCTCGCAAAAACAGTCGTTGAGATCACTATATTCGCGAGGTTCAATATGATACGCACAAGTTCAATATTATAATAATAAAACGTTTATTTATAATACGTAAATCGTCGATTGCAGTGCAGTGGCATCAGTTTGATGGATAAAAAATAAAATATATACGATCGACGTTTTTTTAACGATTATAAATGGGCACATATTAATATATTATAGCTGTACCTTTAATCCTTTAATTTAAAATTGATAGATTTCAATAAATTACATTAATTAAAGGTGTTAATATGATAAATAGGATTACGATGACGCTCCTACAATTTATATTCAAATAAATACTATTAGACTAGGTATGAGAAACAAACTAATTAGTGCAGTTAATCATACTCTATTGTTAAAAACTCAACGATTTTCCTTGATTTTATTAATTTTTTTAAATTTATTATAAAATATTATTTTAGCTATAGTTAATTTTAAATTATAAATGATTTAGTTATTATTAACTCTAATCGTCACTTCATCATATAATTTTTTTTTTTATTGTGTTTTAGTAAAAGTAGAAAAAAAATTATTTTAATATATATCTCTTTGTTTTTACTAAAAAGCAATAATAAACATTGAAATGCATTTTTTTTATAAATATTTATTTTTATTTTTTCATTGAGTATTTACATTTAAAATTGTAATGAATATTATTCAGCCATCATATATAGTATTGTATAAAATTTATATATAACAATAATCGGTATTTTCAGTATTCATACATGTATATATGCATTGCGCTGTGATGATATTAACTTAATATCTGCGGCTTTTTTTAGCAAAAATAAATATAACATAATATGTTTAAATAACGCTTTATTTTATCTCATAGAAGTCAGTATTTAATTTTGTATTAACCGAATAATACCACATATCATACATCTTCGCGTTTAGCTAATGGTTGAATATTTATTTTTGTTAGCGATAGGCCGATAACATTAATCAAATATCTCTATATACCTTTATTAAATTAAATAAATATTTAATATAAAAATAGAACACTGCTATGTAGGTAGGAATATATTATTAAAGTCTGAAATTAGAGGACTTTTCTTACGAGTGATTTAAAAAATAATATTTGATTATAATATGAAATGAACTATTATATTTGTTTACATATTATTGTACCGTATAGCATTATTAAATTGATACATTTTAATAGCCAAAATTTATGATGATATCTTTGCTTGTACTTTGTCTAATTTTGATATTTAGCAATTTATCAAATGGGGTGGGTTGGTGTATTAGAAATAAAAACTTAGGATAAAGAAATAAAATAAAAAGCTATCCAACTATCCGAGAAATCAAAAATATTAAGTTCGGCTGAAGACGTACTACGTACACGAAAAAAATAAAATCTACATCAACCGAGTTAGATAAGCGTAACGTATCTATCATTCGTATACATATAATATTATATATTTATATATATATATACATAGGCAATACGAATTTCAACTATTATTTATTAAACGTTTGTGACCGTTTCCGGGTAAAAAAAAAAAGATTTAAAGTCGGATTCCGTCGTCCCGATTGCGGTTAAATATATCGTAAACATCGTCTCATAAATCTTCTGGGGAATAAAAACAAATTGCCCATCACGTTATCCGGATTGCAATATACCACACAACGGTCGTCGATACATATGTGCGTCCATGTATATATATTATATATATATATATACAGGCCTATAGCCAACACCGAACGTATATGTAAATTATTTATTTGCCGCGAGCGCAATCCAACTACTAACTCTGCAGTGATGATGGCCCTAAGTTGTTAATTATCTATTCCGACCAAACACAGCGGTTATTCGTATATACATTATACATATTGCATATTATATCATAATATACGAGTTGTGCTTTAGCCACTCGAGTGAATATGGCAACTTATCGATTCCTTCGTTCTATCTGCTCTCGCGGATGAATTGGCAGCAGACACATTCTGCCCAGATGATACTATCAATATTGACGAAAGGTATTATAATATTTATCCAGTACTCGCAGAATAGATTAATACAATTAATATACATATTCGAGCGCGTATTGTTATCACACCTTTTAAATTCGTCCGTACTCATAATATTTCGAAAAGTGTCGTTGTTATAATATTTACAAAATATATATGTTTACTACAACTGATCCATGCTAAAGTGTTCGTATAAAATTCGCTATCATTATATTATTATTATTTATTATAATATTGGTCGAAGCATAACACGTAGGTATGTTGGTTTTTTATCGACGTATTCACTTAGTGGCGTAGTGCCACGTACAGGTTCACGAGTAATATTTAATAATCCAATTCGATTTTTCGGTATAATTCGGTATCGTCTACAATCATTACGTGACGGCGCCTGCAGCTTTCAGACGTCCGGTACAATAATATCTAACACAGTTTTGAGCAATTGTAGTTTTAAAAAAAATGTAGCTAGTAGTATAGTAGTAATAATATAGACATATATTGTCGAATGTAGTCGGGGAACGTAAAGAATAGTATATTAATATAATATTATATTTAAATACATTATAGCACACGCAAATTAATATTTAACATGGTACAGATGACTGTTCAGAATATAACATTTTCAGAGGGCATGTCGATTCAAACTAAAACTTAAATGTATCAATACCAGGGAATTATTTTACTCGTTTGTCATATTTATAATAAATCGATTGTCAAGACCAACACACAATATTAAGTTTTATGGGTGCGGGGTAGTAGAGATATACACCTACATAAAAAGTGCAACCCGATTTTCGGGAGTAAACACAATAATATAAAACACCCTGGTCGACCTGAATGGTGCGGTAACAAAATATAATATAAATAACACGAAACTGGCGTGTAGAAATAAAATAGCCGAATTATTTATTGAACACAATTATTACTTTAAACAATATGAACGCGGTAGGTATAAAAGTATATATTACAGAAATGGTTAAAATATATATACCTACGTGCGTTGAACACAAACCAACGACATTTTCCGAAATGCTTTTTAGTTTTTTTATCGGTTGACATTTCTCTTCGTTTTTTCCATTTTTTTTTTATCGTCCATTCGAATTAACTTTGCACCAGATTAAATTCAGTATAAAGCGTCAGTTAATGACGCAATTGGGATTTCGGAAATATTCGTCCTCCTCGTCTACTCTCCCGCCTACACACAACCACTAGACCACACAAATATATAATGCACGAAAGACAAATTTTCGGTTTTGAATTTACATTTTATAATTAAACATTTTTATTTTTCATCGCCGTTATACGACGATACCTAGCTATATTATCTAATACGATTTAGATTAACACGCCTCGCACACACGACCGTCCGATTATTTAAAACAATATATAACTTGTATTTATTCATATTATAGTTGCGATCGTATTTTAAATACCTATAATATTATGTACATTAGTATTAATTAATAATTATTTTTATATAGATACGTGATCTCTATAAAATGACCGTTGTAGTTACATTGAAATAAATAAAAATAAAATTCCGCCATGACCCCGAAAACTCGACGACATACGACTGAAAAAATATCGCAAAATTATTGTAATGGACGTGTCGGAATTCCTAAATCGCTCTGCGCGTTGATTAATCGCTTTGCCATCTATAGCTGTATGCATAGTCAGCTCGCTTTAAAATCGTTTTAAACCTTATACATAGTGACGGATTCGAAATAGATAGAATTGCTTTTGAATTTCGGCAAAACACACGCGGTGTCCCGAAAGAAAAAATCGAAAATACATGCCAAAATCGAAGTCGGCGATAACCCGCGGCGACGCGTACTTAAGCCGTTCGTCGGTGCGTTATTAACATTCAAGTGGAGGACCACACACGCAGACCGCGTCGTGACCGCCGTCCCATTGGACGCACTCTCTCGCGCTCAAAGGGTTCCACCAGCCAATCGGAATTGATTATACGACGGAGAGCCCCACGCGATCGCGGTTACCCCCCAGTCGTTGTATTTTGGCGTAAATCGTCGGCGATGTAAATATTAACACGTTTCGGCCGCGTTTACACCACCGCTTCAGACCTAACAGACAACACGTTTATTTATTTAATAACATCGAATCGTTCCGTCCGGTCCAGTATATAACACTGCGATAACTATAAGTTATTTCGTTATCGAATTGAAATATCGTTCCGCAAAAGAAAATTGTGGTGTAGTTATATAAACAATTCCTTACGCGTTTTTTTTTTACCGTTTAGTCACAAATAAGTGACGATCGATAATATTGTAATCCATACGTATGTAAAACTGTGTACAATATAACCATTACAGAGACTACTGCGACCGTGGATTTCACGATTATTCGAACGCGTCAGACGTCCAACGGTCGTGCAGAGAATTTTACCGATTTATTTTTAAAACGTAAGTTTTTGTTTTACAGCTGGTCCATATTATTATAACAGCCAACTCGCACATCACGTCGCACGAATTCGAACGACGAAAGCAATGAGTGTGCCAATGGAATTGGACGATCCCGCGACGGAGGCGGTACCGCTGGACTTGACGGTGAAAAAGGAGAACGACAGCGCTAGCTCGGCGGCGGTGAAGAAACGTGACGGACCGGCGGAGGAATCGGCGGGAGACGCGCCGCCGCCGTCGAACGGCCAGAACGGCGGTAAACCGACGCCGCTGGACCTGAGCGCCGGCAGAACGTTGTCGTCTCAGGCACCGCCGCCGCCGCCGCCACCACCGCCATCGTCCGCGAACGTCGCCCAACGTGCCACCGTGGTGGTGCTGTCGCCGAAGGTGCAGGTCGCTCCGCCACCGCCGCCGTCTCCACCGCCGAAGTCGAAGCCACCATGCAAGGGCTATTGGACGCCGGACTCGTCGTCGCCACTGATGCCCGAACACTTGGCACCACTGCACGGCATATACGCCGACGCCGCCGCTTACCGGCACATGATCTCGTCCGCAACCGTTCCCGAGTACAACCCGTTCCTGCCCGTGCTCCCGCCGTCAGCTCAGTTCCACCATCACAACCACTTCCAGCAGCAGCAGCAGCAGCATCTGCATATCCAGCAACAGCACCAGCTCCATCTCCAGCAGCAGCTCCAGTTGCAGCTGCAGATGCAGCAACAGCAGCAACACCACCAGGAACAGCAGCAGAAGCTCCAGAAGCAAAAGCTCCAGCTGCAAGCCGCGTACGGCGGTCTCCCGATAGACCCCACGTTGTTGTTGACCGGCAGCCCGGTGTATGCGGCCACGTCGTCGCCGTCCTCGTCCGAGTCCAACCACTTCCCGTTCGGCGGATTCGATTGCGGCTTTTCCAAGCCGCCCTTCGGTTTCGGGTACGTTAATCGTTCGACACATTTTTATGATAATATAATATGATATTTTATTTATACGCTCATGCGAACAGTTATTATATATTATACTTGTACGCGCTCAGGGCTCAGCCGTTTAACACTGAAACGCGCTTTTTTTTTAGGACTTTATCGTCCGCCCGTAGTATTACATAATTTTTTTCCCGTTTTTTTTTGTTTTGTGTTCAACGATCACGCATTGATAGCAAATTTGTATACGTTTTCTACAGTTACCCTTACTACGAAAGGATGCTCGACGGCAGAGTGATTGGTGGAGCGTGTGGGGGCATAGACATCAGCGCCAACCGGTCTGATTGTCCGTCGCCCGAGTCGACGACCACGTGCACGACGACCACAGACGACCATCACCACTTCAACCACCATCACCACCAGCAGCAGCAGCAGCGAGACCTGGACCGAGAGCACCATCACCGCATCAAGGCGTGCGACATGGACGACCTGGACGTCGTGGACCCCGAGGAGGTGGCAGCCATATACAGACAGTCGGACTTCTTGTCGTTTCGGCACAGGTACATGGAGAGCTTGGGACCGCCGAGGAACTTTGAGAAAATGAGGCGGTCTAGCAACAACAACAACAACAACAGCAGCAGCAGCAGCAACAACAACGACGACCACCGGATGACGTCCGGCCAACAGCAGTACGACCAGACGTACGTCATGAAGCGGCAGAAGAACAACGAGGCGGCCAAGCGGTCGCGGGACGCCAAACGGCAGAAGTACATCGAGAACCAAATCAGCGTCATGTACCTGACCAAGAAGGTGAGTGAGATGAAAGACATTAAGAGACGGTTGCTCAAGTCTATGTGATGCTCGCCGAGTAGGTATGCTGTTACTGATATTTGTACGTATGTTATCAATATATTAAGCTAGAATACTGTATTATGCATGTATACTTCAGTTTTCCGTATCACTTTTCAAACCATATTTTTTGTAATCACTGTCAAAATTATATACGACTAAGTATTCTAATTGTATTAACACTACCCTGGGTTGCAGTGTCGGGTAAAAATAAACCATGATTACCCGGTGATTTAAGTTTATAAAAATCGTACTTTAAATACATTAATTTAATTAGCCAATAACATATATTAAGTCAATATAATGTTTCATTAGTCATTACGAAATTAGTTTTCCTCGTAGTTAAACTTTACTGTGACACCATTAATTGTTTCAAATACAATAATTGTAATATTTTTATTATTGACAAATTCAATGGATATAAACTATAATTGAAATTTATTCATTTTAAATTTTACTTGAAATCGAAATCCTTATAAATTTATATCAAACAATCGGTTAATTAAAGTTTTTTAGTATCAAACACTGCTATTATAGTTTGACGAAGGTTGTACTTGTAAATAATATAGTATTATACCTTATACAGTAATGACGTGCCGGAGTGAGAGTTTTTCACACGCGAAAAAACGGTTTAAGGCTGTTTTTACTGGTCCGCTTAGATAGATATTAACATCGAGTTGAACTGTTTTGTATAAATCCGTGGTAGTTAAAAACTTTCGACACGCCACGGTCGCTAATAATATATTATGTAAAGGCTTACGTCAGTGTAAGCCGTCGATTTCTGTTTGTTTTTTTTTTTAGTTCTTACGACGGAATGGCGTGGAGCCTATCTACCGCCTTTTTACTATGATAATTTACACTTACCCAACTAAGCCTTGGTTTGGTATTTTAAATTGTTGGAAAAAAAATATTTGTTTCATAAAAAAAAATCGAATTAACATCAAACATTTATTTCACTCGAAAATGCTATAAAGTCGACTATTAGGCCCCCAGAGTTTTGTGTTTATAAACAAAAATTATTAATACTTAATTAATCAAAAATTATTTATATTAATGTATAATATTGTGATTTGTGATAACTGATTTATAACAGCCAGGGGTGTTCGTCAAAACATCAGTCTCGGTCATAGTGTCTTGACACAATAATAGGGTGCCAAGTGGTACATAGCCATACAGGTATGACACAATGTAGTAAACTGTAATATATTACATAATATTATAATACTAAAATAAACAGGATATTAAGACTGATGTTTTGTCACACTATTTGGACGTATTTTATTTTTTTGCTATTTAGATTTAATAATAAATATAATTTTATAATAAATAGATTATAATATTTTTGTCTATATACATGTACTGCAATTGTATGGTGTTTTAGATTTAATTGTGAATTTATTCTTTAATTATATTAAAACATACATTAATTTTGCAATTGATATTTTTATATACTATATACTTATTTCATTATATATATATTATAATATAATACGCGTTTTTGGACACTTTTTTTTAAATTTTGTATACGATATTAATGCTGTTTTGAGATGTCAATTATTTTTATTTAATACATTTCTATTTTGTTCGAATAATGTGTTTTCTGATCCAAATGATATATATTGTATATAATAGCGTTCCTTTATAATGAAAACTATTTCGCGCCTTTTGTGTGAAAGGGTATTTAAAGACTGCACATTTTACCAATATATACGTCAAATATAGTCAATATACGCTGCTGCAGAGTCGTTAACGTTCTAAGTTTTTGTTCAATTGTGTCTATTCGATGCGAGGTATTTAACTGTATAGTGATAAATGTGCTCTTGACGACTTGACCATGCCCGCGACTTAAATAGAGGTACCTATACATAGGTATAATAGCGGTGTACATTACAATAATAGTAATAATGATGGCCGTCTACGAACCTATTCTCTAACGACGCGGACACCATTATGCGTTATTAAAATTTCCGGGGCATGTATCCTGGGTAAACAATATTGTACATACTTAACGTTCAATGCTCAAAATCCCTGAATGGTCTCACACTATATGCAGTATAATATAGTCCTGTAGACTGTCCACCTAATCATTTTGTATTATAATAAAATTGTCGTGGGTAGACTACATTGTACAAAAAAAAAAAATTAATTCTACTGGATTTCGGGCGGAAACGGACGTGTGTTTGCCTAAATTGGAATTTACAAATGGACTATTATTTTGTAAGCTATACCACAGACTGTGCGAATCACCTTTCCCACCCCTATCTACAGTGCCTGCAGGCAATATTATAATAGTAATTTTTATACGGGACTATATTCTTAATATTGGGGTGTAATGTACATTTAGCGCGCTTTAAATAGATACATTATACTTATATTATAATATGTACTTGTAGTATACGGTAACGATCGCCGTTAAAAAAAAACCTATTTAAACGATATCGCCGTCGTTATATTATATAGTATACTGAATTTTCCGGTTCTAAAATCTCGCGCACGATGATAAATAGTTATAAAACTACTATAAAATTAATATTTATATTTACACAAAGTACACGTACAATACGCTGAATGCCTGCGCACTTAGTGGTTATTTACACGAACTTTCGACATAATTAAATGAACCGATTGCAAACTCGTTAAATTATAAACATATTGAATTAAATTACTCGTCATTATAACTTACCTATAATATTTTATGTTATTAAAAATGTGTATGATCCGTTCCTTTTTTTTTTTTTTACGAATCATTTAGGTACTCAGAACACTCAGGTAAAACTAGTACAATAGTAGTACGTACAAGCAATATGCATAACAATCTACGTATGATATATCCTTATATATTAACGAGTGCATAATTTTTCAAAAATGAGTACTTTTATTTAACTTTAGATTTAAAAAATACAATATACGCATGGGACTGCCATATATTTGTTTTCGTTTTGTGGGAAAAAAAATAAAATGCAAAATTTGATATGAATGTTGCATTTATGGTATTCCGGTTAGCAATAAAGAATTTTAAACGATTTTGAGTAATACTTAATAAGTATAGAGGATAACGCCTATGGTCGGTTATCGATAATTATAATTCTGAGAATTAAATTCCCAATCTATGTTGTCTTATCGGGACGTTAACTATAACCCTATTGTTTACGAATGAACTTAAACATCATTGTTTTTGTACATAAGTGTACTATGCGGCGAAAATGTATACAATTTTATTTGATTTTTGAACTGATTACCTATGATGCGATTCAAATTTTTAACATGTACAGCAAATTTATGAACTACCGAGTAAAAATATGCAAATGCTTAAATTTTCGGTCTCTAATAAACTTATCAACAAGACATCAAACGATAATAAATCTCTCTTTGACTTTGAATCAACGAGTTATCTTAAATTATTCATTGCATTGCAAACTCGCATACTAATATATAACTTGGTATACTGATCATTGAATACACAGTAGTTATCTTTATAATCCTTTAATACTTAGTTAAATACAAAATACAGTCGAAATTATTTTTATCACTTAAAACTAAAAGGTGAGTTTTCTGTAGTATTATAATATAATCTCCTTTAGCTATGTATTAAATTATTAAAATTAAGAAGTAATTTTTTAAACATTTAAAAGGCATAAATGTCAATTTAAATATCTATATCTATCTATTTTGTTCATTAAAAAATATATTGTAGTTAATTACAATTTACTTATTTTGTCGTACATTTTTTTTTACCTGATATATCATTATGTTTTTCTGCCGTATACGTTATTATTAGGTGCAATCTTACATGTATTTATATTATCAATCTTGTATTATATAGTTATTTGTATTTCTTTTTATATACGATATTTGAATTCATGTTTTTGTTGTTATAACGTTGTACCTACCATAATTTATAAACTAGAGAAATCACTTTATTATATAGCAGGGACAAATATACCTCGTCATTGGACAAAATACTGTAATAGATGTGTTAAAATTATAATTCAGTGGTATACTTTTACATTGTGGTATCGGAAATAATTCTGAACTAAGACTGCCAATTAGCTTATATTTCTCAGGATATTTTATATTTTTATTCTATATTCATCGCATTTGCTATTAGTAGTTTATTTTTCAATGAGTAGGTTCGATTAATATTAAAATGTTTAAATATCCAATTTTGTCAAAATTTGAACTTCAAATGCTAATAAAATCTTGTAAAACATTTTCAGGTGTTTTAACCATGCCTTACAATTTTTATTTAATAATATTAAGTACCTACTTTAACTGTTATCAACGTACAAGTGAAAATAATTAATACCTATATGTAAACCGTAGATATTGTGATTTGTGAATAAGTTTGTGGTATAACTAGCTTGAAATGAATGAAAAATATTTTGATAATATAATTGACTTATTGTATATTTGTATTTAGTCGATAACAAGATACGAATAGTAGTAAAAAATATCAAATCTCTACAAATAATAATTTTTATTACGATAAAAAATTAGAATATTGTTGTTTTATTTTTGCAAAATTATAGGTATTATTTAAATATTTCGAAAAATAAACTAAAAAATATCAAATAATTCAAATATACATAAATGGCACAAAAATAAAATCAACATTATTTTGAAAATTATATAATTCCTAGAAAATACTAAATTAAATAAAATACATACATTTAGGGAAAAAATTTGAGGTTCTTCACTTTATTTATGAGTTACAACAAATAAGCAAAATCGATTTCGTTGAAAATTGGTTTAATGTAAACCATTCTTTTTCATTTCCTTAGCCTTTTTTCCCAGTTATTTTAATATTCAAATATTACTGAGAATCATAGATCCAATTTTCTTCCAAAAATTATTATCAAAGTTGAAAAATGACAAATAGTTATTGCTTCTAAAGGACCTAAAGGATGTTCACCGTTCACTGGCACAACATTTATCGCTCCACTTTGAATCTAAAATTTAAAATAAGAAATAAAGTATTCTTAAACAAAGTATAGTGATATGGTGACTGTTAAATTAATTCTGCTGAACTATGATTTTCTCTAACCGATTTTTTTCTCTCAGTCCGACACTAAAAGAGACCATTTAAAATTAAATAATAACAGGCCATCCACCATCCAGAACAGTTATCTGTAATTTTTAAAATATTGATCTAGAAAACTTAATATAATATGTACGTTCAATATAAACGTAAATGTTGGTACCCGTAAGGCCGTAACCCTTGTTCAATATTTAATTAAATATCATTGGTAATCACGGTAGGTAAGTTATTATTGTTAGTTAATAGATGTGTTAAATTTATATGAATAATTATTATTTGCTCCCTTCTCTTGTTCACTATAAACTATAAATTATCTCCGTCGTGTACCTTTGTGTCCATAATACATAAATGATATTTACGTTGCAGAATAATTTTCGAAATCGCCCTCTGGTATGTTTAATATCATAATAATAATATGTACCTATTGTACCATTTGTACCTAATACCTATATACCCCCCTCCTACGACAATAGTCCCATCGGCTGAAAAATAAATACAAACTCACGCGCACGCACATGCACACCCGCCCACACACACACACACACATTTCAAGATAACAATAATATATTATTTTACATTTATATTGAAGCATATTATACAGCGCACGGTCGGTCAAGTGCGTTAAAAGCGACAAACATTTTTCGATTCGGGTCTTTTGTATGCGCGGACGAAGATCGATCTCGTCACTCGAAATGGTTCGATCTCCGTCGACACGCTTTATCGTACGTGTACATCAAGAATAAATCGTGAATATATTCATCGTGTATGTGTGTGTGTGTGTGTGTATGTGTGTGTGTGACGGGGGTGGATGGCTGTCGTTATTTTATTATTCGCCGAAATTTGGCGGCGGCGATTATGACGACAATGACCGCGATGACTGTTAAAAACGTGCATTGTACGTACATATACGATCTGGTGCAAAATTGTGATGGTTATCATCGCGGTCTTTTTATGGGAATTCTGTGTCTTCGGCCGCCGTCAAAGGTTTAATTTGCCGAGAGAGAGAGAGAGAGTATATAATATATAGAGGTATATACGTATACAACGCACATTATAACTTATAAATTATAATCGTCGAGTATTATATTATATAGGTTTTATAGGTAAAAAAGACAACATTGAGAATATTATATTGTATATACATTACGTTTATACTTTTACGCTTTCGATTTCATTCCATCGCATTACTTAATGCGTCCTGTTCATTCGTGCAATATAATAACTGTTCGTTACGATCCCATATAGATTTCCACTGTTTTATCGACTTCGATAAACTATGTATACGCGTTCATGCAAAATCATATTTTACAATATTACATTAGCGATACAAATAATGCATAGTGTAAATAATATAATACAATTTAATACGCATCACACAATAAATATTAATTTTGAAGATATTTGAAATAATTGCATGACTGCCGCGTATTCATATATACATAATATTATTATAAAATATCATATCATTATATTATAATCATGGTTTAACAGATATGAAAAGTCACTGATTTAAATCAAGTGATTTGTGTACATCGTTTGGAATAAAATCGTAAACGCGTATATACATATACTATGTATGTATAGTGATATTCATATATACTGGCATATTGCAATGTGTAAACAATACGCGTTGGTAGAATCAATTATTATTATTGTAATAATTTATTTTTATTTTTTTTCGAACGCGTAAACAATCATTAAATTGTTTATTATAAGCAAATACTGAAATACTCCCCGTCACCGTTGTAAATAATAAATAGGTATATATAATAATAATATAAATTGTATAATAATAATATATATAAATATTATGTAGGTATTATTATAACCGTTGCCTCGTCGTAACCACACATCACATGTCAGTGTACTTGTGTACTCACTGCTGTAAAGTAGTCCTCAAATGTACCTGGTCATTGCTAAGACTGGTCAAGAATGTTACAGTTTTACAAAAATATTACTTCCAATTACGAACCTGTTAAGTTTAACGATAAATCATTCCATACGAAAAACAATTCTGAATATAATCGCTAATCGGTATGTCAGCCGCCATATCTGAAAAATGAAGATATATTTTGTATATTGTGTTTTGCTAATACAAGTAATTATTTATTTTTCTATTACTTATATGATGTGTTAAATAATTGTCACCAAAAATATGGTATATATTATTAATTATTATTATTATAATTAACATAATATATTATTTCACATAATCACATTATATAATTATTGCTGTTTACTTATAATTTTATAAGTCAATAACGTATCATAATATAATGGTGCGTAAATATATACGTGATTTAAAAGCTTAAATTAATTAGTTTAACTATTTTAATGTATCACTGTGTATATGAAAAGATTATATTTAATAACTCATAGTGGAATAGTTCAAGTTTCTATGATTATTACGTTTAATATTTTTTAAATTACAACGAAATAACAAAAATTAATAGTTTTCTTCGATTGTTTACTTTACTTTTGACCTTCAAAAATGCCAACTAGATCCAATTTTCAACCAATAACAACCCTCAGATTTTAAAATGTAAGCTTTCGTCCGCTATAAAGGTGACGTCAGACACACACACACAAAATATTACACATTATAAAACCAATTCATCAGATTATCAACCCTCGGAATATACATAGATATTACACGATAAATGCAATGCCAGAGTAAAACTCTACAATACATAGGTACCTGCTTGAAACCTTTAGAATTTAGATCATAAAATTATATACTGCTGCAATTGTACATTACGATCTAACGACCTAAGCTCAAACCTTTATATAATATAATAAAATACCGTACGTAACATATACTAACATGCACAATAGGAGTGCAGGACAGAAATAAAAGTAAGACGTCTTTGGAGAAATATTTTTAAATCCGCAGTGGCATGGAGTTCAGACACAGCGGGCGTCGGTACTCGGTACATTATAAAATAACTCATAAAAAAATTCCGTATATAATATAAATATGGGTTTTATACCTATGTGTATCAAATACGTATCTATATGACTATATATTACTATAACTTTATAAAGATGGATTCCCTTACACGCGCGTGCGTATATAAATATATATGATCCAATAAAGCGTGAAGTACAAGATTTATGTATATACCATAATAATATTATACATACTATTGTATAAGACATTCGTGTGTATCTAGTCATACGATGAACACATATACTGTGCCCGTGTTGTGTACACTATTGTCGGTTGTCACAAGTCAAAAAAAAAGAAAAGCCAACAAATATTACGAAAATCTCGCCTGCAGGCGGGTAAAAAAAAAGAAACCTACGCAAGTATCTAACGCCCGCGCCAAACAATGGATGGAATTTTGTACGTTTTTCGGCGGGTATAACCTTAAGATTCCAAAATGAACACTATACGAGGTAGTGTTCGAGTGATGGCGGACGGCTCGGGTTGTTGAGGGATTGCAGAGAATCCAACCGCACATTATAATATGCAGTCTGTCATACTGGCCGCATTTAGGATGATACTCTATTACTCTAAAATAAACCTACCCGGCGGATTTCGTGCACGATAAATCGTGTTTAGTTTACACGTTTCTCGAGGTTTCCTATATAAATAATATGTATATATATATTATATAGTTGCAATATTCGTTGACTCTCTTGTAACACGTGTTTCGATGACATTATGGTTTGCACTCGTCAGACTTAGAATACCGCCATATTAATATAATTTTATAGTAATAATAACGTCGTTCCGCACCGCGCGTTGTATCCATTATGGGTTTTGCGGGCTTGTAATATTATAACGACTTCTCGTTACTTATCGATCGTCGTTCGTTATAAAAAAAATAAAAACTCGACGAATTATAAAAAAAAAAAAAAAAAGGAAAAAAATCATTGCTCCGATTACGTTACGATAATATAACGAGTCTCATATACCGAAACCGTAACAATCGTCATACATAATATTATGTACGCACGTGTACCATCCGAAAACCTCGATTCGTCGAATTCCGCGTTCTCACACTCTAACACACTCACCCACATTTGCCCCCACACACACACACACACACACACACACACACGTGCGTTATATTATGTACGATATATATATATACGTATTGAATGTACGCCGCCGCCCGGTGTTGCAGGATTTATATTTGCCTGGGACGGTCCTAAATTGTTTGCGAAAAAATATATATCACATTATATACGCGTATTATTATCGTAAATATAATGCAGTAATGACGACGTTAAACGAAGAGTGGGAGGGTTTTTCGCGAACCGTCGACGAGCGGCAGCTGAGAAACAGGTGCTTTTGGTGCGGCGGCGGCGGCGGTCCCGCGCAGTGTTTGCTGTTGTGCGCTCCGGCGAAAAGGGTTGACATTCGGAACGTGTTTCCCTCGCCAGACCCGTAGGTACCTACCTCATGTCACTGTGTGTGTGTGTGTGTGTGTGTGTGTGTGTGTGTGTGTGTGTGTGTGTGTGTGTGTGTGTGTGTGTGTGTGTGTGTGTGTGTGCGCGGGTGAATACATATAAATATAACATATAATACGAAGCGCGTCCTCCGGAGCGGCGTCGGCGGCGGCGGGAAGGTCGCGCGGTGCATTATTCGCCCCGACACAATGACGGAATGACAACGACAACGATAATGGTATAAAATAATAATAATAATAATGTATTATTATACGATATTAGAGCCTATACACGCATTGTCACATCGTGTGTGTGTGTATTTTTCGGTGGATGGACGAGTGAGGTGGTGGCGGTGTCGCAGAAAAAGGGTCCGCGGAAAAACTGTGTCAATAGGTCCTCGCCGCGACGAACCTCAGTGCGGTAAACCCGTTTCCGCGTTTGCCGAAACCATGATTCGCGTGCATTGTGCGTGCGAGTGGTGCACGTAGTATACGTATACAGAGTGATGAAAACGTTTGGGAACTGACCGAGTGCGGACCAGCCGAGGAATCGCGCGTGTCCAAACCCCGCGAACCCCCCTGTGTATATTATTATATACCATAAATATTAACATTATACGACCATTGGCGAATTTTCTGGGTGGGGGGGAGCCCGGGTCTCAACCATCCCCCGAGAAGAAAAAAAATGGTTCGAAAGTCATAAATGATTTGCTACGTAGATACAGAGAAAGAGAACATTAATTTATATTATGTGTGTTTAATATTTGTACAAATAACTTGGGTTTAACTTTTGGTAATTTTTGGTCGGATCGCCGCTGTCCGATGACAACAACGACGGCGACGATAAAATATATTTTGTTTATAGAGAACATTGAATGGTTAACGATGTTGTCGATAAATAAAAAATACTTGAAAAAATTATTGATGAACTGGCAAAAAAAAGACGTTTACCTTTTTTACTTTAAAAAACTAAATTTTTATTTATTATAATAATGGAATAATATAATTATTAATTTACAACTCATATGTTGTATTTTCTATAATATTATATAAACCTATTTATTTTTAGACTCCTCCCCCTCCAAAAAATGAAATTTGAAAATACGCCACTAATATAGTGTGTACACTCGCCACAGCATATAGTAATTATAATACACATATGTTTCGTCCGACATGACGTACCTACGTTCGCTCCACGCGGGACGACGAAACGTAAAAATATTATGTTCTAAACAACGCACTGCAACAGCAGCAGCACATAATATTATTATTTATTATGAATCGTATGATGTACGACGATGACGGCAGTGGCGGCGTGAGACGCGATCCGACGAAAATCGATGCACATTATTATAGGTATATAATACGTGACAATACGACGTATCGGCCATCGGGGTATGATATTGTACGCATTTCTATAAGTGTAAGTGCATAGTGTTACAATATCATATTGTTATTATGTATTATAATAATATATAGTTGTGAATTATTCTTGAGCGGAGCGTGTCGAGCTTGTGTGGGCCACAGTCGCGTTCGACGGAGATTAGAAAATTCGTCGCGCTCGCCGGAAATTCGTTTGTTTATCGTTCCAGCGCACTACGCATACACGCCGCCTGCGCATCCTAAATATTACGTACATTTCTACGCTATACATAGTGAATGAGGTAATTTTCAGGAGTGCGACCCACTTAAACCGGCTTTCGTATACGATTATTATAATATATAGTAGGACTGGCGAGTCTTTAGCAATAACGAACGTATTATTATGGGGAATGATGATGTGCAAACATATACGGCATATTATTATAAATATGTACGTTGTATATTTGTGTGTAAGTAATATTGTAATCGGCTATGTGGATATTTTATAAATAATTAGAACACGGTTGATGTAGGCTTTTTTTTTAATCACTTAATAAATAAAAGAATATTTACAATCCATAATAATATTATGATAGCAGAATATAGGTAAATTTGATAAATAGATACGAAATTTAAAAATATATTTTTCATTACATAAATAGTTATATACCACACGAGAGAGGAAGCGACTCGGCTATCAGTAGCGTCTCTGAGAATTTGCTCTTTAAACATTAAATCGTATACATTTTTAAAAATTATCAGGATAATTTATCATTATTAATATTGATTATTTAATTAAAAACCCGAAGGTAATTTATTAGTTAATAATTAATAATTAGTGTTTATTTAACAAATCAAAACATACACAAATTTAAATTTAAATATGAGCAACAATAAAACGATTTGAAACTCCTAATAACTAATGAAATAGGCATTATTGATATTTGATACTCTGTAAAACATTATAATTTATTAATGCAGATTAATCGAAGAAATACCAATAGTTGTTGAGTACAAGTCTGAAACTTAAGTGCGTTTACATTGAGGAAATTAAAAATTGTTTATTTTAAGCATCCTATACACAATTTTATTGTTACAGAAGTAAAGTTTATCAATCCAAAATGTTTATGGGAAATAGGTAGGTACATTATTAATATTACCCTAAAACTTGTTATTTAACAAAAGGTTAACTACAATAAGTCAACACTTAACAGGACGTATCAACCTATAAATATTAAACATATATGTCCCGCGATATTCACCGAGATCATGTTATAAATTTATAATGTATATTAATGAGAGTCATACGAGTAGCCGATTTTTATTATGGACGTCTTGATGGTGTATACAGTGACGTATACGCACAGGAGGGAGGTGTTCAACCCCTCCCCACTTGTATTTTTTCACTTTATAATAACATGAAGATGTTTTTTTTTTTTAAAACACACACACACACACATATATATATGTATATATATATATAATTTAATAACCCACTGAAGCGACGGGGTGTGCACTACAAAAATCACTGTTGCAAGAGACACATATATATACCTACGTACATGACTGGCGTAGTGATGTCTGGTGGTAGCAGCCATAATATAGGACTCGAGTGACAATATGCTATATAATATATATATATATATATTACATCTTATAATAATAGTATTGTACGTGTATACATATACTAGAAATGTCAACTAACATGATATATAGATGCACGAGACAGTATAATAAATTGACCACATTGGCGATTCCAATAAGGTATTATATAGGTAGTTGATCTCTGTACAATATAAAGGGTACATACAAAATATTGAAATACAAAAATATAAAACTATTTCACAAAATATATTATATCTATAATAAAATCGTTTCACAACAAACTCGGCTCCCCCTGCAACACGTTCTATAAACATTAACCTAAGACTTTTTTTTTAATTATTTGTTGCATTATTAGTGAATTGGTAAAATAATAAAAAAAAACGATCGAATAAACAATAGATTGCGAAATCTGTTTTTAAAATTGGCTTATTAATATTTATTATCAAAATCACAACATTTATTTACCGACACTGGCGACACGCGACATCTGAAATTATATTATTTGTAGAAAAAAAATCAGTTTACAATCATCACTGGATAAATTATTGAGGTGATGATAATGACACGATTATTTATAATATGTAATAATATACTACATCGATTCATCATACACAATATGCTTTACACACTACAAACTACCGGTTACCGTCTCTAGACAAGAAGGTCAGGAACAATAAAAAAACTTAAAATAATTACGGCATAACCGTAAATTCAGTTACACGCATCGTCTTCACTGTGTAAACGGGTTCGTATTATAATTGATAATTACGTTATATTATGCAATGTCCCTACAATGCAAATAATATATGTATGTTTATATTATGTTTATAGTAATTATAATGTTTGTGCGGCAAACCTATACATACACTAAGAATGGCGCTACATAGTGTTCGATTAATATAATATTTTTTATTCAACTGCAAGTCTGCAACTGATACTAATTTATATTTAATATAACAATACATTTTACAATTTACATGTAGAAAAACTCAAAAAATCCAATCATTTATAAACCTAAAATAAGTACTATAATACTCAATATCATTATAGACTGTATAGGTATTAAGGACCATTCGTTAATGAGATGAGTTTCTGTTCGATTTCACTTATAATATTATAATAGTGTATTATAGTTTTTATCGTTTATGATTCGTCTCTGTTTTGTATTTAATATTTTAATACATCGTATAATATGTTCTCTATAAAGAGTTCATCACCGTTCACTTTGATTATATTATATTATATTTATATGACTCAAGTTGATTCGCATAGTCTTACCTGGCGCTGACACCTAGGTATATGCACTGATCGTCGCTTTTGAAAAAACCTATTCGAACGACATTGTATCAATTTCCGGTTTTAAAATGAAATATTGTTTTCAGTATCTCGTATAATGTCCATTATACATAATATAGTGCGTGATACTCTGAATTCATATTTTTTTTTTTGAACTGTCGACCTAGGCTATTTGAATACAAAAATACCTCCATTCTTTTGCTAAATTTATGAAATAGTCTTTATTTTGTCTTATAAATGATATACATTTTTAAAATAAACCATTTCTAAAATACTATGTTCATTAAACTAAGATTTAAAATAATTGTAATTGGTTGTTATAATTTGAATCGATATTAATATGCACATTGCATATAGGTATTTTTAATATTTTCTATAAAGAGTCAAAGAGTTCTCTGAATGAATTTTATTTTCTATTAACTCAATTGGTTTTATTTATTTTTTTAATTTTAGAGGATCATATAACGCAAAATTAAACAAAATTGAAAATTTACTGAGGAATAATTACTATCATCATATTAAAACAAATAATTGATTTTTTTGTTAAGTTAGGTTAAGAAAATTTTAATTATTGTAAAAAAATTACATATATACCTACATAAGAAACAAGTGTTTTTAATTTTTTCGATTTGTGATTACATTAAAAAACCATAATCCAAACACTAACACTAAAACACTTATAACTTATGATATTACAGTATACTTATGTATGTGAATACAATAATTAATATTTTTCTAACAGCAACAGTTCTGCTTTCAGTATTCTATTACGGCGATACGTCTGTTGGTGACTATAGTGCAATACCAGACATCCTATATACCCGCGGGGGCTATACCGAATTGTATATTGGTACGATTGTAAGTTCGCGGCCAATCAATTAAAGTATTATTGAATATTATTAATTGTAAAACAGTATTATTTTTTTTTATGATTTATTCTTATAGTCTTTATAATTTTTATAGTATAACTCTATTATCATCGATATCTTATTGCATATAAAATAGCAGTCAAGAAGTTGTCAATATCACGTGTGCCACTTTTGTAATCATCACAAAACAATAATGCAATGAATAACGTAGGTATAGGGTACCTTTTTATCTTCATATAACACCTCAGTCGTTATGCCCTATAGTATATAAAATTTCATCTATATAATAATATGTATGTATATAAAAAATATGAATTGTCAATTATTTTTACTCGGACACATCACACACGCCAACAAACTACATAATGCCTAGAATTTCGCAATACAAATAAATATAGGCAGTTTTTATGTAATAAAAAAATATATAATTTAGATATTATTATAATTTTATTTACAATTACGATTAAATTTGTAATTAAAACTAATATCTAATAAAATATATAAATTTAGTTTTTTTCTCCTTTAGTTTTTTTTTTATTTTTCTCTCGTGGTTTTTTCCTTGTTTTGAATAAATTATGTATAAACTATAAATATTAGATACCTATACATATAAGCCCCTATCCTTTTTTTAGACAAAGACAATATACGTGATATGTGAAATCGTCTATCAACAATTTATTTCAATTTTAATTTGCATTATATAATTTTATTCAAATATAATATAAAATTTAAATATGTAAATATGTATAAAATTTAATGTGTATTTAATGTTAAATAATATATAAATATCTACATTTATTTTAAAATAGTAAGTCTGTAATTACTATATGTACATTCGTTATTATTGACTGAATGTTGTTATAGTTCGTTATTTTTAATTTTTTTCAAGCATGATTTCTATTAATGTTTTTTTTTTTAGTTCTTTTATGATATTAATGGGCTCGCATTAATTCTATTTTAAGTATAGGTTTTTCAGTTTCTAAATTACTGTTATTACTGTGATTCTTGAAATTTTTCAATGATGATGTATTTATTCAGATATAAACGGATGAGATGAATAACGTATATTATTAAGAATGGATGGAATTGGAAAAACGATCGGGGTTGGAATAACAATTGACATTTTAATTATCTACTGCTCTATTAGTGTAAGGTCGAGTTTACATTTACTTGTATATTTTACCACAAAGACCATACTGAGAACAACCTCTTTTCAAATAAAATAAAAACACGTCAAAATGATGTGTTTGGACTTAAGCAAATAAAAGATACTTAGAATTTGGATATTCAACATAATAGGTTAAGTAAAATAAATAAAATATAACAATATGGTCGAAGTTACTTCACGTCTCATTCCAAATACTTTTTTATACCCTTTTAATGTACCCTTTAAGGTTGTGACACATAATAGAATGTCCCTAGTATATTATATTATAATATTCTTAAACTTAAAATCAACAGAATTTGTCAAGAATATTTTGTGTAATGATGTACGGGAATAGATGAGCATCAATAAAAACAACAAGAGTATATTGTGTAATTTTTTTTTATTTTTTCATGACGTGTATGATTATAAATTATGATAATTAAACATTTAAAAATATATTACATTCTTTTTTTTTTTTTTTAATCAAATTAATACAATTATTAACGTATTGTTTAAACATTGTTCGGTGTGAAGTCCGTTTTCTTCTTCACGATGTATCTGCAAATATAAACCGTATTTATAATAAACTTTTATTAGGTATGCATATATTTTAATATTTGTATAAAATGAAAACTAATCCTACAATAATGATTTGTTTTATTAATATTATAATTTAGAGCAACAAATAATTATATAAAATGTACTATTGCACATAGACTACGGGGAAAAAATGCTTAAATGCTTGTTACCCAATAATGCTAACCTTACCAGTAACCACTTTAAATTCTAAAGTAATATAATTAATATAGTGCGTTCTATTCCTAATGTACATAAAAAATCAATATATAGTATTACTTATAACATTATAGATATAAACTGTAATTGCCAATTAGTGTAACATGAACGTATGTTAAAGTTAAAGGAGTAATAAATGAACATAGTACCTATATTATATTATTACAAAAACTATTACAGGTAGCTGGTTTAAGCAGTTTAATGGCTACACGATGTATAGTGTTAAATTCGTTTTTCCGTTTAAATATACTCACTGATTGAAAAAGAGGGGGATATCGGCAGTGCAAATCAACGGCGCAAGAGGTATGGGTAAGCACCAAACCTGTAGTTGTAAGTCAAGGGGTAGGTGTATCCGTAGGGATTGTAATAGGGAGTGATGACCGGAGCTGAAGGGTAGACGATGTATTGGGCGGCGGCGGAACCAATGCAAGCCAGTGCGACGGCTACCAAGAAAAAGATCTAAAGAGAAAACAAAACATAAACCTTGTTATATTCGTCAAATGTATGTAATAAGTAATAAATAATAAATAACAAGTTTGTAAGTGTGTAACTGACGTATAAATTATAATATAAATGCAATCTATAATATCTATAGTGTATATAGTTATATGGGAATAGAAGTTACTATATAGATTTAAGTATACAAAATGGTAACCCGAACATACACGTTACATGCAATTTATAACACAATACTATATATTATTAAGTCCTCTATTTTTCATCACCTCACACAATCCATATATAAATATATGAAATACAAACTATTTATTGTTATATACCTACATAACTCGAGCTGCAGAGAAACATGTGTTTCGCAGAAACAAAATTATGTATACTTAAAAGTTTGAATTCGTGTTTATATTTTATACTTACGACGAGCTTTCCGGACATGTTGAAGTTTGAATGTTGTGATAATTTATTTTTGAATCGATGAGTGCTGCAGACCGTTTGTAGCGATCGACTGTGGTGCTGATTGTGTTGTGCCGGATCTGTGAGATTTCAGCGGTATTTATACGCGCACATCGTGGTTTGTTTTGCAGGGGACGCGTGGTTGAGAATAAAGAAGATCACCTCGGCGATGAAATTGCGCATTTTCAAAAAACAAACGACAAACCGGACTTCGAACGGTAAATGACGTTATTTCGATACAAAAAATATACTCGTACGATGATTTTATTATTATATTTATAGCCAAACTATATCTGATATATACCTATATGCACCTACAACCGTCTTAAAACAAAATGTTATTGAAAAATATTGTGCAACGACGTAATTTTATTTTCTAAATATAATATTTTCTACATTTTCAGACATTATTGAGTATTGTCAGTATTGACATACCAGATTTTACTAATTTTGTCGAACGTGTACAAATTACCAATAATTACGATACTCATTCGTCGAGGAGGTACCAATGTAATATAAATTTTAACAGTGGTCTATACTTACTAAACCTTAATTTACTTAATGAGAACCACATGTATATGGTTTTCATATTATA
Organism: Rhopalosiphum padi; assembly: GCF_020882245.1. Lineage (NCBI taxonomy): Eukaryota > Metazoa > Arthropoda > Insecta > Hemiptera > Aphididae > Rhopalosiphum > Rhopalosiphum padi. The sequence goes on along the minus strand of NC_083598.1, from coordinate 47,905,477 downwards.
CTAATATCTTACGCTTTAAGATTCTCCTTAAGCACTTATTATATAATATATTTTTGAACAGATTATCCGGAATCATATACAAGTATAAGCTTTCAATTTTCATCCCGATTTGATTAAAACACTAATCAATTTCATTATTATCCAAAGACTCGTAAGAAAATTATGAACAAATATTTACAGAAAATACAAAACCTGGGCTTATGTAAACGACAAAAGAGAACGAAAACTTCAATTTATATTATGTATTGATGCATGAATTGGCTTTTATCTTAGATAAAGTTATAGCAAAGGGATAAATTATTTAAAACAAAATTGTCTAACTGGAGTATTTTGATAAAATTTGTGTTGAAGGACGAAGGTATATACTTATATACATATACTGGGAGAGTTATGAAAACCAACAATAAAATTTTAAGAAAATCACTACCATTGTTTTACCAGAAACATGAAACGTCAATTTAACAACTTTATATCAACAAATTCGCACAAAACTAACGATGATACTTGTAGAAATGTAAAAGCTGAAACAATATAGGTTTTCTCATCTCGTAGGCAATGAACATCACAATATTTTGGAAATTACAAACAAAATTTTGTTAAGAAGTTGACAAGAATGGTATTGGCTGAATAGGAAAGATTGATCAGAAAAATACACTGGTAAAAAGATATCGGAAGTTAAATTGAACAATTTAATATTTTATGTCTACATTTTACTAAATTAAATCAGATATTTCTAATTTCTTAAAGAAAATATGAAATATATCTTTTATAATCAAAATAATACATTTTTTTTTTTTGATTTAACATATTTAATATATTTTTAAAATAATTATTGTTTATAATTTTAGTAATTTTTGTACATGACTTTATACGTGACTTATATTAGATACTGAGCGGAGCGATGAATGTATTAATTTTACAATGATGTGTATTTTTATTTTTTATTTATTTTTTGTCTGTTTATAAATAGTTGAATCTCTTATCAAAAAATGTTTTTTCTGGACTACTGAGTACCTAACCATAATGTGTTTACCCAAATAATAACGGTTATTAATACCTAAACCTTAAACGTTTGTTTAAGTTTCTTATTCCAGTGTTAGAAAATCTGTATAAACTTAGCCCGAAACTTGAATGTTGATTTAATTTGAGTACAAAGCCCCGGAAAATTATTAACATTTTGCTTATAAATTATAAGCTTTCAAAAGTTACGGAATTTTTTATTTTTATTTATTAACAATATTAAACAGGAACAGTAATCCATCCATATTCTAATGATAACAGGTAATAGCATCGTTTAATTTCACTTTATCACTTTAATATAAAAAACAATTATTATTATACCTGCCATACCTACGTGTTTTATTTTTGAGGTAATTACGAAACGCTATTGGCTATTACCATAGCCGGTGTTTACGGGTATGGCCAATCTGGCCATGGCTAGACCTGCGAAATTAGGAGCACTTTGCACTTCCTCCCCCTTACCACCATTGGGTTGAGAATAATGTTTAGATCAGATACTTAATTTTTTAATGATATTTATCATGATTCATGACACTGACAAGCATTGTGAAGTAAACAATGTGGTGATCCCCAAGTTAAAAAACTAAAAATCATTGAAAGTTCTTTTGTAATTGTTGACTATAAGCAATTAAATTGGGGAATTCGACTTCTTAGACATATACCCGGTGTTCCATTAGATTCCATTTTTAAAGCCATTCTTAATTGGATAGAATTATTTGAATTTCTTAATCAAAATAATCAAAAAAATATTTTTTTGGTATTTTAAAAAGTTATTGTACTTTTTAGCACAATACCAGTGACAAGTTGCTCTTGTGAGTGAACATTTTCAAAATTAACGATGATTAAATCAATACTTCGTAGTACAATGACTCAACAAAGACTTGATTCATTGTTTTTATTATATTTATTGTACAGAAAATTACTAACAACATAAACTATGATGACATATTAGAGGAATTCAAACTTATGACAACATCAAAACGTCGACTGGAGTTATAAAAATATATTTAATTTTTAAAAATTACTTTAAAAAAATTGTAATTATATTAAAATGTAACAACAACAAAACAAGGTATCAAAAATAAAATAATTGTATTAATAACCTATGTGTTGTATATTTAATTTTTATAAAATTTTTCTCGGCCATACCTGTAAATAAATCCTAGGTTAGGTTAGGTAATTGTAATTTGTCGCAAAGTTATTAGCACCATTTACCAGTGTGATCGTATTAAGCCACACAGTATCAAATATTATCATAGACATTTTTTAGCAAAACATAATCAGTGAAATGTATTATAATAATTTCTTTTATGTTTTCAGTGTAATAAAACGGTCCATTATGATGACCAATGGATTTGGATACGCATTGGTTTTGGGAGTGTATAATCCATAGGTCATAGTTAGTATTCAAATATTTCTAATTTTTATATACCCTCACAAACGCTTACATGTTATTGGTTAATTCATTTTTTCCTCATAACTTTATCTTTTGGCATACATTTATAGCGGTTTACAAATCGACTAGACATTACTTTTGTAGCAGGCAGCCTCTGACAGCAATATTATGGTATCTATACCTCGTGGTACGTATACTTGGATTATTATCATTATTATTATCAATTATTTATGACTATGCATTCTGTGGCAAATATATAGAAAAATGATTTAAACAAACAAAAATAGTCTGCATATGATTCAACCTAGTTGACCTAGTGTGATACGCATTGTATACATAACACCCTTGGTCTATCGCATGAATAGCACATTTAGCACAATAGTATGTAATATTTTGTTGTTAAAAATATTATAATTATGGCGACAACGACGTAGGTGCCGCGACGATTTCAGAGACGCAAAAATCCACCGGACGTCCTTGCGTGTTTTAACTCCATTTGGTCTGGACTGCACGTTGACATTTCGAAGTCAGCCGTGCAAATATTGTACAATATATTAGAATAACATACATTAATGTGTGTATAAAATGTATTATGTTGACGCGTTACAAACGCGTGTCCTCGGGTGACTGCAAGACTTATAGTAGGCATATATTATATTCCTATGTATACGACGAGGACGAGTCTCATAATAAGTGTGTGTACACTCGGACTACAATTATATTTATATTATATTAATGTAAATAACTATAATATATTACAATCAAATAACCGATTTTGTCACTTCACTCGAACGTTGGCAATATGCGCCTATAGGTTAGGTTACTTGTGTATGCGAACCTATATATGATTGTAAGATCATGAAATTATAAACACTTATATGCGTATGTCATATTATAACTCATAATATATACACTACCTACCTAGTACCTATATGGTAGGCATAGTAATAATAATATACCTATAGACTATAACCTATACCTAAGGGCTAAGGACCTGTTTGTCAATATACCGTATACAGATGTATATTGTATATACATTCAATTCCGTGTGATGAAGTACCGCAAGTACAAGATTCTTCAACTTTTTACGTCAGAATATTTTTATATAGGTATTATGCACAAGATGAGTCGCTGTGCGAAGACAGATCAATAGAGACGATTAATAAATATTGTGAATTATATAATATATCAAATGTGAAAATTATTATTATTCGATATATTATTACATTAGAAATGTTTTATCCTCTAGAGCGTTTTCACAAAGTACCTGTAACCTGTATCGATAATAAATTATGATTTGTGTGACATTGAGAGCTATTGTAACTTATTAATGTAAAAAGTTAGTTTTATCAAAAAAAATAAAACCGACAAAAAAAATCAATTTTTAAAATAAAATACAATAAAAACCTAAATACTAAACCGGAAATTTAGGCCGAGAAGTTTTCAACTTGCACAATTTATATAGTTGTATAATAATATGTTCAAGAAATAAATTAATTTCATGATTTCACTATAATATAAATTTAAAATGTGTACGTACATCTTCGCATAATGTTTAATTTATTTTTTTTATCGAAGTGTATATTATATTTATACTACTCGTATATTTTAATTTTTAGCGAATCTATTTATTTATAAAAATAAATATTTCTTTGTTTGTTTGTCCTCTATAGATTCAAAAACTACTGGCCCGTTTTTAATCAAATTTATATTAATAGATTTCTTAAAATTTTAAGTATGATTAAATATATTTTTTAAACTCTAATAGGTTTCTATAGCTTATAGAGTGAATTACACATGAATTTAATTTTGGTTCACAAAAATCCCAATAATTTTTAGTTAATCTAAATGATCGCTATTGGTTATAGATTATATCACTATTATAATTATTAGAAATATAATGTACAAGAATATTTAAAAATATATATATACATTTATATATACATAAAAATAAAACAAATCTTAAAATCAAATACTTATAAATACAATTACAACGATTACTTTTATGATTTACATATTATATCGATATAAAAACAAAAAGGTTTCCATAAAAAGTCACCAATCGACCAATCTTAACAATGTAGGACTTACGTCGGCCTTTGAGCATTTTGTAGGGTTTTTCTTTAGTTGTATGAGTTAAAATATGTCGAAAATTTTAAATCACAAAGTATGATTAATTTTACCAACTCGAAATTACACCAAAGAGAATCAAAAATATAATAAGGAAAATACCATCATTTCAACTACGTATTATGTGATAATAATATGGAATAATTCGTCGTCCTAGCAACAATACACTAGACTAATCAACGTCCTAATAAATGACGCGGAGTATAAATACGGTTGCGTTTACAAATATTGTCAGTCTACTCTCAACCTTCAAACTGGCAAGAACTAAGAAAAAAAAGAAGAAAAGAGACCCAGAGGATCGGCGGCGAACCCAGTAAGAGAAGAGAAAAACTACCGGACAAAGCTCGGGGTTAGCAGATACCGATCACCGGACGAACACCGTCGACTACGCCGGATCGTAACAGTACTTGGTTCATGGTAATCACACCACTTGTGGTTGTGGCATACGGTATGGCATCGGCGGGGAACATACGCAAAGCTCCTCACTCCAGTCCTCACCCGCCCAGATGCGTGACGACTATCCGCGAGCTTACCGGCCACTGCCGGCTCGGTACCGTCCGTCTACGGCACGTTGAAGCTGGGGAGGACTGAGGTGTACCGTGGTGGGCCACATGAGACTCGGCGCAGAGAAGTATCGACGTGCACCGCTCAGAGCTAATCGATTATCGGGATCGTCATACCTATGACGACCGACGAACGTTCTCGAAGTGCCGTCGCGTAGGGTTAGGTGTACGCTGCAGACGTCCGCGGCATCACGCCACACGACTGAATGCGCGTCGATCAACGACAAGTCTCTTCCCTGCCGGGCGGTTAATCCCGACCCGGTGCTCTCTCACGGGGGAGGACATAAAATCGCCCTTTTCAGGGCCCCCAAATTCTACATTATCCCCCAAGTGCTCGTCCAGCCACACTTTTCTTTGAGGTATGCTCCGTCGCACGGTGACCGTAACTTCTAAATCCGATAATTATGTATCCTTTAAAAATTTAAAACAATTCTTAACTTAGAGTGAGAATGGTGTTTTGGATAGAAAAAAAAAATTAATCGAAAAACAAAAATTTTCATGCAAAACCAGTTTTTGACAAAATTGATTTTGTTTTTTTTTTTATTTAAAAATCAAATATTCGTAGATACTTGAAATTTTCACCAAATATTTATTATTATCATTCGATCCTAAATGGTATAATTTTCAAAACTGTTTGACTATTTTTAAGTTATTTAAAAGGATATTTTTTTTTTAGTTGTAATTTATATATATATTTTATAAAACTGGACCTAAAATTGTGTAGGAATACAGCGACAATGCAATGATGAAAGGGCCACCATCTTTGCATCATTTCTACACAAGCGCATCATATTGGCTGGTTAGGTTTGGTTAGTTATTTGTAGTAAATGTTTAATTTCACCTAATTATTATTATTGATGTAAGGAAAAAATATTATTATTGACCAATACGTTAATCATAATAAATTGAAAAGTTAATTTAACAAGATCATATTTTATAAAACCCTGCGGGAACCAATTTATATATTATATTACATGTAACATACCAACTCGTATACGAACATAAAAAGGTTGAGAACCACTAACCTACTGTGTTAGTTATTAGTAGGACTTGTAGGTTATTGAAGTTGCAAATTTTTCAATATCCTGTTGAATTTTGATTTTTATCAGACCAAGCTAGAAATTCATTTTTATTCTATACAATGATAATCAGATTATAATATTAACGGAAAATCGAAATGAGAGGGCTGGCGAGACGTGTAGCTGTTTTCCCCTCATGGAAATTGTTTTTTTGAGAAGGAGTGTCGTGCGAATTTCAAAATTAAGCTTTGCGAATTCGTTCGAATCTCATGCTAAATATCTGCATAATTTGCTTATGGGTTTTCTATTAGTGGGAGGGGAGCTGGCTAAAGGTACGTTAAACAAAATTAATTTTTTTCGGATTTTGAATAATTGATTTTTTGACCATTTATTCATAGGTAAATTTGTTTCCACATTTAAAATTTTATATTTACGTGTACCTACCTGTATAATATGTTTATGTATGTTAATTTCTATAACTTTAAAAAATTCTATAGTATAAAAGATTAAATTTGACTTTATTGTATTCTGTTACCATACGAGTATACGACGTGCATTTACATTCAGGAATAAAGTCATAAATAATAGGATATAGGTATAAGTACGAGATGAATTTACGCGACTTTAAAATCAAAATTCAATTATCATAATAAAAAAAAAATTATTGCCAACGAATTTTTGATCCTACAAGTCGAATTCAACATCATGATTACGCTTTTTATAAACAAACAGCAATCACAAAAATATTTCCATATTTTATTATACGTGAATATTTTACATTTCCGTGAGCATTTGCATGACCGGTGTGACGAATATTTTTAATATATTAATCGATCTACAAGTACATATTCATTTATTATAAATACATTATTATGGACCTTGAGTCGTTGAAAGATATTAAATTAGAATGTACATAAAAATACCTAAATTTTTACCAAAATAAACATACACTTTCAAGAGTTATTAATTATTTTAATATTACACATGTAAAAACATGATAAGTAAAAAAGATGTAAGTAGAAAAAATTACCCTAAGAAATAAAAACTGCCTGTGCCGTTGTCCCCTTCGTTTGCGTTGCCGCTCTATTCCTACACAATTTTCAGGTCCGGTTTTTTATAGGTAATATTTTATACTTACCTATATTATTATTTATTTGACATAATATTCTGTGAAAAAGTATACATTTTACTCCATAATCAATATAAATAAAGATAGTTATTTATACATTTCAATTACAAAAAAAAAATAGAACATATTATTTGGGGGCACTGAGATGGGCTATTTTAGACTACCCCATGAGAACACCGGGTCGGAATTAACCGCCCGGCTGGCAAAAGAGTTTTCGCTGATCGACGCGCTTACAGTCGTGTGGCGTGATGCAGCGTACCCTACGCAACGGCACTTCGAGAACGTTCGTCGGGCGTCAAAGGTATGACGATTGATGATCCCGATAATCGATTAGCTTTCTGAGCGGTGCACGTCGATATAATCGCCGTCGGCCGTACAGTGTGAAACACCACAGACAACACGCCGTTACTGAAGTTCACGCGATCGTGGCTGCTGTCTTATTCTGTACTAGTTCGCGACGTTTGGTCGACAATTCTTGTCGTTAGTATGTTCTGGTTTGGGCGTACTGTTATGGTCCGGTGTTCGTCCGATGATCAATATCCGCTAACAACAGGCTTCATTCGGGAGTTCTCTCTACTCATAACAGGTCTTGCCGATCGCAGGTCATGCTTCTTCTTTTTCTTCTGCTGGTTTTCTTAGTTTTTGTCAGTTTGAAGGTTGAGAAAAGACTGGCGATATTCGAAAACGCACCTGTATTTATACCCGTTGGCGTCACTTATTATTAGGATGTTGTTTAATTTAGAGTTGTTGCTATGACGATTGACGATGAATTATTGCATTATTATCACATAATATTACATAGTTGAAATCATGCTTTTTTCCTTATCATATTTTCTATTATTTTTAGTCATCTAAATCGTCGAGTTCGATGTACACTATGTACAGATGTGTATGTACAGACAGTGACACTTATAAAAGCAACAAGGTCATAACAATTAGGTACACTTAATTTGAATATGTGATACTACTCAATTTATTTATCTGTTCGCAATATGTGTGAGCTTGGTGAACTGCATGCACGTCATATTCTTCAAGGATGAGTGTGGCGGAGACAATCGCGCTTTGTGGAATAATGTAGAGTTTTGGGGCCCTGAAAAGGGCGATTTTAATACTTCCCCATTAGAGAGCACCGGGTCGGGATTAACCGCCCGGCAGGGAAGAGAGTTGTCGTAGATCGACGCGCATTCAGTCGTGTGGCGTGATGCCGCGGACGTCTGCAGCGTACACCTAACCCTACGCGACGGCACTTCGAGAACGTTCGTCGGTCGTCATAGGTATGACGATCCCGATAATCGATTAGCTCTGAGCGGTGCACGTCGATATAATATCGCCGTCGGTCGTACAATGTAGAACACCACCGACACAACACGTCGTTAGTGAAGTCCACGATGATGACTGCCGTGTCTTATTCTGTACTAGGTCTAGTTCGTGACGTTTTGTCGACAACTCAATCGGTGTAGTCAACGGTGTTCGTCCGGTATTCGATACTTACTAACGACAACTGACATGCTTCGCCCGATTGTCTGGGACTTGTTTCTTCTTTTTCTTCCGATAATCGTCTGCCGGTGGTAGCTGGGTAGAAGCGAGTGAGCTGAATCGGCACTACCCGAGCCAGCTGAGGTGAACAACCAGATACTTCCCTGCGCAGAGTCTTATGTGGCCCACCACGTTACTCCTCCCCAGCCTCAATGTGCCGTAGACGGAGGGTACCGAGCTGGCAGTGGCCGGTAAGCTCGGATAGTCGTCACGCTTCTGGGTAGGTGAAGACTGGAGTGAGGAGCTTCGCGTAGGTTCCCCGCCGATGCCATACCGTATGCCACAACCACAAGTGGTGTGATTACCTTGAGCCACTCGAAAGGGCTAGGACCAAGTGCGCGGGTACGGTAACGGCGGAACGCGTCGTGGTCACCGGGCAAAAAGACCGGCCGGCGTCCATGAGGACATTGGTCTGGTGTTCGTGACAGGTCTGTATAGACGATGTCTGCCGGTGGTCACAGCTGGGTAGAAGCTGAGTCTAAACTACCCGTCTACCACAATAACTTCTGGTCTGATAGTACTGCTACGATCCGGCGTAGTCGACGGTATTCGTCCAGTAATCGGTATCTGCTAACCGCGAGCTTCGTCCAGTCGCTTTTCTCTTCTCTTACTAGTTTCGCCGCCAATCGTCTGGGTCTTGTTTCTTCTTTTTTTTTTTCTTAGTTCTTGCCAGTTTGAAGGTTGAGAGTAGACTGACAATATTCGTAAACGCAACCGTATTTATACTCCGCGTAATTTATTAGGACGTTGATTAGTCTAGTGTATTGTTGCTAGGACGACGAATTATTCCATATTATTATCACATAATACATAGTTGAAATGATGGTATTTTCCTTATTATATTTTTGATTCTCTTTGGTGTAGAATTGTATGTTTTTATTAGCTCTTTTACAAATACCTATAATATATATACAATTTATAAAATAATATGTATATATAAATCCTTCTCAAAATTATTTAAATATTCCAGCTAAATTTATTAATTAAATATCAATTTAGAGCAACAATTAATTAATAATACCCAAGTTTGTAAGTACTTAAGTTATACATTTTTCTTAAAACTAAGTTATGAATTCTGTCTTACATCTTACTGTGGTCTTTCAGTTATATTAAATGTTCAATGTTGGTATTAAAATATAATTTAAATAAGGTAAACGGCGAGCACAGCAAACGACTTTGTAATACATAGTAGGTTGAACCTTCTATACCTTACACCTTCTATCCAGTATTTACTCAGGTCCCTTAATCTTCATTTTTAAATACTTAACTAAAATAAATAACACACCGTAAACAATTGTTAAGAATATTATAAGTTTATTTTAAAGTAATATATCACAAATATAATTATTAATTTATGTTTAATAATATAACATGTTTAAATATAAAATTAATGTAATGTTTATTTAATACTGTATAAATATTTGGAATAACTTTATAGTACAAATTTCTCAGTTTAAAAGCTTAACATTCAAAATGTTGAATGATATAAAATATATTCACAAATATTAGTTTATTTTTTATTTAAATCAAAATTAATTTTTTATGTATGAATAATTTGCGAGCAATATTTATAAAATTATTTGAATAATATAAATAGCCATAGATCTATTTGGTGTAATTCATTTAATAAATTACAAATAGGCGATTTGTTATTAATGTTATAATTATTTATCATACTGAGTTGAAAATCAAAACTAAAATGTTGAAATATTTATTTTTGAAAAATTTAATTCGGTATATAAAATAAGATATCCAATATTTTACAATAACAAATATTCAATTAAAAATGCTAATCACTTTTTGATGTAACTCATAAGTAACATATGTTCTAGTACAACATGAAAATAGCGATTATTTAATTGGAATATAGTATTAAAATTAATCAATCTTTTAAATGAGTTTCATCAAATTTGTCTTGATAATCTAACTAATAATTGTATAACAAAACCTTAATAATTATATTTGTTTACAAGGACATGGACGTTCATGCATTTAAAAACAGTTAAGTATGCTTACCATTTATTTATCTTGCACATTAAAATCTACTAATAGTATTTTCTTTATCTATAAACGGTTTAATATAAAGTAAAAATAGTTAAGGTTAACATAAGTTAAATGATTTGAACAGCTGCATTTAGCGTGATTAAAAATATATTGAAGAAACATTGACAGACCGAGGTATTATAAAAGAAAATTATATTATTTTAATTAAGAGAAGGCTTGTATATAATACAAAACATTTTAAATTCTGATAGATTAATAAACTTATTTAAATTCATACATTGCATGAAAGTTTTTCATAAGTTTACATTGAACTGTGCAAAAGCATGAACTTCCATGCCTTATACATGATAACAATACAAAACACAAAACAAAATATTTTAACTTGCACGCCATTTGTCTTAACTATTACTTTATAAATTAGGTGCCATACCCTTTAACAAAAATTAAAAAACAAAAAAAAAAAAAGAAACTTAATTTATCCATACAAACTCACTATCTTATTACAATAATAGTTGAACAATATTTGTAAATTATTAAATTACTAAAGCAGTACTTTATGTAAATCGGTATAATATTTTCTATTTTGTTTTGGTATATTAATTATTAAAAAAAAAAAAATGAAACAAAATACATCTAGTGACTGTTAAATATGTCAATTGAGAAGATTTTATTAATCATTCTTTTTATCATCTTCAGGTTTCTCATTTTCAATTGCTTGTGGCTTTCCTTCAATGGCTTGTGGCTGTTCCTCAACTGGCTCGGCAGCATATCCAAATTCATTTACTCTAGTCGGATCTACTCTATATATCCATCTTTGGTACAAAAATATGAAAAATACAACATCTGAAAAAAAAAAGAAAAACAATAATAATATAATTTTTATTTAGACTTTTATATAGGGGGCAAGAGAATAGTGGATGGATATAATATTAAATGCGCATAGAAATTTAAGATATACATACAAAAAAATATAAATGTTATAACTTTATAAGCCTATAAAACATTCATATTATAAAATTGTTTAACTTCTTTTTATTCTCAATAAACAAATCAAAATTGAGTAAATCGTTAAAACATTTATTAGTAGGAAAGGGAGTTATAGTAAATAGCATTTTTTTCTAAAGGTTCAATATAAAACCTATATAAAATTGCAAATTTTCACTTAATATATTATATAATTTGATATAAGTCTATTGTCAATATATCTATTTAGTATTTAAGTATAAACACAAAAAAAACATTAATAAAATTACATTCAACCTTGATAAAATAAAATCTAAATTAAGTTTAGATACAAAGAGAATGTGATAATACTTAATATTCAATTTTATTTAATAGTGATGTAATTATCAAAATTCAAGAATGGATCGAATAACAGCAAGAAAAATAAGAACTATACCCTGTTTCATGAGAGAATTCAGACATCCATCTGCAGCCGCCAATAGCATTTCTCCCACTCTTTACCACTCGGGGACTAGCCACATCAATTATAAAGTGTAAAGGCGGTGAGAGATGCTCAAGGACCAACAAAACAACATGTACCTTCTCTCATGAAATGGAGTACAGTAACTGAATAGTGAATATAGTTTATTGCATTATTTATTGGCGAGACACATTTGAATGTGTGTATGTATATATTTTATTCAGTTTAAGAGTACACTGGTTTGAACATATGCTACTGATTACTGTATGTTATCAGACTCTCATGATTGATCGTTTGGTTACAATCATTACTGGTAGTGGGGAGACGATGACACGACAAATTTTTGTCCGCCACCTGGTATAATCTTAAACTGAATAGAGTATAATAAAGAACTATATAATATTTGTGGTTGCAATATTATTATGATCAATATGATGATACAGGAAATCGAGAAGTGGTTTTAAAAGGATGCAATACCTACATAAGTTGATTTGTCTTGTAAACATACAATATAACAAACATTACAATTTTGTGTTATTTTTAATACTAGAATATATTGACTTACTATAAAATTTAAAATTTAAAAATATTAAAATCAAATAATGTTTTTATCTTTAATTTTGATTATAAAATTCAATCTATTATTAAAATTAACAAAGAATTATAACTTCTTTATGTAAATTTACCTACTAAAAATAGTCACTGGAAACTGGGTAAGTATATTAGAAGAATAAGTCATTGACAGACTACTGTGTCACAGCAGTACACAAGAGAAGACATTGGATCACAGAAAAGAAATGTAATAGATAGTACAAAGTTAAGTTGAGCCTATGATTAAAGGTTTTAAGCACAAATAGATGAAGGTAACCAGTTCTATAATAAGGACATTGTAGCAAAATGGATTTATTAATTAAAATAATAAAATTAAATAACTCAGGGGTCAACCCAAAGATGAGGACTATGGAGTTAGGGAAAGACATATTAGAGTAGTTTATTCTTGAATGTTACTTACCATCTCTAAAACAACCCAAACGGTACATTGTTGGCATTTTAATAACAAATGCAAATATATCATCAATAAATGTATTTAAACATTTATAAGACATCATTCTCCAAGGAAGATGTGCTACAGACTTGAGTTTATAATTAATGAACAATTGTGGAGTCATTGTAATGAAACCTGCAAAAGTATTATAGAACTATAGTAATATAATATAATTAAGTTTAAAAATAATTCACTTTTATCTAATTGAAAAGGCTAAATTTTACTTTATTCTGAATAAAACAAATAATATTCACCAAACATTAGTAGAAAACCATACAACATATTGAGTACCCAAGAATACCATCCTTTGTGTTCTTCATAGACGAGTGAATAAATTGCATATGCAGCAAGGAGAGGAAATAATACCCATGATAAGTACTTAAATGCCAATCGATCATATTCCTTTGTGCTGGATTCAGCATAGGACCCTTTTTCTTTAAATATAAATTTTGGAATAATACCTAAATACCGTGTTTGCCGATCAAGACTTATGTCCAACACCTAAAACATAATATTAAGACACAATATAGTTAATTATTAATTTAAATTTGAAACATTTTTATAAATTATTTTACCTTATTGATTTTCCAACATTCAATACCCAATCCAACGAAACAACTGATGCGAATGATCGTGTTTGTATCATTGTCAAGCACATACAATAGCACAACAACAGATTGAAATACATTAAAAAATACTGCACGTACAGATAGACCTTCCAAAGACTTGCGTTCCTTCCAAAATTGAATATCTGTAAAATAATAATTTTAAATTTAACTTATTTAAGATATATTGTTTATCTACAGTATAATATACGATATATATATATATATTATATCAATGGCAAAGAGTAAATACATAAGACATGCAGAAAAAATAAGAAATAAAAACTGTCTTATACAATAAGTTGATAAGGGACGTTGTTATTTTATTTATAATTTGAGTTTGACCCAAAAAAGCTTGCCCCCTCACAATGTAAGGAGTAAAATATATGAGTAGACATTCCAACACTATAATTTTAAAATAATTGGAAAAAAATTAAAAAATAAAATATTCAATAAGTTGGATAAAACATGAATAAATTTAAAAAATATATCAAACATTTTCATTGACAATTAGGTATACCAAATTTATGATTTATTAAATTGTTTATACCTCATTTTTTTTATTTTCGAATTTATATTAAGATAGACATTGTCTTCATGCTTCTTAGACAGTAGTAGTTTTCTATGTAAAATATAAAAACTATTGAGGAACTAAAAACAATGGCGGCTCGTGAGGTTCACATAAGGTGGTGCACAAAAAATGTATGTTAAATTGTAAAAAAATTAATTTTGCTATAGGTACATACCAAAATAATGTACCTACTTATCTTATCTATAAATATATACACTGGCAGCAGTTGATGGATAATGTACATTGTACAATAATGTGTTATCATTTTGACGAATGACGCAATATCGGGATAGCGCGACACGATATAATAGGTTCAGTGCACACATTAAATGTGCTCCAAATTGCTATATATTACTGACGTGTCGAGGCATGTAGTTAATTTTACACGGACGCCCATAAATAATTTAATCATTTATAGACACATTTCTTAACATAAAAGCTGCAAAAACTTTTTTTATTAATATTTTTTATATTACAGACCATTTGCATAATAATCAATTATATGTTAGAATAGGAATCTAATAATTTTTTATATAATTTTTTTGGGTGGGCACGTATTCCTGTGCACCATACCACGAGCCGCCACTGACTATATACCATACCACAACCACTCTAATACATATTTGTAGATTTTATATAAATTATTACCATTTTTGAAAGCTAACAACTCAAAAACACTATGCAATATTGATACAATAATTGTAGCTGCCAAAATATATGGTGAAGTCTCTAACAATGCTTCTTTTAATGAATCTTGATCTTGATCGTCTTCATTAGCATCTGATGCAAAAGTATCGCCTAAAAATCCAGCAGTCCATTTATTTCGCATGGTCTGAGCCGAATACATTTGCCATTTAAATAATGACAATGGTTGGAATGTTAGTGTTAAATCCAAATTACTGCAACATTAATAAACACAACTTTAATTTAGAAATTAATCAAAAATTATTGTTATTTACTTCACAGTATTATTAATTGGTTGATAGTCTCTAAGCATGTTCCAAAAATCATTGAAAAATACCATTGGCTTATATCGATTGTGCGGTAAGAATTCTAGATCTAAATATTAAATAAAACAAATAATAGATTGATATTTAATAGATAAAGTTATTTAATTACATGATAACATACATTCAGAAAATGGCTCAGGGAGAGATCCTTTAGTCCAATTAGTTTGATCAGTTACTAAACAAATTGTCAAATTTGGATGCCAATGTGATATTATTTCAGTCTCAAATTTTTCAGCTTTCTAAAACATAAAATTAATTTAGAAAAACCACTTTATAATAACTGTTTTTCTCTGTCTTTCACACAACAACCAAATTTATATACCATTAAAAAAAAATTAAATAATTTCATTTACTTCGATTTGTTCTGGAGTGGCAGATGTTTCACCAGTAAGTAAGTTATGAGTTTTTAAGAATTTAACTTTTTTAAACTTATTTAATTGTTTTGATGCATGAACAACGTAAGGGTCATTTTTACTTATATTTGAATTTGTCTTTTTAATAAAGTACACATGTAAATAAATTGATCCATTATTTTGCAAATTCTAAAAAACAAAAAAGTTACATATGTATACCAATATATCAAGCTAAAATTGTTCCAATTTATTAAATCATGTATCAGTTACCGATGATGGAATGAAAGATTTTTGGATAGTGTAAGTACCATCATTATTAGGTCCTGAAGTCCAGTCTCCATATTCTAAATCTGTTTTTTTCCAGACAAGTTCACTATCATCTATTACATTAAAAAGACTGTCTTCTGATAAATAGACATACATATCCTGAAAATAAAACATATTTTTTTTAATTTGACCACCTAATTCCAACAATTTTTATATAAATAATTATCATAAATTCATAAAATACATACAAATTTAGTACCAAACTCAAAAAAATTGACATTTGGAATGGAATCTGCAACTTGAGTAACACCATCAGGAGGTACAGTTGATGGCTTTTTGAACATTGATGTAATGAAATAGATAATTAATGATCTAACAATTAATGTTTTCACAACTCCAAAGAACATATTAAACCGTCCTTGTTGGGGTTGTGGCTGTTCGCCTTGCGCTGGTTCCACATTACCAGCCTTTAACAATACAATAAGTATTAATTTTTACAAATTAAATTAATTTTAATTATTAATCATTTACTATAAGAAATAGAAGTAAATTTTCAATTAAGAAAGCAAACAAATAGCAAATGTCAAAAACCACTTGAATATTTTGAACTAAATTAATAATTTGCTACTTTTATTTTGTAATAATATGTTTATAGTTTTTATACAAATTTAAAAATAACAAAAAAAGAATTATTAAGAAAATGTCAAAACACTATTTATATTCTTTCTCTGGTCTATACGCAATATAACAAATTAGCATTCAGTAGAGAAGCATAAACGTTTTTAAATTTATTATTAGATTATTAGAATTATTAGATTTATAAATATCAATAAATAAACTCAATATTTTGTATTTATACGATAGCGGGGCTACAACATTTTCACCCACCATGGTGAGGCTATAACAAATCAGTACCGTATATGGCAAGTTGAACCAAATTTATCCAAAACAAAAAAATTAATATATTTTGTTGTACCTATTATTTGATGAAAAAAAATAGATCATGTGAATAGTTTCATAGTAACTTAAAATAATTCTGATATATTATCACGGAAGTTTAGATAATAATATAAATAATGACAAAAAGCAGGGCATTTTAAAGTTTCACATATAATTAATTTGTTCTTTTTTTATTGAAAATCTCAAATGTGTATAAATTACACGAAAAAATGCAATAATGGAAATTGTAGAGTAATTAAAAATGTAATCGCGTTGAATTATAACAATGATTAATATTTCAAATAAGATAATTATTAAATAGGTATCTGGTATACATATAATAAAGCCAGTACATGTAGTAGGAAGATATTATCAAATTATAGTTTAAACCATTTTAATTCTTTAAATTTAAAAAAAGATAACAAAGTAACTTTTAAATTATATAGGTATCTATTGTCTATTGTATGTATTAATGTAATTTGATGAATGGTTATAAATCGATTAAATTGAATGAATCGGCAAATAATATCTTACAATAAGCTATATTTCATATTTAAATCAGTTTTATCATATAAATGTGAATGTTATCAAAATTTTTTTAAATTATTTTGTAGCTATAAGATTAAGATTTATTACATTTCAGAAATTTTAGGCGATAAAATAGCTTCACACGAACTAGATAGGTATCAATGAAAATAACATGCTAAACAAAGTCTAGTTAAATTCGTTATTTGACCCTATTAAATTGAAATAATTTGGTTTCGCCTTTTTTTAAATTCAAATAAACAAACGCAAACACAATATCAATGTGCCACGAACAATCACATATTATAGGACATGTAGACATAGTTAAACGATGTGCCTGTTGAAAGTGTACTGCGGAACACAAACATTTCCGAAAACCAAAAAACCGATTAAAAGGCGTTGGCCGCACGCGGTGCACCCGCCGAACCGAAAACCGTGCTCCCATCTATAGTCCCGGTCGAAAAGCCGGACTTTCGGTCTGAAGTAACGACAACGGCGGCCTTTCGAGAAATGTCCATCGGCCAGAAACAAATTATTATAATAATATATTATTCACTAAGTGCTTGTCTCACCCCATCGCCTGGCGGTGCTTCGTTTCTCCTGGCCACCTCGGCCATGACGTGCGTCGTAGACGTTCGTTGAGTCGACTATGAACGGCCAATGGAACACCATCAACGGCGGATGACACGAGCGGTGCGCTAACGGAACTGCGAATTATCACGTCCGGCGAGCGGGGCGCGCATACGCGAGACGTCTTACTATCAGACGAAACGGAACGAAAAAAAAAAAAAGCCGAAATCCAATAGTAGAATAGAGTAGAGTAGCGCGAACGTGTGCGTGTGTGCGTCCCGAGTGGCTAAGTGTTCGGAGGTTCGGTCACCGGTACTCGGTCGGTGGTCGGTCGTACGATTTATTATTTATCCCCCTATGGGCCCTATATATAGATATAATCGGCGAGCCAAGCTACTACAACTTTACTGTCGAATACGACGTGACCGTACCGTAGATACCACATCCGGTATTGTAGTGCGGGGGGGAGTGCGGTTGATAAGAACAACACCGCCCGGTTGGACCGCAGAGTGACCAACCTAGCCGTGGGCCCCGAGCCCGTCGCGTTGGCGGCGCTGTTATCATCGTCGTGGTTTTGCCACCGTACCGCGTGCGACTACGTAGTGGGTACGTAACTAGTTTTCGCAACTTTGTAACCCCGCCTCCGCCCATCGTCGTCGACGACGTTCTACGGTACAATCTTAGATTATTATAATAATTTTTTTTTTTTACGTTTATCAACGCATTTTCACAATAATTGTTTTTTGCGTTTAGCGTTTTCCGTTCCGATCTTCCACGGACCTCTCTCATCGTGCGACGGCGCCGCGTAAATCGCACCATAGATAAAGAAAGAACCACAATTACGCCCCCGCCCCCGTCGACTATACGTGCAGTGGAGCAAGTGAGCAACGAGATCCGTTTCGCGCGCTCGGTGGCTCGGTCGCAACTCGCCACCAACGTTCTACAAGTACGCTCGTCGCGAAGTCACGGTAACGCGCGCGTTGTCTGCCCCTGTGCCTGTACCCGTGTGTGCGCGCGCGCATCGGACGATCCACATCGATCAGACGGTTCGCAATCTCATCATACTCATTCCCAATTCGCCGTCCGTCCGACCGGTTCGATTGTCGCAACATTGCGCCGTCCCGCCTAAGCAGCTGCTGCAGCAAAGCCGACGAAACGGTTCCCACGACAGGAACACGACTTGTCTGGAGACTTGTCAAAGACACCGATGTAAGTACCTACCCGTACCGATTTCAGCGACCGTACGCGCGTGACTATCTGCAAACGCCGTATTTTTAGCGTGGGGCGCTGTTGTTTTTCCGCGGGTTTTCCGGTCTTCGTGTCGTAATACGTGTACGATTTTGTTTTGTGTTTCAGCTTTGGCCAAGTCGACGGAAGCGAACGACATTCGCTAATCATTTCATCGTCAGTCCCGCGTCCCAGAAGGGCGACACCATTTATATGAAGTTTCTCGACACGGGTAAGCAGACGTCGCGACACACACGTGTTATTTAATGCTTGTGATCAATTAAATAACGATTACCCGAGCTCTGATGTATCATAATATAAGTGTTCAATTTTTCCCGTTCTCTACGTGTCACTAGAATTTTGCCGATAATAACCTTGAAATCCCGTGTGGCCAACGTGTTCTATAAATACGGGATATAGAGGTCAAATTACGAATTTCTCAGCGGCCATATGTTTCACGCGTTGAAAATCGAATCGAGCTTTTTCCTTTCCCGCTAGACATTATTTTGCCAATTTTTCATGCCCCCGCCAGATTCCGTAACACTAATGGCACAAAACGCTAGTCTGTCGATTCGAAATTTATGAGGTTAACATTTTTGATCACTTTAATTACAATTCTGATCGTAATATTATGTCTATTCTGGTATTGTCCACAAAAATTTAATAGACCCGATATGAAAACATAATGTACCACGTAATAATTGTTATTGCTCAATACTTAACACTGGTAATTACTAATTTGTATAAAATTTAAAATACTATAATCTGCTAATAGGTATCAGATACCCTAACTTAATTTTATATACTACTATTTTTTAGTAGATAAAAACTAGGTAGGCAAAGTCATTATCTGTTACAAGTTACATTATGATATAGAAATTTAAAATAACTTAAAATCTTGATGCAATTATAATGTTTTGATTTAAATTGTCATTATTTAATTCAATTGTACTACCCACTGTGTATGAATTATAGATTTTATATTTTTAGATTACAATAATGAGCATTGTATAGCACTTATTAGCTATTAACAATGATTTTATCTTTTACTTGTAGATATACATATTTTATTGTTTATGCATTTGTTATGACTCATTAATTACTTACCTTTTAAACAGACTGAGATATATTTGAGAAACCTCATATAGCTTAATACTGATAATTATCTAGGTATTTACAAAACGGTGAGGAATCTACCTATTTATTCAACATAAAATAATGTATTTAATTTTAGTGTATTGTTATTAAATATTTATATTTTGATTTGATCATTTGAAGATACATGTATATTTGTGTTCATACTTGGTTTATCAAACATTAAATCAGAGATGATCATGAGATGTGATTTGAACTGTTGTAACTATATTTTTTTTACTGATTAATTATAGGTATAGTTGCAGTATTAGCCATTAGATTTTTTTAGGTCATACTATCATAGGTTATACTACTGATTTGATAGCTTGTTTAAAAATTAAGTAGATAGCCTAAATAAATAATTATCTTTATTTTGATGATTAGAAATATCTCGCCACAAAAAAAATATTGGTTGATATTAATTTAAAAAAATTTTACTCCGCATTATGAAGTAATTTTATATCACATATTGTAATGTAGGTATAACCTTTATGTTGCAGTTGGATACATATAATTAATTATGTTAAATATACAATAAATAGTTCAGTTTAGTAAATACACATGTTAGACACCTAACTATTATCATAATTTATTGAGTTATAATTCCTCAAGTACTTAAATATAGTTGAACTAATTTTGTATGAAGTTATACCAAGCTAATATGTTTTAAAGTTGTATTTATAATACTTATATGATATATGAGTAGGTGGTAATTATCTTTTATATGTTACATATATAGTTTGACATTATTATTGATATTACCATCATTGGCAATTATATATTACTATATTCAATAAAAAAAAAAAAGTTTGATAATTTGTACCTTATAAATGGGTTTTTAATGAAAATTACCACTATAAAGATGTTATTATTATTTTGGTGTAAAACATAAAAATATTTCCTATTTAAACTGTCTAATGTTGATTTAGGCATAAAATCTGAAAATTATTTTTAATTGAGTCCAAAGTATTTATAGTTATTACTTATTACTATAACTTACAATAAAAATAACATTTATTTTATAGAATAGTACTACCTAGTTAAATTCTTAAACCATATAATTTGACATTAATTTTACCTTTTCATTGATCACTATTAATCAAATTTATTAAAAAGTTAATCAAATTTTAATGACTTATTAGTTATTATATTTTATTATTATATGGTTATATAATCCTTATGAATTGAATCAACTGATAAGTAAAAAAAAAGTTATAGGTCTTAATATTTAAATATGAAGCTAACAATATCTGAATATTATATCAAATATATGATATTTTTTTTTTAAGTTAACTATTTTTCATGGATTTTAATAAATGTATTAACACGATCTAATATTAGTTTAGAAGATATAAAATTAATAATCTATTTAACTTTATTAAAAAAAAAAATAATAACAAATTTCTAGTTAGTAAATCCTACTAATACATTATATAAAGTATATTCAAATAACAATATTATTTATAATAAATTACTCAAATCTTGTGTCTTAAGGAAATTGTACTACCTCTAATAGATAAATAACTATTTGATTCTTAAAAAAAATTACTTTATCTCATCAAATATTATTGTTTATGTCAGCGCTCCCAAACTTTTCCGACCACAGTACCCTTGAGAAATAATTTATGTTTCGTGGAACCTTCTTTTTTTTAAATAATTTTTAACAATATATATATAATACAAAATAATTTTCTCAATAAGGTTCTGCGGAAGACATTGGGAAACGCTGGTCTATTTTATGTATGCATCTATAATTATTAGGAATATTTGCCTATGGTTTTGAATTTACAAATTTTGATTTCTTTAAAATCAATTTACTCATCACAACTGTTTTGGACACATATTGTAATATAGCCAATGTAGGTATATCTAAATCTTACACTTAGGGTCATATAAATTATAAAAAAGATCTTTGCTGACCCAAACATATATAATATATTTAATCGTGTTTGCAATTTTTATTTTATAGAAAATAAGTATTAAAATATAATGAATAAGTATTTTGTTGCAGCATGCAATTATTTAGAGACGTGTTCAGAAAAATTTAAAATTTATATTTTAATGTGCCTATCTACCACAAATTAAATATAATCCATAAAAATAAATCAGATTTTAGATTATGAATTATTTGCTGCTGTTAAATTGACCATTAAAACCTTGTCCTTGTTAGAATGACACTGGTCACTGGACATTAATTAAGAGCTATTTAATTAGGGCTCACTATTGTTGTTTTAGTAATATAACGATGTCTATTATCCATCTTTTTATTGATTAATTTGCTTATTATTTAAAATAAATGATTTTAGATTTAATATTCACTTTTAGTTTAAAAATGTGTAAACACTATTGACAATATATTATTCAAATAAACTATCGAAAAAAAAATATATAATAAATGTAATTAACACTTGTAATAAGTGCATATACTTAATAGGTATGAGAATATTATATAAATTTAACAACTAATAATTTTAGTTACCTAACTTGTCAAAAATAAAAAATTGAATCGTTATTTTATTATTTACAAATGTATAATATCTAACACCTTGTTGTTTGAATGCATAATCGCTGCTGTGTCTCAATCCATTTATAAAATGTTTAAGGCTTTGTATTGATACTTTATTTTCCATAGAAAACACTAGATCTAAAATAATTCTTTATTTATCATTACTTACATCATATTACATATTAATTATATTCCTAATATAATTTTTTATAAATCGTTTTTCCAATATTGATAAATAAAATTGAATTTCTACTAAACTTGCAAACTAAATTTTAAAATTCAACCATGTTGAAATCCGATTCTAACACGCCCAAGTACTTGAAATTACATTATCCCTTATCCCCAAAACTACATTCAACCCCACCCCGCACAAAGTTTGACAGTTCATTCGATTATGTTTCTATTCGTATGTACGAATTATACGGCTGAAAAAAAAATCGTAAATTTTCTTAATTTCTGGCAAACAACGGAAAAAATACTATTTATCTAATGATTTAAGGGACGAAAAATTAGGAACACGTCGTATATAATTATCTTACAAAAAAATCTGTACGAAACGTGCGAGTAAATAATGCTGGGTGTAGTGAAGTACTCATTAGAAGTCAGTACTCGTAATGGTAATTTATTGACCTGGACAAAACGACGCTCGGCGGCGTGTTCGGGCATGCCCACGAACCGCGAGTTGTCACTGGCTCAGGCCTCCTCCAGACCACCAGTAGGTATATTGATTTTACGCCGCACGCCTGCACACTCCGGTTAGTCTGTCTGTCGTCAGCTTTCGTCGTGCACCGCAGCTTGTTTTATTCGCTGGTAAATTTTTAAAAAAAAGTTCGGAACCCCAACTGCCATCGTCGTCGTCACCGCCAATATTCAAAACTGTCGCGACTCAAAATAGATTTCAGACTTCTGAAACCGATTTACAGTTTAAACATTATTTTACTGAAAACCTCTCGTAAACATATGGTGGTGCTATCTCGTATAGGTGAGTGTATATATTCCCCCAAACTAATAATTATTGTCAAAACCCGATTATTGCAAATTTTCAATGCAGTTTTGACGATCACTGCAGTCCATCGATTATAAAAAATCAAAATCAATTATAAATCTATGTTTTTATTATTTAATATATTTGTTTATTGTTAAAAATAAATTAATATTAAAATACATTTATATTGTTTTATAGTATTATCTATATAATATAGATATAAATTCTAAAGCTGTGAGATATAGGTAGTAGAAAAGCATATAGATACTGTACAGAATATAAATAGATATATTCACAAATATGTAATTTCACTTTTTTTACATTTTCGAAAAAGTATAATGGCTTAAAAAAATGTATATTAAAATAATATCATAAACAACAATATTTTTTAACCTATTATAAATATATATATTATGTTTCATGTAAAAACATAGTTACAATTATTATTATTTATAGGATGTATAATTTTTCAGTTAATAATGAAAGAATTATTTTTTTCCAGTATCGCCATCATTATCCAGAGCAAGATCTGGCAGTTGTAAAAAGCTCATAGAGCCATTTATTGGCCCTGCTACAAGGTGCATGAGTTCTTTAAAATACCAGGGTTTTAGTTTTCGGTAAATATTATGAAATAGTCATTTAAGAATGAAAATTGAATAAAATTTTACTGTTTAAATGTCTTATTTTTATAGAAATTTGTTGGAACAGGACATCAAAATACTGCTGCAACCGACACAGGAAATCGCAACCATTCAGGGAAACGTGACGGGTTATACTTAATACAGGAACAATACAGCTGCGACCATGGGTAGCTTAAACGTAAATCGGAATGTCAGTGATGCATTCTATCGATATAAAATGCCTAGACTTATGGCTAAAGTTGAAGGCAAGGGTAATGGCATCAAAACCGTGATTGTCAATATGGCTGAAGTGGCTAAAGCTATTGGAAGACCCGCTACATGTAATTTAAAACTAATAGTTAAAGTTTATATACAATATTGAATTTTTTTATTTCTTTTTATCAGATCCAACTAAGTTCTTTGGCTGTGAACTAGGTGCGCAAACTCAATTTGACTTTAAACATGATAGATTTATTGTAAATGGAGCTCATGATGCTGGCAAACTTCAAGTAAGGGAATAATTTGATTTAATTAATTCATATATTTATACTATTTGAATCATTAGATTTTTGCTATAACTAAATTAATATTTTAAGGATCTTTTGGATGGTTTTATTCGGAAATATGTGTTATGTCCAGAGTGTGATAATCCAGAGACTGATTTAATGATCAGTACTAGAAAGGGAACAATACATCAGGGTTGTAAAGCTTGTGGTTATTATGGTTCTTTGGAATCCAATCATAAACTGAATGCCTACATATTGAAGAATCCACCAAGTAAGGGTTTTAGCATTATATATTTTACACCATCATTACTAAACTCTTAAATTTATTATAGATTTAAATCCAGCGGCTCAAGGATCATCATTAACTGAAGGAAAACGTAACAAGCGTTCTAAGAAACATGGCGGCGAAAACGGTGAAGGAGGCAGGTCTAGTTCTCCAGAAGACAACAATTCAGAATTGATAGTTCAAGCTCCAGAAAAACTAGCTGAAGATGTATGATTTAAAATTTTCTATTATTTAACATGACAATATTTACATGGAAATTATATGTAGTGCTTGACCAGTTGCTTCATATTTTGAAATGATAATTTATACATGATGATAATATTATCTTATTGATCAATTCTCATTATTCCAAAATGACTTAACATTTTTAAAATCATTAAAAATCTTTTTTAAATATTAACCATAAAATCTAAAAAAAAAATATTTTTTAGACATTTCAAGTTCCAATTTAGTTGAAATTACTTATTTAAACAATAAATAATGATATGTTAATTATTTTGTTATAATTTAATAATGTCATTATACATAATTTTACTATAGGTAATAACGTTTTTGATTTATTTTAAAATATTTTATGAATCTATTTTTATAGTAATATTTTATTAAATTTTAAGTTATATAAGTTGGTGTTATGTATATTTAAGTAATTAAATATTTATAAAACAATAAGCCCAACATTTTCTGAAAAATGATATCAATCTATTATAAGTTATAACACTAAAAGTAAAATAAATGACTTTAATATTTGTATTATATAAATAAAAATTTGTTTTCATTCAAAACAGAAAAAAAATATTTTTAATCTTTTATTTTGACTGGAAATGATGTAAGAAAAAAATCCCATAAACATTAATAGATTTTAAAATAATGATTGTTTATTAAAAGTTTGAGCAATATATATACACAAGCATATCAAAAAGAAAAACAAACTATTTCTAACTAATAATTAAACTGATTTTGTATTGATTAAAAATATAATTTATTGACATCAAGTTTATTTTTGATACTATTTCAAAATATAAACACTGGTACCTCGCCATTACATAAAATGTGTTAAATATAAGTTTTGTAAATATTAATATGTTTTATTATTGATTAATTTAGGATGTTGATGATAAATGGGCTGTTGATGTATCTGATGCGGCAGTAAGAGCTCGTATGCAAGATTTAACTGACGGAGCTAAAGGATTAACCATTGATGAAGATACAGATAAGACTGAAAAAGAAAGAATGGATATATTTTACAACAAGGTAACAATTTGCACTAAAATATATAATTGATATTATCTTAAACCCATAAAAAAAAACTAAATGTTTTTTTTTTTTTATAATTAAATTTAATTAGATAAAATGAGTAACCAAACCAATAAATGTAAAATATTAGTAACTAACAGAGTAACAGCAATTTAGTGAGCAATTGCAAATCATGCTATTTTTTGGAGGTTATAGAGATTTTTTGAAGAAATTAAAAATTAAATTAATAATCTGCTGATCTATTTTTAACTTTAAAAAATAAATAAAATTACTCCTGTATGTTAAAGCTGTACTTTACATTAAATGTATTTGAATAGGAGAATTATGAACAAAATGAAATTAAAAATCTATATCTACAACAAACAATATCACGTTGCAATTAGTAATTTAAAATTGAAAATTATGATGAATTAGTGATGCATTAGATAATAATCATTAATCTTAAATTCTTAACTATATTTAACCAATGCAACACATGCTGGTCTAGTGTCTTAAATAAATTTCAATATTACTAAGCGACTGATTGTAGAACATACTGTAACCCAATTTTGAGTTATAAGGAATTTCATGATTAATAAGAACTAATCATTCTTACCAAAGGCCACGTTTATTTTACTTTTGTAAATAGTATATTTCTAACATTTGTAATATTTTTAAATTTTTATTTAAGTTTGCAATATTTCTTATGTATTCATATTTGAAAAAAAATGGGATTAATACATCTCAATAAAATTACTGTATATATATATAATCATCTATATTTACCCTATAAAATCAAGTTTGATTTTTCAACTCCTAAACATTGCTTTTTGTTAAGAATAAATTAACAAGTTTGGTTCTATATAAAATTTTATTATTTTGGTTTAAACATTTTACTAATGAGTTTTGTTTATGTTGCTAGGTTTCTTTTTATTTATCTATTTATTGATATCAAATTTAACTTGTTTTATACATTTTATACTGAAACATTATGTATACTTTACATTGTTTATAGGTTCAAAAAGCACGAGATTCTGGTTTAATTTCAGACTCAATTACTATCAAAGAAATTGTAGCTGAAGCTGAGCGTTTAGAAGTAAAGAGCAAAGCTACATTAGTGTTGGCTGAACTATTATTTGATGATAAAATCCATTTGCAGGTACATTAGCAAATATTGTGTGCTCTTAATAGAAACATTGATTATGTAAAAAATACTCATTAATATTGTTGTTTTGGTTTTAGTTGAAAAAACACCGTGTCTTGTTCTTACGTTTTTGTCATGAGGATCAAAAGGCTCAAAGATATCTGATGGGTGGGATAGAACAAGTGATTGGACTCCATAAGAGTAGTTTGTTGCCGAAAGTTGCTGCTATACTGAAGGTATTTTTTTTTTTTATTAAGTAGTTTTGCTTATATTTTGTATCAATAAATTATTATAAATTTATTTCATATGTTAAGTTATTTTACGATGCGGATATTTTGGAAGAGTCTGTATTATTAGATTGGGCTAGTAAGATCAGCAAAAAATATGTCTCTAAAGAGCTTAGCCAGGAAATACATAACAACGCTAATCAGTTTATTACATGGCTACGTGAAGCTGAAGAAGAAGAGGAAAGCGGAGAGGACAGTGATGATGATGTAGAGGTAAACCATTTATTATTTGAAATTTACACAAGTTTGCTATATTGTATTCCATATTTCTTGATTATGTTTGTTTCATTGATTTTGCTTATGAATGAATAGTTATTTGTTCTTTCATAAAGAAATACTTTTTAACTTTTTAAAGCCAATATTTATTGAAATTACTTTTTTTCTAGATTGAATATAATGACCGTGTGCATACTAGCACATTAAAAGCAAAACCCGTACCACCAGTTGCTGCCAAATCCAATGATGATAATGAAGATGACGTTGATATTGATGCCATCTAACTATCTTGGTGGACAGAACATCTTAAATTTAATTATTCAAATAAAATTAGCTTACAATATTATATAATCAAATATACACTTCAAAACCAACTAAAACAATTTCAACATTTCATTTATCCAATTCTAATTTACAATATATAAGAATATTAAGTAACATTTAAAATCCTTCTTGTACCCTTTGTTTTTTTTTTATTATTATAATTATTATAATTTATTTATAATTGGTAGACGGCTGCAAATATGTTTTACTAAGTGGCTATTCACTATTATACAAGTGTATGCCATAAGTTAAAAGTGTATTCAATTACAGTAGCCATTCTAATAAAGATTTCCAGTAATTAAAAAATTAATTATATGACTTATTTTATTTTATTCTTACCTCCCAGACATCGAATATTATATTGTAATAATAATCAGCACAATATATTTGTTAAATTTGAATTTACATGTTAAATACTTTTACATATTTTGATTCAATACAAATGCAACTGAAACATAATATTGTTATTTTAATTATTATTATTATTATTATTTTTTATAAAACAAAAAACAATATGTTTGTTTTGTATTTTAATTATGTTTTATTTACTGCTTGAATGAATGCATACCTTTTAACAGCTTTTTAATGCACAAAACTATTTCAGACCCTAATTAAAAATAAATACTCATGATTTAATAATTAGGTTAAAATACTATAAATATATAAATGATTACAAAAAACATTTAAAAATGTATTCAGCATTGGTTTGTAGCATTCTCTTGCAAAATGTTTTCAAATATTATCAATGCCTGTGACTACATTCATGATTATTTCTAGCATGTCTGTGTGACATACTGACTTGTATGAGCGAATGATGTTATAAGAAACCAGAAAAAATTTATTTAAAAACAACAATTTTTGACAAGTTTAATTAAAGTATTTGCACTTTAAAAATAATGGTTCAGGGCTAACATTTGGAACATTTCAAAAAAATTTTGTGTTCCGTCTATCCACGTCACGATAATTGTAAGCAGGCTGTACGAGAGCGAATCATCAACCACTTACTTTCTTTGACATTGGTATTACTGTGTACGTATTTTTTCAGATTATTATCTTTTATTACTTATCTATTTTTTAACTTTCCCATGCACTTTGTGATAACATTGGTGTGTTATTGTCTGTATACTGTATAGTACTTGTTATTAGTTTTTCACGTGTAAGAATTGATGGTCAATTAATTTTTTGACTAAAATTGCTACGAATTACGAAAGTTATACCACAGAACGTTATACTTAAATCATTTCTCGTTGTTTCGGCTGCTAAACGTCCCGAGGTAAGTAACTCTTGATTATGTTTAGATTACTGTTCTAAGACATTTGTGCTTACAAATTGTCAATTATTATTATAATAGAATATATTTATGTTAACTACCACTACCATTTTCAGGTAAATAACAAAATAATGTTAATGCGTTATTATAAAATAAATATATAAAGTAGCAGCTCAAACTGATGAACCTACTTTCCTACTGTCTACTATAAAATATGTATTCTTGATGATTACTATAGTTATTTTATAAATAATAATAAATCTTTAACTTCATTAGGAAATATTAAATTTCACATTAAAAATTCATATTTATTTTAAGTAGTTTAATAAAAGTACATTTATACAAATTAGGGCAAAGAAATTATAGTATCCAAGCTACTCTGCACTGATTAACATTTCCTATATAAAGCTGTAATAAGCATTTTTAGTATTGTTCAAAAGACAAAAGCTAAACATCTAAACCACAATTAAAAGTAGGAAATGTTTATACGATATTGTGCTCAAATCCTGATGTACTATAAAGGCAGACTGTAACCAAATAATATTTTTTCCAATTATCTATTTATTAATATATTAGTAAATTTATAAGTTATAACTACATAATTATATTTTAGTAATTATATTAAGCTCTTTTTGATTGCAATATGTTATTACTCCTTCCAAAACTTAATAAAATTTATTTTATGTACTTTTTTTTAATTGTATCTTTCAAGTATATATTAAAGCTACATGCTTATATAGTTATATCTATAAATCCATAATAAATACTACCTAACCTAACCTATTATATAATATAATACCAAGTCAATGACAATATTTTAAATATTTGTTGTAAACAGTATCTTATTTTTAATGATGAATACATAATATTATCATTAATGTAATTATAAGTTTTTTTTTTTTAGAAATATGAGTTCCCCGTACCAGGGTGCATTGACATGTGTTACATGTCAAATTGTGTTTGAAACTGGTGATGCACATCGTATACACTATAAAACAGATTGGCATCGTTATAATCTCAAAAGAAAAATCATTAATCTTCTCCCTGTTGAC
Organism: Rhopalosiphum padi; assembly: GCF_020882245.1. Taxonomy (NCBI): domain Eukaryota; kingdom Metazoa; phylum Arthropoda; class Insecta; order Hemiptera; family Aphididae; genus Rhopalosiphum; species Rhopalosiphum padi. The sequence continues at coordinate 47,874,582 of NC_083598.1, read as the reverse complement.
CGGCCAACATTTGAATCCCGAATACTGAATCAACAAATCAAGGAAAATGAAGAAAATACAAAGAGCTCTATTTATTGCACTATTTGCAGAAAATCTTATAATTCACAAAAGTCCTTTGACAGCCATACTTCTTCTAAACAGCATAAAACTTTAGCATTGCAATCTGACAATGAACATAAAGATATTGGTGTACCTGCTGCCAAGAAAGTAGTTAAGCCAGTTGAAACTAAACCTGTTGAAGAAAGTGATGACGAGTATGAGGATGTGGATGACGACGAAGAATGGGGTGAAGTGGTCAGTGAAAACAACCCCATAGTAAACAATATATGTTTATTCTGCCCTCAGAGCAGTGAAAACTTATTGCAAAATATTAAACACATGTCTGACGCTCATTCATTTTTCATACCTGATATTGAGTATCTGGTTGATTTGAAAGGATTATTGGTGTATTTAGGAGAAAAGGTATGTCAAGGCTTTATGTGTTTATGGTGTAATGATTCTGGGAAAAATTTTCATTCAATAGAGTCTGCACAAGCACATATGATTGACAAAGGTACTTTTATAATGAAATGAGATTGTTTTAAGTTAATATGAACAATTAAAAATAATTTTAAATAATTTTAGGTCATACTAAAATGATTCATGAAGGTGAAGCATTACTAGAATATTCAGACTTTTATGACTATTCATCTAGTTATCCAGCTGACACACCTGTAGATGATTATCGTATAATTGAAGATGTTAATTCTCAATTAATTCTTCCTTCTGGAACTAGAATTGGAAAACGTTCATTAATGCGATACTACAGGTAAAGCAATAAAATAAATGTTTTTCAAGTTGATTAAGATTTATCAATTCATCAGCCTTTTGGATAGGTTATTGATAAACAAAGTTTTATTATTAATTGATTTTAGGCAAAATTTGAATCCAAACCACGATTGGGAAGCTATGAAGGAAACAAAACTGAACAAAGTAATCAATCATTACAGACATGTAGGATGGACAGGAACTTTCCCTGCTGCTGCTGCTAGGTAAGAATCGTAATCAAATCAAAATATGGTTAATCAATTAAGGAATTTTTAACTGCAATCGTCATACAAAAATATAGCATTTATATCTGATCAATGGTCTGATAAAACTAAGATGTTTATTTTGATTTATGAACGTAATGATTACTATGTGCCATTGATTACTTCATTAGGAATTTTCAATGTTTATTATTCAACTGAAATATCAATAAACACAAAACCTGTTTTTAATTAAATCAAATAATTTTTGAAATATTAAAAATTGTGCTTTGGTTTGAATATAATGCACTTATAATTGACTTGTCAATAATACTTATTAATGACTAATGTATACCAATTGAAAAGAGTCAATTCATTAAGATAATACAATTTATAGATTTAACTCATACATATAAATTTTAATTTATTTTATCAAACACTGAAAAGTTGCCAAAGTACTCTTATCAAATATACTATATATTTGTCCTAACAACATTACAAATTATAGTCTTCTTTATTAGCATCCTTATGATAAGTAAAATAATATATTTATTTTAATTATTATTATATATAAATGAGATAATAAAAAACATTCATGAATATAGTTAGTATAATATTAATAGCATTTTTGTTTTTCATTTGTAACTTAGAAATTAAAATATATTCAGAATTTTATTTTTAATTGCAAAATTAATGTATGTCTATTCTAATCAAACTACACAGTTAATTAGCTAAATATTTTCAGCTGTTTTGTATATTATGATGACATGTAAGACAAACTGTGTTAATGAAACATAATGGTATCATAAATGTTTTTACTTCAGTTTACACTATAATTTAACATCTTACTTCTCCACTGCTATAAAAAATGTTCTCTTATATTCCCAAGACAATTAACTATAATTTATTTAATAAATTACATTGATATGTTTTTACAGGAAAGCCAGAGATTTGAAAATTATGAGACAAGTACAAACAAAAATGTACATGCAATTAGGAGTTAAAGCCAACAAGTTCCAAAAGCATTTCCGCCAGCAAGTCAATTTTTAGATTTGATTTTATATTTTTTAAAATACTTAGTATAAGCTGTTTTATTATAAAACAAAATATATCATCATAATGTTATTTTTTAATACTAATCTTAAAAATAAATTAATCATGATTATAACTTAAATGTTATTCAATTGTTTATAGTACCTTTCAAATGTTTTGGTGGACATATTTTTGAGTAAATTGAAATAAATGTTAGAGACAAAACTTCTACGATTAAACTGTGTGAAATTCTTACATTGATATGCTATAATAAATTAAATAATATTTAATTTGTATGGCTAAATAGGTATGTAATGAATGTTTCATTTAGTTTTAATATTTGGGTAATTAAAATGTATAATACTTTTGGTCTAAAGCATGGGAAATTTTTTTTTGACAAACTTATAGATACTTTAAATTTAGGACTGGGTGACATTATTACTAAGTTACTGACCCATTTAATAGCTACATATACCCATATAAACTTTATCAGGTCATATGCGCAACAAATTATGACTAGTATTATTATTTTTGATTCATTAGTTATGAACTTGGTAATATTAACATGGATATAGTAAAAAGTATATGGTATTCCATATTTCTTATATTAAACTATGGATACCTACTTAAATAACCATGTCTGTAACCATGAATAAAGATAATATTTTATATTTATATATAGCCGTGATTTGAAAAATACATGATGAGCAAGTTTCTGCTTTACTTCAAGCTAGCTTAAACAAAAATATAGAATGGTAATGGTAAATTCTTACAATTGTGCTCATTAAATTGTTTTACAACTTTTAATGTGACAAGTTTAAAAATAAATTAAAGAAAAAAAGGTGATGAGACATTATTTAATAGACTTGTTATTAGTGTTAAAACTGTATAACAAAATTGCATGAGGTATTGGAATTAAATAATAAAGATTTTAGAATAAAAAATAAGTTTAGTAAAAATAAAAAAACCTGATAAAGTTGACCTGATTTTTTCACAGACAAAAGTTTAAGGTAGAAACATATAATTATTTACTTGATATAATAATAAATAATAAGGAAAAAAATGTAATAAATGAGAACTACCTATTCGGAAGTACCCTTGTACTCAAAGATTGTATTTGCTCAGACCCTGAAAATGTTCAAACTATTAAGTGCCAAGTGGTATACATGAAAACCCAATAATTAACTTAATTGAACATTATTCACAGTTTAACTAGATAACTACAATAATTAGTATTACAATAAGATTCAATAAATAAAAATTGTAATGATATTTAATAAAAAAACAATCCATCTTTTAACAACGAATCCTACTCTGAACCAGAACTAAATATTAACCACTCTTTAAATTATGATACGCATTTTACTAATTGATATATATAAAACTAAAAAATTAGATTAATATTTAAATATATGAAAATCTCTGTCTTTAAAGGTCTGTCGCTACTCAATATTAAAATTACCAAGTGAAAACTAAAAGTTAAAAGTTTAACATTTCCCAAACGGCACTACGGCCGTCATACGGGAGTTTACCAATTGCGCTCGAAACATTTTAGGGTGGTAATAGGGTCGATATACCAATTGCGCTCTAAAAATGTTAGGGTCGATAGACCAATTGCGCTCAATACATTTTACATTACCTAAGGAAAACTTAATAACCGATGTTTTTGCGAGTTAAAAGTAAAAGTCTTCCAAGTCGGTAAAATGTATAGGCTTTATACAGTTTAGTTAATGAAAATTAAAATAAAATAATATTAATAATAATAAGAGACTCGGTGGTTAAATCATAAAGGTATAATAATAATAATAATAATACGATTTTGAGTTTAAGGTAATCATTATGCTTGTATTTTGCACGTTTTAAGAATAATAATAATTTTTTAAATAATAATTTGAGCATGGCAATTAGAATAATATAATTTGAATACAAACGCAATTGATATATTGACCGTAAAATATAAAGAGCGCAATTGGTACACTAACCGAAAAATATAAGAGGCGCAATTGGTACACTGACCCTAGTATAAACATTTTGTTTTAGGCGCAATTGGTCCATGCCCCGTCATACACGGGGCAAATGTAAACTGGGCCCGCGATTACCTTTTTTGTTGTAAACTCGGCCCGAAAGTTATAGGTAATAAAATAGGTAGATTGTAAACTCGGATTGGAAATTACAGGTAATAAAAAAGGTCGGTTGTAATCTCGGCCCGATAATATTTACCAATAAAATATAATAAGTACGACATAATTTAATCTGAAAGTAATAAATAACAACTAATGCCTGTGAATTTTTTCATGCGCATTTTAATTCAAGTTTCAATTCCACTCACCCCAATATATATTCCGTCATTGCGAAATTAAAATAAATACAAACAGAAACGTTCATTAAAATCAACAGCCTAGATGCACCATTTAAATTTCAGAATACAAAAACTAAAAAAAAAGAGAACTCTTAGAAAGAACACTTACAAAATATAAAAATAAGGAAATATCAGTAAGTGAATACGTTAAACACATGGCATTTTATTTAAAAAAGTAGATTTATACATTATATTTTTACACTTTTTACACTTACAAATTTACATGAATACATTTTACAGTTATAACGATTTTCATACTATGAATAATAATACGAAAATGAAAATAATGTTTGAAGGATAATGAGAATCGCCTTCTCGTGGTGTCCTCTGGGTAATGCTAAATGGTTCTTAAAAATATTATAAGAAAATTATATAAAAACATTTTTATCCGGGCCGAGTTTACACCTAAATAATTTTTATCTGTAAAAACCCCGGGCCGAGTTTACAATCGCCCCATACACTATACACTGTCACACTGACGCGTCTCGACCCATTGATAAACTCAAAAACTATAAACTATAATATATTAATAGGTATAATTTTTTGTTTACATTTAAATCATTAATAGTATTTAGTATTTACTCAAGCACACTACGCATTCAATAGTTGGCGCACGAGGCACGACCATAAAAATACTCCCGAACGATTTTTTACTATCACACGGTGACCAACTACCATACAATACACACATGTAACGGTAGTAAAACGTTCTGCACAGCAACCGGTACGTTATGGCCTGGACCTATGGGGGGCGACAGCACTATAGTCACTACACAAGTACACAATAAAACGCTGATCATGGCTAACCGGCAACCATCAACCATTAACCAGTGTATAACACGTTTCTCTATCGGCCAATCCCTTTCGAGTATTCAACCAGTCGCGCTGTATGCCTATACATACCATCAACGATCAACCAAGGCCCAAGGTATGTGTCATGTACTCACGTGATGCGCTCTGTTGATCTCGCAGTGACTCGACGTTAATCTTGTACTTAGCTTTTTTGTTGATTTTTAATACCTGGGTACACCTAGCTGTCTCGAGTGTCTCGGCGTTAAGGACGCACCTCAACGACCGATTCCTGCGATTCGCATTCAAACGCTGTGGCGACTATAAATAAAGGCCGAATTTAACTTCCGCCGACGCCGCACCAATTTTTTCTATCAGGTACCTACTATAGTATATTATAGGTAGTGTCTGTTGTCTGTACTCTGTATGCGTGTGCCGTGTATGTTCCTCTTCCTGTGTGTCCCTCTATAATTAGACCCGTTTCATACGTCGCGTTTTCGTTTACATTGTTCAAAGATCATACGCGTGACACGTCAGACCGACGATGGCGCGTTTCCCTCGTATAACATCCCTAAAAATATTTAAAATATAATTTTATATTAATATATAATAGATACTTAAAGTATTCTAAATGTCTTGATATTTATTTTGGTTTTAATATTTCGAACTTCTCAATTACATATCATAATTGATTGAAGTTGTGAGGTCATGCTCCATGAAAATCTACCATAAAATCTAGTCCCTTTTGTTTTTATAATTATATTTATTTCTGAAAATGACAAATCACAGAAGCAGCTAGTAAACATTATACTCACAAAATTGGATAGTGCTTTGAGTACATTAGGATAATTGGTTAGGTTAGGTTAATCAAATTCTAAATTAAAAAAACTTGTATTATCTACCTAGTACAGTATATTAAATTGTAACTGATTATCTTATACAATTACAATTATTGTCATATCTATTGCTAAACCCAAGTTATACAATTAAAATAGAAGTTAAAATAAATTTTAATTATTCTTGCTGTCAAATCGGTGGGAATGACTGTAGATGGCAAGTGTGTGGTAGAATGCATACACATACAACAAGAATACCAATATATTTTATATTTTACTTTTGCATTGTAGCCATTATTTATTTATTGTTTAATAAATGACTCATAAAAGGAGAATTGATAAAATTAATAACAATCTTACTCCAGACCAACCTTGCATTAAAAAGAAAAAACGTAATGAACGGTGAAATGTTAATAGAAATTTAAAAAGTATTCTAAACAATATTTTTATTTATTTTATATATTAATCATGATTTTATTGTTCAAGAGAAATAAATATCACATATTTTTGGTATCTAAGTGTAAATAATAAATTATCTTAAGTAGCAGTGGCGGCGCCAGGGACGGGCAAGGTAGGGCCATGACCCTACTTGAAAATGTCTAGCCTTACCACTGGCCTAAGCTTAGACATAATAATATACTCATTTTTAATTTTTTTGGCCCTACCTTATAGTTGTTGGCCTTCTCTCATTGGTTCTACTTTGAAAAAAATCACTGATAGGTAGATCAGTGTTCCGCGGAACCTAAGGGTTCCGTCAGCCGATGCCAAGGGTTCTGTGAGAAATTTAGGAAAATATAAATTAATTAATAATATATTTGATTTGAATTATGATTCTAACATAGAATAGCTCCAAAAATTATATGGGGGTTCCACAAAACGTTCAAGCTCCTGCAAAGGTTCCGTGAGTAAAAGAAGTTCGGAAACACTGAGGTAGATCATAGCGATAATATTGATTCTTTTTTTATCTTCTTATAATATTGGATGCTAACAGTTTAGTAACTTTATCATATTGCGGTTTACTCATTTTATGATCCATTTTACTACTCCATTTTAAATTGTATTCCTTTGTTATGTTTTACTAAATTTACTTTCCCATTTTTGGTAACTAAAACAGTAAAGAATTAACATAACTAGAATAAAATAAAACATATTCCGGGATATTCCCAATTAAAATATGAAATGAAATGTATTTGGGCAATCTACTTGATTATGAAGAATTCTTACTTTTTTTTGCTAAATGCAATTTATTGTCTCAACGTTTTTTTCTCTTCTTTTATACAACAATCAGAAAAGAACATTATACATTTTGGAACTTTGTTTGAAAAACCACTTCAGCAGTTGCTAAATTCTTTAAGTATAATAAAGTTAGTAGCAATGATAACCAAGATTTTGCCAATATGTGTTCTTCATACTTTAACTTTGTATATTTTACATAAGTAATCAGTGCTCCTGAGCTTATTAATTTAGAAATTTTTTCTTCAATCTTCTTAATAATTGGTCCTTCTCAGTTTAAAGTACATAGATTTAATAACAGTTTTCTTTTTTTATTGCATAGTAATATATGTATGAATTGTTTGATTAATTAATTATTTTATCTTTCAAAGCTTCAATGGAATGGCAAGATGATGAAGTAATATTATTATTAGATTTATATGGTAAATTTATTCAAGAAGTTGGCCAAGGTAAAATGTTCAAAACTTTAGAAGATTTGTGGATAGCAGTGGGATTAGAAATAACTCATTCGTACAGTGTCCTGAGATCCTCACTAGATTGCAAGAATAAGTAATGTTTCTAATTTTTTAATTTTTAATATAATATGTATGTTACTAATCACATTTTAATACCCAATTCTTGTAAAGTTGTACTTTGGTTAGCAATTTAAAAAAATGGTTTTTTATTATTAATTTTTTGACTATAGGTTTAATTCCCTTAAAATTTTAACAATTACTTCTGAATCAGAAATTTTGACTAAGAATTCCCATCTTTTCACTAATGGATCAAATTTTGATCCAATATCTACTAAAAAAGTTGTAAAAGTTGAAAAGTGGATTCAACTTCAAATTCTGGAGGAGGATGATACAGCGGTTCTAGCTGAGGAAATATATGTTTTACGATTTCCAAAGGATGATATTATGGAGGAAGAATATGACCTCTGCATTCAAGATGATGACATCGATCTTCGTAGTGATGAATTTTATGTTTTTGACAATCAGGAGAACGATATTGAAAATGAGAACGTATATGATTTCAGCATTCAAGAGGACGTTGAGGATTTAATGTCAAAATATGGTGAGATTCATATTTAAATTTTAAAATTATGTTTTATTATTAATTAAACTAGTTCTTGATTAAATTGCTAAGAAGCTCAGTAATCCAAATATTAATTTATATATAACAACAAAAGTAGTAGCATGCTACTAGATATTTTTCCTCTGCAAGGAAATTTGAGATATTTTTGGGTATAAATCATATAAATTCTTGGCTTATTTGTATTGGCACACAGTATAAATTAGCGTCTATACTATAATTATTAGAAAATAATACGAGAGAAAAGAATAGCTAGCTCTTTAGGCTCTAAGTACTAAAGTTTGACTAGTGGATCAATGATATCTGGCCTGGCATCAATTAAATTAATATAATTTTTCCCCTTTATCTAATATCTAATAAATGTTTCAAAAATATGTAAACTTAAGAGTATAATTCTTTATTTCTATTTATAGATATCTATAAATAATATAAATTTAAAAAACTCATTTCATATTTAGTTGTGATTTAATTCCATTTAATAAGTTGTTATTAAAATTTTGTTTTAAAATAATAAAACTGTATTATACTCCTATATTATTTGTATAATTTAAATAGATTTTTGCAAAATATTTATTTGGCTATAGAAAATATTCTTATACCATATAATTATTATAATTAATAACTATGATGATTTGTTTCATATTTTATTAATAAATCTGATAAAATAATATTGGTTATAAAAACAGTAATAAAAAATTAAAATAAACGAGTATAATGATTAATGGCTTAAATAGGCAATAAAATGTATCTCATGTAATCTCCTCTATTAATACTCCATTCTTAAACATAAACTTACACAAAAAAAAAAAAAAATACAAAATTATATTTCACTTCAAATGACAAAAATAAAATAAAATAAACTTAAAATATATGGCATACCTAGGTCTCAAAAGAGCAAAATTTGTTCAAAACCATACTAATAAACTCCCTTGCTGCTATAGATAGACACATTCAACTCTCAAGTCTCAATTACTTTGTAGCCAAAAATGAATCATCTATATTATTCAAAACATATGGAATAAATATAGTAAAACATTACCAAATGCCGCGAATACTGTGTTTCACAATATATAGAATAAACACTGGGACCAGTCCTAATAGAAGCTCTTTAGAAACAAAGTCAACCTGCTAAATGCTAAAAGAAATTAAATTTTTAGTAATGTACTTTAATTCTATCAAATACTGTATAACTTACTACTAAAATTTTTTTAAATAATATATAAAAACCTATTATAAATATATTATATCCAGATATTAATGGCCAATAGTTTAGATACATTTAAACAAAAATTGAATACTACTTAACAATAATACATTCAGATCTAGTCTTATAACTTATATATGTATGGATTTATAACTATTATAACTAATTTTTTACTCTTAAAATAAATTTACATTAAAAAAAAAAAATGTAATATTATAAATACATAATGAATGTAAATTACTTGAAACAAACAGTTTTTGATTTTAATAATTAAATCCCAAATTTATTAATGGAATACATATTTCATGTCATATTAATTATTATTAGTTTATTTTTTTTTCATTTCAGATCCTCGCTTGGTACAGGCAATTTCTGTGTTAATAGAAGAATGTGATGAGTAAACATATATTTTATTGTATTTAAAAGTGTAGAATTGTATTTAAAAATGTTTATTTATTTTGATTATTAAAACAGAAAATGTCTTTATTCAACAACTATGTGTAATCTATATAAAAAAAAATATGATCATACATAGTAAGTATGATACTATATAATATAGTCAGGGCTGGATTGGCCTGGAAAGTTACTAAGTAAAACTCGGTGGGTCGCTCAAAATATAGTCCGGTTTTGAGTGTTTGGTAGTCTCTTTTTTTTATTATTATTATTATAGTGATAAATTAATACAAACATTAATAGAAAATATAATTGATTTGAAACATAAACTGTACAGTAGCTGTAATCAAACATTAAAAACTTTAAAACTCGGTAAGCCGATACCTAGCCAATCAGGCGCATATCTTGGGAGGCTTGGTGAGGAAGGCTAAGCTCCCCCAGAATTATTTGTTATCTATTTCCTTCAGCTAATAAGGAACCCCCATGAAATGGTATGTTGAAAATGTATAGTGAGGTTTCAGTCCCCCATCGGCCCATGGGTTGGGAAGTAGCACTTTAAGCAAAACTATTTGACAATTTTTCCAAACTGAAACTGAGTATAAAACAGAATGTAGAATAATTTCCTCTCCCCACCAGGAAAAAAAAAAATAAATTTAATAATGAAAAAAAGTGATAAACAATTATTACAACTTAAAAATGTGTATGTATTTAAGGAAAACAAAAGGTTCACAACACTTTGAATAATAGTATAGTATTTTTATGTAGGAATATATTTAGTGATTTTTTTATCAAGTAACACTCATTATTTCAAAATCTATCAACGTTTTTAAAAATATTCATTCTTACATAATTTCCAGTCAAAATAAAAAACATTTTTTTTTTTTTAATTATATTTTTTAAGTATTTTGAATGACTATATACATTTTTAATGTCATATTCCTAAGCAGAATATTTATTGGAATATTTAATATTTCGATAAATAAAAATCGAAATTCAAACGAGTTATTTATGAGTAATAACTTATAAGTAAGGCTCGGGACTTCATGCATTTGCATATTTGTTTGAGAAATAGATGAGAGACATCGGATTCGATACATCATACATATTTGTTTTTGAATACAAGGATTTCAAATTTTTTTTATTGCATATTCTTTATTTTTATTAGTAGTTTCTTTACCTAATTCAATCGAAATTGTTGCAATAAAACGTCTTACAGGGACAACTGGAAAAAATATTTGTACAGAGATGGAAAATGTATGGAAGAAAAATGTTGGTCTTATGCTAAAGAAAATTAAAAATATTCTTAATGGTGAAGAATTAATTGACATGAAAGAACATAAGACTTGGATATTAATGATTTAAATATGCACATAAATCACATCGATAAACGTAAAAAGATCATTTTCCACCTATAAAACTACTAGCAAATAATAGAAAATCTTTCAAAGTCGAGAACATAAAAAATATTTAATAATCCAGTGTAACGCAAGTGAGCACATAATTAGAATTATAAAATAAGGATTATGTTATTATACATAAAAATATATACTTGAGTGTAGGAATTAATTTAATTAATTTTAATTGTTAGAAGATGCTGAATGTTAAAAAAATCCAAAGAGATCAACAGTTTGGCCCTATTTTTTATTATAATTAGTACTTATAAGATTTTTTTTTAAGTTTAATTTGTTTAAGTACGTCTATAAAAAATTAAGTAATTAAATTTTTTTTTAAATAAACATATCTTAGCACATCTTTCGATATTTTATTATGCATATAGCATATGTATACGCGTATTTTTATGATTTGAAGTGCATAAGTCCCGAGCCCTGCTTATATAAGTATTTAAAGTTTTGGTGAGTAGAGTTTATGAGTATAGATCAACATTTTCCGGGTTATCAGTGTATCACCGTATACTCCAAAAATATATTTCTTGGTGTTTAAAATTTCAATTTTATATCTTAAATTGATATAAATAAAATGTAATCATGACTATTATATAATTATATGTGCACATCTCATGAGATAAGCTATGAGCGAGAACGTAATCTAATTGTATATAATGTATATTATCGTAATATATATATTATAAGTTCCTATAATAAATTATATTTTTTAATATTATAATTTTGTATGCGGCCCTCCAATGGCGTGCTCACGGGGGGGGATCAGGGTGTCTATCCCCCTTTTGGATTTTTTTGTAATGATGATATATTCTTTACACGAAAAAAAATGCGTCTGTGACAAGTCAAAAATAAATATCCCCCCTTTCAAAAAAGCTGAGCACGTCACTGCGGCCCTCGATGAAAAACTGAAAAAAATTATGGCCTGTGTAGGTAAAAAAGTATACTATACTCCATCACCCCGCGTACCTTAACTTTAAATTCTTTATACTTTTAAGTGTTATGGACTGGATTCTTAAAAATATTTTATAGCAATTATATTAGAATAAATATTTTTTTAGTTAAATTATTATTTATTGTTTCTATTGGTATTTACAACTGACTTTAATTATTATTCCTTTTACAAAAATTAAAGAGAATAATATTTTTTGACAAGGTTTGACGTATAATTTGGCCCAAATATTGTCTCAAAAACATTTTAGTCTGTTTAAATTTACAACATATCATTTTAGATTCTGAATGGCGCTCCGAGCGATGAATATGTGTATTGTTTTTTGTATGTCTTACAGCGCTATAACTCTATAAGTTGATGAAAACAACTTCAACTTTGAGATGGTTTCTGATAGAAAATTGGATATTGGTAGTACCTTTCAGAAATCTAAATAAAAAACTCCCAGTATTTTTAAAAATAATCGTGAAAAATAAATACAATATATTATAAATTAAGAAAAACTCGAGTTTTTTCACAAAACCGGTTTATGACCAAACCGAATGTAACTAAAAAACAATCATTAACTGTATATACCTACTTAACATTTTCATATTTCACCAACGCTTACTTCAGGTAGTATATTATATTTAATACCATATTTTATCTCGTTTTAATGTAAATTTATCTAAATTTTCGATTTTTTTTTTAATGATTGTCGATCAAAAAATGTTCATTAGGTCAAAAAATTTGAAATTTAATACAAGTTTTTAAGTTGTTAATAAATCTATTTAAAAATATTAAAGATAAAAAGATAGGTACAATTTTTTCGTAAACGTTTGAAGTTCTAATTTCTATGAAATTACATATTTAAACAAAGAATGGCAATTTTAGACATTTTATATTATAATTCAAAAATATTATTAGCAGGTCTTTAAACGAGCATTTTAAAATTGTACTATTTTATATACGCAAAGCACGCCTAGAAAATGAGTTATCGACGTAAATAATATTAATAAAAACTAAATCAATCTTGATAAAATCTAGTTTTTATAAAAATTTCGTTTTTCCTAAATTGTTTTATTGTTTTTTTAAAATTAGATTTTATTGTTTTATCAACTGGTTATTTTTCACTTTTGATCACCCAAACTCTAAAGTACTAACTTTATAAAGATAGAATACTAGATCCAATGTTTTGCCACAAATAACACTAAGTTGATTCTTCAAATTGAGCTTTTATTGTTTTTAAAAATGATTACGTCATTCGTTATACACAAAAAAACACATAATATTGTAAAACCCACCGGTTCCATTCAGGATTTAAAACCAGTTTGATTACCTACTGAATCCGCGAAACTATAAAAAAAATATAATGTTCTTGAATAAATTTTAGTGTACAAATTTTTTTTAATTATTTATTATATAACAGAAGATAGTCTTATAAAAAAGTTACATATATTTTTTCTATTATGAAAAAATTGTAATATTAATGATTTAGACAAACTCTTTAATCTTCTTATATGTAAAAAGTAAAATAATTACCAGTTTAGACCTAAATGTTGACAGCACTATCAAAAAAGCCAGCATAGAACAATTATTGAGCAATATATGTAACTCCCCAATTATTTTTTGGTGAACTTTTAGACAAAGAACATTTCGATAAGTTATATTCATGGAAAAATTAGAAGAATCAGCTAATAAACCATGGTGATGGAACTGATGGAAGTAGTCGAGTTTTCTGATTTCTCCAAACGATTATACATTTTTTTTACATATTTATGATGACATTTTCAATCTTCGGGTGTAAGCATTTTTTTTAAACTTTTCATGTGATCATAGGTATACATAAAAAAATCAGAGCCGGATTAAGCACGGAGCCTAGAAGCTTTAAATGTTTAAACGTTATTTTGATTAATATATTTATATAATAAATATTTTTGAAATGTCTCGTGTATATTTTGTTAGATTTAGATCTAACAACCTATCTATATTATTTTTAATATTTATTTTAATAAATAATATTTAACCTAACGTATTTATCGTATAGTTCGCCGATGAATATTAATATTATTACGAGTATTTGTCCGACGCCGTCACGTCGTTCTCTGTTCTCTTCCGCACCGCGATCGACATTCCGCTGTTACGCGTTTACGTCACACGCCGACTAGTGGTCGGTCGCACCTATAATAGCACCCCACCGCCACCGCCCACGCAACGACTAACAAGTTGTCGATGACGAGTGACGGCTATGCAACGACAACGTTCAACGCGCAGTGCGCTCATAATATTATTATTATTATTATTATTATTATTAGACACTGCATAGTGCGGACTGCGGTATGTGCGCTTGCAACAGCGTAGGTAGCTGGTATTCGATATTTGCATAACCGCATAATATATTATCGCACAATTTTGTCGTTATTATGAATCGAGTTAAATCGTTCACGAGCGTTATATAATTTCGCGCGCACAACCGAGCACGCGTACAATACGTGCGGCGCTAGAAACGAGACGTTTTCCGTACCGGACTGCCGTAAATAATTATACTATTGCATTATTTTTAACATTTATACGGGTACCGAGAGATTCGTATACGCAATAATACTAATAATAGTATAATAATATTGTTATGAATTAATAATTATATACCTAAATAATATGGGATAGGTATATTATGTGTAGTACTGACTACTGATTGCAGGACGTACCTATCGCACCACCGCACGCTGTAATAATATGGTGTTTACTTTATTACTTATTAGTTGTTATAATATATTATATATACACATTATAATATATTATAAATTATATAATGCATGATTAATTCGATAGCCCAATGGCCCCTATGATATTATATTATATTACCATTTTCATATTTTGTTATTTTCGTTTAAATAGAATTCATCTGCGAGAAACCTTTTCACGCGTTAGGACACGTTCTCTATTATCTGAAACTTTGAATCGAGTCAATGGACACTGTCACAGTGAACCGCCTTTTACAGTAAAAATATATTAGGCACTAAATAATTGAATTAACAGTTTTTTTGTCTTTTAAATCAATACACGTTTAAGTTAAAAATGTAATAAAAAACACTTAATGTTTATATATATATATATTCCGTGTTCAAAAAGTTTGAAGACACTTTAATTATTGTATGCATATTTTAATACCTATATAGATAGTAGATACACAGATCAATAACAGATAACACTACTGCACATTCATTATGTAAACTATTTAATTACCTCATTAATTATATCATACACAATATTATTATCGTTTATAATGACCGTTTCTGAACTTTTTGAACGCTGTATAATACCTATATATAATTTATTATACTATTATTATACTTACCTTAGTATCTACTATCTATGCGTATATAAATAAATATTTAAATATTATATTTTGTTTTATCCGAATTATTATGTACCTATAATGGCTAATAATAGCTCACATTATTAATGAATTGCAGAATAAAATCGGTAAATACTAAAAACAAAGTCCTGGCTAAAAATAAAATCCTCAGAATGCAATATTCTTCATAGACGACCATATTTTGAAAATGATTGAACAAATATTTTTAAAACGCTGACAATATTATTTATATTATCATATTTAATTATATAAGATAACTAGTAGTTAAATTGTTTTTTATCAACTGTAATAAATATGATTATTAGAAGGTATATGTTTAAAAGTTTTACTTTATAATTATATAGTATGTAGATGTTATTCAAAATATTAAAAAAATAAAATAAAATCATGACTTTAATAGTTACTTCATCGTAGAGAACTCAAAACATGCATATAATATATAAGTTGTTTCAAATAGGTATTCAATATGTTAAATAAAAAATTATAAAACTAAATAATTATTAAACAATATAGTTAATGAACGTTCAGTTAATCATAACTCTTTCCTAATATTGTGACTTATTATTAGTCTGCTATAATTTATTGTTTAAAGTACTTTCAATCTTTTTTACCGTCGTCACTCGTCCTCATTTATCCAAGTTTGGTAGTAATTTTATTGTTTTCTCTAACGTTAAAATTTCCATACCATTGTCGTACCTACTTATTTTGTTTGTGTATCGTGTTCAACAGGAATGTTTACTGATTACTGAATACCTATGTCCAGTATGTCTTATACCTAATATCTATTGTGGTCTACTGAAAATCTTTGCTAATTTTCATTGTATTGTGCAATATTTGAACGCTTTGGTCATACATTCATACCTATTTATTTTAAAATGGTGAATGTCCAAATCATAGCCCTATTATAGTATTAATAGGTCTATGGTCCAAATCATGGTCTTAGAATATAATTGTGTTCGTGAGCCCATTATAGATAACTGATTAAGGTATATTAGACAGGTGTATTGTGTATTTTGCCTTATAAATTGTATTATTATCAACCGTATGCGTCAATAACATTTATTAGGCTTGGATCACACTAAAGTCCTTATATATTTGTCAACATATTATTACGAAACATAATACTTTATTTCGGAGATTTTTTCCGAATCTCCTGAGGTTCTTCGTTTGGTGTTTTTTCT
Organism: Rhopalosiphum padi; assembly: GCF_020882245.1. Lineage (NCBI taxonomy): Eukaryota > Metazoa > Arthropoda > Insecta > Hemiptera > Aphididae > Rhopalosiphum > Rhopalosiphum padi. Next base: position 47,857,767 of record NC_083598.1, on the reverse strand, counting down.
AGGGAACTTTTATATTATTCTTTACCATTACCATACATTTTTATTATTATATTCTAATTATACCTAATAGCTTATAATAATATAATACCTTTACATAGTAAAATGAAATGTTTAAAATATTTAAACTTATTTTAAGCTATATTATTTATAGATATTTGAAATTATTGAATTTTTTTACTTGATTATTGTTTTTCTAAAACTTTTTCAATAAAATTACTTTTTTCAACTGTTTTTAATTATTGAGTATACTAGTTGAAACGATTTTTAGCCATTTAATTTAAGTTCTCATCTATGTTTTGTTTTATACCATATACGTCCCAGTAAATTAGTTATATTTATCACAAGTTTTATAACTTACTAAAGATTAATATTACCAATATTAGTACTCAATAGTTAATCAATAATCATAAAAACAAATATTAAATAGATACTATTATAGATACGAAAAAATAAAAACATTTGGGGAGCATATTATATTACGGTTACGATTATGCATTTAATATTTATGCCTTTACAAAATACGAATCTTTACCCAAAAGTTTAAAATTATTTTTGTTCGTATGAAGTTTTACATTAATTTCATTCAAATTATATGCCTATATTAAATTATTAAATAGCATATGTTATTTGTTACACATTTTATTTTTATAGGTACTATGTTTTTTATGTTTTTGTACTTAGTGCATTTATAATAATATGCGAATGGTACGTCATAATAATAATTAAAACAAAAAATACGATTAAAATATTTTTGCATTTTTATACCAGTAAGTGGTCATCACTATTATAATAATTTATAATATACTACTATAATGGATAACACAACGATGAGAAAATACAAGATTGTGCATATAGGTAGTATATATAATATTGTTTAGTAAAACTAAATGTTTACGGTTTAATGTTACACAATATTACAATAATGTTTTTTTGTATTAATTAAAATAAATATTGTTTTAATACTTGCATAAGGAATCAAGAATAGCATTCTAAACATGTTGTTTGACCTTGCATACTTATAAGTTATAACTTACAAGCCATAAAGCTATATAACTGCCTATATATAACCCACATACAACGTACCTACCTTTAGGACTACAACTGGCTACATAATATATTTGTATATCGATTTGGTTATTGACAATAATTATGTTGTCTAGCTGATATATTTTATTATTTATTCTTCAAGTCTTTAAGAAGATGTTTGTGCGGGGGACCATCGGACCATGAAACATTATAATTATTATATAGGTAGTATATACATATAATAATGTGTAGCAATGTAGCATGTGGGTATTGTAGGTATACATATAGATATAATCGTATGGGTCGTGGGTACTGTAATAGTAGTAGGGGCATCAAAAAAGTCTACAGATGGTCATCTAGCCATCTAGGAAATTAAAATTTAAAAAAAAATAGGTAGGTATGCATAAATATAACAACATGAAATTGGTAATTTTAGAATATGTCAACTATTTTCGGTTATAAAGTTAAGTGTATCTACCATTCTACCAATTTCCTTTAATTTGATCGTTGCATATTTTTATATTTATAATTTTATATACCTATAAATTATAATTGTACTGCAACAATTGATAAATATCTAATAAAAGTTAGGTCACTATATTAAGTTCCTACAGTTGTAAATTTCAATATTATTTACTTATAGGTATGTACCTACCTATAAAATACCTGAGAAAATGATGAATGAATTAATAGTAACATATAATTTAAAAACATGATAAATCTATAAACAAAATTTGTTTCTTATTTAAATATTTATAATCATTAATTATATATATATATATATATATCTGTTAAAATGTAATTTATTCTCGAATAAAATAACAATTTATGTATTTATTTTATTTCAAAGTCGTATATATTACGTTCATAATACAAGGTTAACCGCCTTTTGCAACATTTTATTTTATAATTATTAATTATTATATATAGTTTTAGTTATAAATTTATAATAACCACAAGTCCACAAAGTCAATAAACTAATAATTTTTATTGCAAGGATAAAATACATTGATAAAATAATTGACGAGAGTCACATGGTTTTAGGTTTAAAAATATAACGGATTTATCAATATTCCAATGGCCCAGACATCAAAATATAATTTTTATTGTATTTTATACAAAATATTATTTTACCAGCGTATCGATAAATAAATAATTTTAAAATATAAATATCGCCGTCACTGACGATTATTTGATCATAAAATCAATATGGTTTGCGGTATCGTACTCAATAGTCAATACGGATAAATTCAATAATTATATTATTTATATTGTATATTAAATTAATATTGATAAATGATAATTATTATAAATTATGATATAATATTATATTGATGGCTTACGATTTAGGCCTTTAGCTCCTACAGGGGTAAAGATTGTAATTCAGCATCGGACTAGTGTCGTTGTCGCGGACGGTGCACGTGGCACACACCTGTCCGTTAACACACTAATAACCTTTCTAATAACAATAAAAAATTCCACCAGAGTAAACACTGACCGCGACCACCGCGAACACCGCCACTGACGACTACCGTCTACCAGTTACCATCGCCGCAATCATAGCTGAAGGTTCGTGTTATTTTTCTCGTTCGCTTGTTTTTCTTGTAATTTTTTTTAATTTTATCATCGTTTAAATTTTTATTGTGTGAATGTGCGATCCGACATCTAGACGTAAGACACAATTCAAAATATACAATTACGAACCGTTTAAATCGGTGGTCTAGTGATTCTCGTTGGCACCCCGTAAGTGGCATTATTGTATACGACTTACGTACCTCTATTACCTAAAGTCATAACAATATCTCGCGAGTCGCGATTTCGTTTGACTTTCGTTAACCCTTGTTCTGTGAAACGTTCAGATTTTTATTTCATTTGCGTTTTTGTTTACAAAAACCGTGTCGGTAGTGCTCTCGAAACGTCACGATCATTTGTGGTCTCGTACTTTACGACGAACTTTTTTTTTACGATTCGTTATTCGTCGGATCTCTTGATGACGCGTTCATCCATCTCCAGTGTACCCTGTCGGCTTCTAAAGTATTATTTGTCGACTTGCAACTACACCAGTCTCATGTGAGTAACAGACATGGATGTCCCAAACAATTTCAAGCCGTACCTCTGCAAATTGGACGATAATGATTGTGTTTCACTCGTGAATATAATCAAATCATTTAATACACCTGTTAGCGAGGAACATGCATGGGCCCTGTGCTATCAGTGTGCCAAGTGTTTCAAGAATGCTTTTGAACGTGATCCAAACAGGTGTCGTGTGGTCAAGAATCTAGAAGAAGTTCGTATCCATAAGGATGGATTCATCCATCCAAGTACCATTTTGAACACTGAAGAAAAAGGTATGTCTTGTAAATCATTTATTTATTTGACAATTTTGAGTTTAAAAATTAAATTGAATACTAAAGAGTGCAGTTTTTATTTGGTCTACCATGGTAGTTCATACAAATTTTGAATAACTACAAATTCTAATTAGGTACCTATAATCAGTATTTATATTTTACCCTGTTCTTAAATAAAATACGAGATAAAATAGTTAATTTTTAATTGGTTTAGGCTTACCATTTAACTATGCATCGCAACTTACTGATTTACTAGTTATTTTTTATTTTTATTTTTTTCACTGTGAACCTTAGAACCAACGAAAGATAAAATTATTTTCAAAGTTTGAAATTAAAATTCATATACATTTACTTAAATATTGTTGTACATGTGAATGAGCTTTGATGACATGCAACCGAAGATAATTATCATATATAAGATTGTATAAGACTATAAAATAGTTAGTACTATACTTATAATAGATACTACCTAAGTACCTATATTCATAGTTAATTACGCCCACGTAAATTAACTGTGCCCAATATTATACATAGGTAGTTATATTGATAATTTAAAGTGTGTAGGTACTTTGTTGATACCGTTTGATAAGTAGTTATGTAATATTTGTACCCTTATAGGCTGGGAATCTGTTTTAAGGCCTTTTCAATCTCAGGTTTTATTTTTTATTTAAGTACCTATCAAAAAAAAATTTAATTTTGCAATATACTCGTATTATAATATAAGAAATGTTATTATGGACTAAGATTAAGCAGGTATATACTAGGTCCCAATTTTTATCCAACCCTGTGTATGCACTTAATGTGAGTTGGCTGGGCTATCAACCTTATTTTTCAATTATAACACAAGCCCGTACAAGCCGGTCTGGGTCTTTGGGCTATAAATTAAACAACTCCCAAATCCCTTAAATAGATTCTGAAATGAAAAATTATTAATAGATAATACCTATTTTGAGGTCAAATTTTAATTTCAAAAAAAAATTGATTGTTTTTATTACGCAAACATTAAACATATCAAATTTTAGATGAAAATTAGGTTTTAGGTTGGGCTAATTTTTCATAAGATAGACTGGACTGGACAAGCTAATTCTATGTAAAAAATATTTTGGACGTGCATGGGCCTTAAAAATCAGTCTTATGCAGAGTTCTACATACCTTACAGATAAAAAATTTAACTTCTGAATTTATGCCGAAGTGTTTATGGTACCTATTTTATATTTGTACTCGTATTTGTATTATACATTGTTTAAATGTAATACATTTTTTTGTCTGTTGAAATAAATCTGTGATAAAAATAAGTTTCTCCAATAGTTACATTATAAAAACAATTTTCTCTCTTGATTCTTACCAAATCTTTAAATATAATGACCACTTACTTCAAGATATTTAAAAAAAAATAATTTATAAAAAATTAATAGGTTTGAAACATATGTTGTCAATAACCAAATAAGCTTATAAAATTCAACATCAGACTTCATGCATATTTTTGTGGTTTTTGTTCCAGTGCATACCTATATATATATATTAATACCTAACTTCTAATAAATAAAAATTATTCTCTTATAATATACAGGACATACTTCTTATGAAACATGTATAAAAAAAACTATTGAACCACTCCAATTAATGATCATATAAATTTCAGCTTTGCGTACCAAATGGCATTAACTACATTAAGAACTTAAGGAGACAAAAGAAAAAGTTGTTATGAGACTTAACAGTAAAAATAAGAAATGTGTATTCATTTGTAAAAGTATTATTGCTGATTCGCATAATTAATCACTTAACATTTAATTATTGATCAACAATAGTGAACTAATACTTCCTATACATGATTTAGTGTTTTCTGATTTTTCCACTAAATATTAGTAAACCATTATTAAATTAATAAATTTGTATGAAACTTAGCAATCTGCATAAATCGAGGCATAAATATAGGTATATATTTTAATTCCTTGCATGTAAAATAAATTAATTAAATTTAATATGTGCCTATATTTATCTGTTATATGAAATTAAATAATATTAGGTACCTGTAAAAATAGGTAGGTTTATACTTATACAATAAATTAAAATATACTGAAACATTCAATCGAGCATTCAATAGTATAATAATTTATATTAATCATTAAAATAATTTTTTTTTTTTAAAGTTATTTAGCAATTGTGTTCATATTTTGGTGTTGACTCAAAGAGTATTGGTAGTTATCGAGTAATGGCTATAGAAATAGAAAACATTTTTATTTTGCCTAAATATATTTGTACAAGTGTGCTAAATTGTTGTAGTCCAGAAAAAAATCATACAATACAATGTAAATCTTGAAGTAAACATCATTAATTTTGTATCACAATAAATCGCAATAAATTTTAAAAGTAATATTAGATAGGTATATACTGTATAGTTTATGGGGGTATTTTATGTAGGTACATAACAATTGAAATTGATTAATTTTTTTTAGTTTTTATTCTTGTTACAATAAAACCAAATAATTTTGTTGGTAGGCAGGTGTATAAGGTATATTTTGCAATAGTTTATGTATGATATTAAATACATTAAAATATACTAAGTAATTGGTAATTAAGTAATTACTTTTATAATTAATATTTAGATCCAATTAGTTATTCAAGTGTTTATAATGTTTACTAAACATTGATTAAGTCTTAGGTATTTACTTATTAGGTAATAATTTATGAATGAAAAATTATTAATATTTATTAGGCATACGTACTAACAAATAATTTTGTCTATACCTACACATGTTATAAAATAATAAATAAATATGATTTATTGCTATACTAATTTTACCTAATTTTAGGTATATCAATACCTAGATATTATATGCCATATTATGGACTATATGACAGATTGTTGTTGAATTATCAACCTATAAGAACTTTAAATATAAAATTATACTTTTATATAGATATACAAACATACTACCAAAAATGAGGACTAAAATATAAGATAGACAATAGAGCTCCTTTTAAAATCTTTTCAAAAGTAATTTTGCATACTTAATACTTACCTATGTAATTCTGTATATTTACAGTTCACAAATTTATTTGTAATTTAAATTAGCTCATATTTTTGTTTCTTTATATGTTTATTATATGGTGAATTTTTTTAAAACTAACTAATTTAACATTAAACAGTAAGTTAGTATTTATCTTACTAACTCTGTTTTGTGTATCTTAAAAAATGTTCTAAAATATCTTCTATATCATAGTGTATGATAATTCAAATGTACGAAATCTAGTGTAAACTTTAAGTATAAAAGGTAATGGTCCGTGTCTACTGCCTGGTTACCAAATCTTATTTTAACCTATTTTGTAAATATAAGTAATATGCTGATTAATTTCTCTCCGGCTATAGTTTTAAATCATTATTCTCTATACTTGAAGTTTAATAATACAAAACCCACCACTCTTTCTAATTTTGATCTCGATACATGTTTTTAAAATAAAAATATCTATTCAATAATTTTTAGAAAATAGGAGTGTTTCCAAATAAAAAACATAAGTTTTTATCATCATAGAATCATCCTTACATGGTATAGTACATTAAACATAGTATATTTATATTTACTTTTTTCATGTTTAAAAACAATTGTAGATACCTACTCACTCATAGCTAATTAAAGACTTGCCATAGTGGATTCTGTAGTAGAGAGGGTTCTTCTGCTACTGATAAAATAATTATTGGTTTCTTTTTATTATATAATTATAAACATTTTAATTTATTAAATAAATTAAGTAATATGATTTATATTAATTTGTAATAAAGGTATAAAACACTCTTCCCTCTTTTAATTAAATTATTGTTTTTATGCACCTGGTCTACTAGATAATTTAATTTACACTGTTAAACAAATAATGTGTTTGTATGATATTTTGTATAACTAAGAAAATAATTATAATATACTTTTTTATGTTTGTTTCAGCTGAATCTCATGAAAATATTGAAAAACTTAGTAATGAAAATGATAGTAAAACTATACTTCAACATCATGTAAGTATTAAGTTCGTATTTTTAACATGTAACACTGTAACTATGTAGAATGAGCAAACATAAAATAATTTTTGATTAGAGTAATTATAGATTTAAATTACTTAACTATTTAGTATGAAAAATGTTTAACTAATAGTTACCTATTTAATACTTAAATACTTAAATTATATTATTATTTTAATTTAAATTATATCATATTAAATACTTTAATAAACTTGAGTAAAAAATATACTAAATAATTTCACTAAAATAATTTTTTTTTAATTCTTTTAAATAATATTTTTTGAATTTGGGTTAATTTTATTTGGTAATTAAAATATCAAAGCAATTTTAGATACATATAATATTTTATTATATGTTGTTCTAATAAATATTTACAGTTTTACTCTGATTGAATATTTTATTTACATTAATTGTACAGTATCTTTTATACCTGTATTATCCAGTACCTAAATTCAATAGATATATATTATTAAAAATTTTTAATCTCAAACATTTTTTAGTCTGTTATTAATTTATAAATACCTACATTTTCATTTTGGTATTCTGGGAACCGTGTATTGTTATACAAATTAACATAATTCTTAATGCATAAAAATAAGTAGGTAATAATTAAAATATTTTCTTTTCTTTGTAAATCAATTAGTGTCTGTAGTCCTTATATATACTATATAATTTTATATTTGGTTTTAAAACACATTTCCTTATGTTTTTAATATACCTGCTTTCTGTTTTTAAATTAAATTAAATTATTAATTTTATACCATGTATTATGCAACATATTATAAAATCTCTTTTATATTACCTATATGTAAATAATTTTATTATAAAGACTATAAATTCTTAGATAAAAATGAATGGAAGTTATATTAATATTTTTTAAATAAAAAATATAATCATCATACCATTTATGTTTACGTTTTTTTTTTATACTGTAACAAATTTTGTTGAAAAAAAAATGTATTGTAAATTCTATTGATCAAAATGTGTATTAAAAATTATTTACTATATTGACATTTATTACCTAACAAAATTAATTTAAAATATTCCAATTAATAAATTTAAATTTAAAAAATATATATTTTGTCATATACCTACTTTCATAATACTAATTTGTATAGGTGATTGCCAGTCTAGGATATATTGTTTTTCAAGTACTTGATTTTGGAATTGATGAAGATGAAGAAAGGTCATTAAATCCTGAGTTGGAATCATTAATTAAACGAATGATAGCTTCATGTAAGTAAATATTAATATTAACTACTAAATACCATACATTTTAGTAAATAAGTACAATTATTAAATAAAATAATTTGGTACCTAGATAATAATGTTATATTTTTTAATATGTATCCAATTTATCAGAACATTTTTCAAAAATGTTGACAATTTTCTAATGTGTAATAGGTTTTTCAAGTGTACCTCGCCATTGAGTAAAGGATGTGTTCAATTTAAACGATACAATAAATCATTGCATATAGTCTATCAAATAATATTTTAAAGGGATATTAGATATATTATATATTTATATTGATATTACTCATATGCTAGGTTGAATTAATTTTTGGTAAAAACAATCACATATGATAATTATTATAATATAATTTCATATACTCGTTTTAAGTAAATACCAACATACTATAAATCTATGTGAATAGGTTTGTGGTTAGGTAAATAGTTTAAAAATAACCTGAATATTTTGAAAATTATATTGTGTAAAATAAAATAACATTATACATAGTGATAAGATTCAAGTTCTTACTAAAAATCTTTTAGGAATTACAACAAAATATCAACTTGAAATTCCTTTAACAATTGCCTATTTGTATATTTAAGGTTTTTTCTATAAAAACAACTTGAAAACACTAGTATTAAAGTTTAAAATCTAGGCTATAAAAATCTAAATTTTGAATTTTAAAATTAAATGCTTGTATAAAAAAATTGTAGTTAAGTATTTAAATTTTTTTTTAGTGAGAACTATATATTGTGAATCTTTTATTACATTTTCAAGCTTTTTTACTGATAAACTAAAATTGCATCATGCATTAATCAAAAATATTTTTAAAAAAAACCAATTACGAAACATTTCTAAAAATACCAAAATAAATTTTATGAAGGTCATCTTGTTATATAATTATCAATTTACTGAATTATTGATTATAAAATAGTTTTTTTATGAAGATTTTTACTTCCATATTTCGGAAATCGATGTTTATTCTCATTAAAGAGATTAAGTTATGTATATTATGTCACTTAAGTATAATAATATTTTATATAATATTTATTGAACACTTTAAACTTATATAATCTTCTCATAGTTAATTTAGTTTGGTTGAAAATATTTAGATAATTAAAGTTTATACTGTGTTATTTTAAATAGTGTAGTACTTGACATTTAATTGTACTGTTGTTGTACTATAATTTATATATTTTAGGTATTTACTCATTTATTATTTATAAAATATTTTAAAGTAAGCTACAAACTATGTATTGTGTGTCTATAAAGTGATACATATATGATATTTTAAATAAAAGTTATCAATAATAATTATTCTCGTGACAATCTAAATTAAAATTATTTACTGAAAAAACAAAAACTTTTTTTTATTGAATACCATTTATATGTAATAGTTTCTATGATGAATAAGGTAATTTTATTGTTAATGATCTGATGAATATAATCATAGCATTTCAACTGTACAAACTTTCCATTCACTATTATCCACTTCTACTTATTCTAGCAGTTGTTAGAACTGAGTAGGTACTGACTACTTAAAAGAAGTATGTTACAATTGCCACTACTTTCCATGAAAAGTAGTCCATTACAAAGAGGATTATTCTTCTTTTCCTTTAAAATACTATGTATTTATCATTGTTATATAGTTAACAAAAAACTACCTATTGATAATTAATTTTGGTTGTATATGGTATACCTAAACTATTGCACATATAATATACCCAACAGATACATTATTTATTATTTATTAAATTGATCTATTTTAATAAATTCAATTTAAATAATTTTTATAGAATAAATTAGATTTTATTCAATTAAAATGTGATTGATTCTTGTTTTTTGAATCTAGACAAAAAGTTGAATATTATAAAATTGTTTGACCATCAAAAAAATGTGACCTTAATCAGTATTCTTATCAGGAACATACAAACATATTGATGTTTTTTGTAATTTTTACAGTTATTTTTCCAAAAAGTTTGTTTGGATCATACTATATTGGGATGTTATTTATTAGAAACTTTTCTATTCTACAGTTTTTCTCATGCTCTTTGTTCTCTTACAAACCTGTTCACCTACTAGGTATACTACTTTACCCGTTTCCAGATAAAAGGTATTAGCTTGAACAATTCAGTCAACACAGTTCAACTCCCTATGAGTTTCATTTAAATAAATATTATCTTTTTAACATTTTGTTATGAAATATTTTTTAATTTCTCATATTTTTCTCATTTTATAATCCATCATTAACTATTACCTTGTTAAACATTTGTTTTTATCAATCAATAGTAGATTAATTTTTATAGGATACTTCTTTTAATTATCAAGTTTTCTTTTTAAATTTTCAGTTGAATATGGTTTGCATGCTCAATCTATGGATCATGGACAATCAGGTGAAACTGATGATGAAGGAATTGAAAGAGATTCTGCTGAATGTGAAGAAATATCACGAAATAATTTTGCTACTTTTGATGATGTGTTAGAGGTAAATATTATTTGATAGTTATTTAATTTTCATTAAAGGTTTCAGGATTTCAAAATTAGAGAAATAATGATTTCCTAACTTTGGGGTCTTCTAGATTAAAAATAAATAACATTTCAGGAAATTTGTTTTGTTAAAGTATTCAACAATATCTTTAATTTCATAAAAAAACTATATTATAATATACAAATAGTATAAGTATAGTAAAACCTATATTCAACATTCAAGATCTTTAAGAAGCATTCTATGTGTATAGATACATAAAAATTATATAGTAGTTACATAATGTTTAAGTCTGGCATACTTATCACTGGTATATTATACATATTTTTTATTCAACAATTTTGAATTGATAAATATTGATACATTCAAATTTCTTCCTTTTCAATCTATCTACTTCTTCTTCTTCTTAGGCTTGAAACAGACCATTTAGGTCTAGTGCTGCTTCTACAATTCCTCTCCATTGCATCCTATCTATATCCTATCTAAGTAGGGTCCACTAGTGTTAAGTCTCTTCACCGTATCGAACCATCTTTGACGTGATCTCCCTATGGGTCTTTTCCCACTCAGATTTCCATCGAGCACTTTTCTTATAAGACATCCTTCTGCATGCCATACCTGCCCAGTCCATTCTAGCCTTTTGCTACTAAGAAATTTGCAAATGTTCTGTTTATTATAAAGTCTTTTATCTTTTTTCTTCTTTTCAATCTATCTTTGTATTTATTAATTAATTTGTTTAAAATGCATAAACAAATTTCTTCATCCAAAACCAGCAAGTTATGTTTTAATATTTCCCAAACCCATATCAACTAGAAAAAATCTTGAGCATCTTTATTGTTAAAATTTCTTACTTTTGTTTATATATTTTGGATAAAATTTATTCTAGGAATGCAGCAGACATATTGGTGTGTCAGGATTGGGTTCTGAAACTCATTATAAAGCTGTATGCAGAGCATTAGTGGCAGAGGCCTTAGAGCTTTCGTCATTTTTAGATAAATTATCTGATGGATCTGTCAGTTTAAGACACAGAAATTCAACTTCAGCTGAATTAATTACATTGGATTACAGTGATTGGGTAAGCTATCAAGGGCTTAATGAATATTCATTATTGCTGCTATTTTTTAAATGGTTATCTTAAAACTATAATTTTATTAGTCACAATTAAAAAGTAGTGTTGATTCATATGTGTTCACATAATTAAGTTTTATTGTGAGTAATACCTACAGTATTATGGCTTTAGGAAGTGAATTTATAAGTTTGTATTATTTATATTTATTATGGCATCAAAACTAACACATTTGTTGTGTTACTTTTTGTTAGCCCAACCGCAGAAAGTGGAGTATTTTACAAGTATGTCTAGATTATAGTAAAACAAATTACATTTTATTATAATTCAAAATAATAATTTTGATTTCTAAGTTAATACAGGTTCAAGTAATTTTGGTACTTGTTTGTTATCACCTCACTACTAACCTGTATAAAGTTTATTACCCTACCACCAAGTGACCTTACGTTAGCAGTCTTGAATCTTCAATTTATTATTATTATAATTTACCATTATTTGATAGTTTTGTAACACTATGTAGAATTATCATAATATAAACTTCAAAGGATAGTCACTTGATGGTAGGGTGATCAATTTTATATGGTATGGTGGTGTAGAAATAACAAATAAGTACTGTAATTTTTTATGAAGATTTTGTAGTTTATTTTAACATTTGAACTTAGTTTGGATATTATATTTTTGTATTACAATATTAATTTTAATAGTTATTGTATAGTTTTTTACTATACAAATAATATAATATTATGTGTGTTTAAAAAACTAAAAATAATATTATTTATAAAAAAAATTTGTAGGCACGTTTATGGATACAATTAATACGGGAACTACGACGTGGTGTACAATTGAAAAAAGTTGACCAAAGGTCTCGTACTGGAGATGAATTTGTTGAATATGCATTAACCCCCTATGAAATGTTAATGGATGACATAAGGTCTAGAAGATATACATTAAAAAGAGTTACCCCTCCAGAAATTCCTGCCAGAATTCAAAGAGATGCTCACGATGCAATACTTGAATTTATTAGATCAAGGCCGCCATTAAAAAGTGTAAGTACATTATAGAGTATTTTGGTTTAATGTCGATCTATCAATACAGAGTGATTCTTTTATTATTAAACACTCACTATTTCTAAGTGGTGACTTTTTTAATTTTTTTTTCAAAATTTTTAGTTTCATGCTTTTTTAAAACTATGTAAAATTTTTATTTTTTTCACCCTTATATATAATAGTGAAATCATTATCAACTTTTGATCTTAAGTATTTTATATCTACCGACTCACCAAATATAGTTGAATTGGTTATAAATTTATTTTTACAAAGTTGTATATGATCAATATGAAAATAT